>NC_072440.2:72272424-72575454 GCF_028878055.3 Symphalangus syndactylus | reverse complement strand
AATTAATTAATTGGAGCCCAACAAGGCATGACTTCAAGTTACAAGTAGCCAGGAACCACCAGTTTGAGATCTCTGATTAAGGTAAGGTGGAGAAGTAGTATTTTAAGGGGAAGATCACAAGGTGAGGAAACAGCTGAAAAGTTGACAAAAGAAATTCCAAATTTGGGTTCCTATACTCTGTGAATAATGCCAACACCCCCCTCCAGACCTAAGCTGCAGGCACAGCAAAGCTAGAGGGGCTTGTATTCGTTTTCACCAGGTTATGCTGCATAAGAAACAACCTCGATTTCAGTTTCTTGCAGCAATAAATCTTTATTTCTCCGGCAGGTTGTGTGCCAGTGGCAGGGGGAATCGCTGCCACAAGCTCTAGTCCAGGCTGTGGCCAGAGTCAGGCCTTCTCCACGTGTCTCTCATCCTAGGGCCCAGGGCAGGAGTGCAAGGCGGTGGGAGGAACTTGCAATGCCTCTCAAAGCCTCCAGTGGAATCCGTCACGTTGTCACATGGGCCCACATTTTGGGGGAAAATAAAGTCATGCAGTCAAGTCAATATCAATGGACAGCTGGTGATGAATAGTTGCTAAACAAAGATGCAATTTACTACCAGGGTTTAGGGAACTGTGAGTCCAGGGGAGTTAAATTGTTCTCAGAAGGGGCCTTTCCAACCACCTGGGGGCACAGGGGAGGAGGCAAAGAAAGGAGTCCAAATGGGCAGGGTTCTAAGATTCCTGCCTTCAACAAACCACCACCTCTGCTTTATCTGTTGGGTTGCCATGTATGTTTTCACCTAAAAGCTGCTTTAAAAAATGGAAAAAAAAGTGACCTGATATTAACACAATTCTCTCATATTACAGAGATGAAGATCAAGACCTCAAATGGAGATAGGCATGAATAGACCTATGACAGGCCTATCTGATCAGTGGCAGAGCTGGGACATGTACCCAGCAAGAGCGCTCTTCATATGGCACCCCCTGGTCAATATGTATTCACATAGTCATTCAACAAACACTTGCCACCCAACAACTCGGCACAATTTTGGCAATCATAGCATTCTCCCCCATCCATTCTGTATTTTGACAACCTAATTTGTGCTTGATTCGTTTGTTCTTTCAACAAATATTTTCTGAGGGCCTCCTATATGTCAGGCCATGCTATAGGCACTGGGGATATTTATTTAATTATTTATTTATTTTTGAGATTGAGTCTCCCTCTGTTGCCCAGGCTGGAGTGCAGTGGCACGATCTCAGCTCACTGCAAACTCCGCCTCCTGGTTTCCAGTGATTCTCTTGCCTCAGCCTCCCGAGTAACTGGGATTGCAGGCGCCCATCACCACACCTGGCTAATTTTTTGTATTTTTAGTAGAGACGGGGTTTCACCATGTTGGCCAGGCTGGTCTCAAACTCCTGACCTCAGATGATCTGCCCGCCTCGGTCTCCCAAAGTGCTGGGATTACAGGCATGAGCCACCGCATCCGGCCAGCACTGGGCATGTAGCAGTGAACAAAACCAGTGTTCTGAGCTTTGAGATTTACATTCTAGGGGAGACACAAATAATAAATAAAATTTTTATTTCATATATATATATAATGCAATAGATGCTATAAAGAAGAAGAGCAGAGAGGGGGAGTAAAGAGTGCCTGAGGGGTTATTTTGGATGGAGTAGCTAAGAAGACCTCTTTGAATAGATGGGATTTAAGCAAAGATGTGGAGGAAGTGACAGATGAAGCCGCATGTGTATTTGGAAGAAAAGTCAGTGGGCAAAGCAGGTCCCAAGGCCCTGTAGCTGCCTGTACCTGTGAGTTGGAGGCACAGCAAAGAGGTCTGGGTTGAGGAGTAGCAGATGAGGCCAGAGATGTGCCGGTGCCTTGGAGGCCTGGGGAAGGATCTTGAGTTTGCTGGTAAGTCAGAGGGGTTGGGGGCTGCTTTCAGCATGCGGCCAAGACGGTCCTAGCCAGACTCCACTCCACAGAGGGCAGACTCTCGGAGGGGCCGAGGACAGCCCTGGGGGTGCTGGCCTGTTGCTGTTCCACTTGCATCTGATGCAGCCAGGGAAGCAGCAGCAAGGCTGAGGCTCAGAGGTGCCGGCACCAGCCAGGAGGCAGGGTAGTGCCCACTTCCAAGAGCAATGATAGTGGAACGGTGCAGTCCCTCCAAGGTGGTGCCAAGGCCCTGACAGGTCTCTTTGGCTGGAATCCTCCCCCTGGCTGCTGGCTGGGATGCCAATGCCTCCCAGTGCTGGCCTCCCAGGAGCACTGGGATGACGGGCCGCTGACGCTCAGGACCCTGCTGCACGGCCACCAAATTCCTTCTTTCCATTAATCTCCCTGCCCCATTTCTCCCTTGCTAAGTTAAATGGGCCCTTGGAGGGTGGATATTCTTTTCCCTGTTTTATTTTTGCCTGTGATGTAAGCTCAGCTGAACCATCCCTTCCCCAGGAGGCCTCGCCAGGGGCCCTCGACTAAGAGCCAGCTCCACTGTGCCCCTGATAGCCCTTGCTAGCCTTGTGATGGTCCCTTTCCCTGCGTGGTTATTTGGCAACTATCCATCTGTCCTACTAAATGATAAGCTCCCCAGGAGCTGTCTTTCATTTTGGGGGTGAGCTGGAGGCTCCCCGTTGTCTTCCAGACTCCAGTTAATCCCAGATACACAGCAGGTCAGTGGATGTGAGTCCCTGCCTTGGGGTATTTCAGGTCGTGCCTCCAGGTTCAGGACCTGATGGGCAGAACAGAGCCAGCTGTCTTGAGATTGGGGGATGCAGAGCTGAAGACCCCATTCCTAAGCGTTCCAAGACGCCTAGCCCCTAGTCAGGAGGGATCAGAGTGCGGCAGGTGTGCCTGGCTGCTGTCGCCCATCTGCCGCGTGCCTGCTCTCCAGTAGGTGCTCAGTGTTCCGGAGAACTCAGGGCAAAGACACTTCAGAGCAGTCAGCAGCCCAGCAGCGGACCACAAGGAAGTCTGCAACCCATTCTCAGTGCACCCCGCCACAGCTCAGGGGTTCTGGGGGATGTCATTTTGGGTTTTTGCTCTGACCTCATCTCAGGTTCAGGGTTTTATCTCCGGCACTTTGCAGCAGGTAGGTAGGAAGGGCCCAGCTAAGGGCCGAAGCTCTTTGTGGAAGAAAAAAAAAGTTTGGCCAATGACCTGCAGGTCTCTGTGAGCCTGGGCCCACTGCCTAGGGAGGAAGAGGAATTGGCAAGAGTGGGAGAATCAAACCTTTTCTGGAAGCATCAAGGCTAAGAGGGATATTAGGGTATGGTTCAAGCATCTTGGTTTATAATTGGGGAAACTGAGGCATTGGGAAAGGGGAGAGACCAGAACTAGACTATGCAGCTCAGCTGCTCCGAATTCCTGACACACAGAAATGTGTGAAAGAATAAAGATTTATTGTTGTTTCAAGCCACTAAGTTTTGGGGCAATTTGTGACATAGCAATAGGTGACTAATATAATCACCTACCTTATCCTGCCAAGTTTGGCTTGGAAGGCCTTTGGCTGCTTCTCAAAATCAGAGTAATCCCTAAAGAATGAAGATTTGTGCTCACAGAGGCTTTGAGAAAGGCTGTCATCCAATGTGGATGATTGCGTTGTCTCACGGGGAGTTTGGAGTCGATCCTGAGATAATGGGGATGAAACGGGGAGCAGAGAGAGAGATGGACACAGCCAGGGGAGGGGGTGCAAAGAACCCAGATTTGAGAGCAGGGGCCAGGGGTGGGTCTGGCCTCTGTTGCTTGCTAGCCACACGTCTCTGATGAGTGATTCAGCTCCCTGGGCCCAGGTTCATCGTTTGTCTAATACTCAGCTGACAGTGCTGTTGTGAGGTTGACAGTCTGTTCCCCCAACAGCAGTCAGAAGGATCTAGTTAAATTGCAAATCCGATCATGTCATTCCGGTACTTAAAACCTGCTAGTGGCCGTCACAGTGCCCAGATAAGGCGCAAGTCCCCAGCTGGCCAGCACTACAGCTCAGCTATGCCTCCCTCACCTTTCCCGCAACCCCTCCCACCTTCCCCGCAACCCCTCCCACCTTCCCCGCACGCAGCTGTCTCCCACTTGCTAACTGCCCCGCAACCTCCAGATCTCACCTGGAATGGGAAGCCACCTGACCACTTCAGCTGCTCCGTGTGGTTCTCATCATTGCCAGTGTGTTTGTGTGATAAACCATAAATGTCTGCCTCCCTTACGGGTCAGTAAGTGCCACGGGGCGGGGCCCGTCTGTCTCATTCCTGGCTATAGGCACAGCGTGGGCACACTGTAAGTGCATCAGTGCTTGTGTGGAATGAATGAATGAATGAGCACACAAAGGGCGCCTAGTACTGTGCAAATATTTGTTCGTGTCCACTCCTCCCTCCCCTGATTCCACACCGGCTGCAGGAGCTCCATGGGGTCTCACGACTCAGGCCAAATAAACCTTACAGGCACAAATGCTGACAGAGTTCCATTGTTCTTAACTTTGGTTAAGCATTGAAACTACCTGCAAAGTTTTCCAAAAAGAGATGCCTGGGTCCCACCCTCAGAGATCCTGGTGCACAGACTGAGGGTGCACTGGACATTGGGGTGACTAAAAATCCTCCAGGTCAAGCCTCAGAAACACTGCCCTGGGCAGTGAAGAGACTGGGGGCCTGGCATAGCCCTTCTAGCCTGGGGACTGAGACCGTCTCATGATCTATGACTATTGGGCTATAAAAAATGAGAGCAATGTGCCGGATTCTGTAGTAAGGACTTCCCTTAATGAACTCAGGTAACCCTCAAAAGAGTCCTATGAAGAGGATAGTATTATTCTCCCTATTTCACAGTTGGGGAGACTGAGGCAGGCAGCTATCAAGTCACTTGCCCATAGTTACCCAGGTGGCAGAGCCAGGATTTGAATCCTGGGTGGTCTAACTTCAGGGTACAGCTGCTTATCCACCACCATAATTGGTGGAGAGGGACCATGGGGAGGTACCCGCTAACTGTTCTCATCCTAAAGATTGCTTTCCCATCCTCTAAGGGGTCAGTGGGGGCGGGGCTGCTGCCTGTTCAGTGTCCTTTCTGAAAGGACGTGCCTCAAGGGACCAGTGGAGCCAAGATTAAACAGGCTCAGCCCATCCATTTCGGGCTGGGATCCTCAGGACATCGAAAGCCTTCCCCTGGAGGCTGGAGCCCATTGTCAGCCTTAGGAAGAGACCAGTCGCTATGGAAACCTCTGGACTGTACGGACGTACAACTGGCTGGCTTCAAGAAAACCTTTTCATGGTTCTGTCTCTGCTGTGAGGCAGCCAAGGGTCCTCCTGCTAATCGGGTCCCCTGTTTGGACATGTCAGGTTAACTCCCAGCGCTCAGCGGCAGCCTGGGTACACCCTCCCCTTGTCCCACCTGGCACACAGAGACAGCCTTTCCAGCCCTCCCGTGGGAGGGCACATTGGTGGGGGAGGTCTGCTGATGATTGATGTGTGGGGTTGAGTCTTTAATTAAAGTATTCATCATGTGTCAGTCAGCAGAAAAGAAAGTTCAGCTCTCTGCCAGGGTCTGTATCCTGATCATCAACTCAAGAGCCGTTTCCCATGAGGGGGCGCGTGACCTTGTCTAATAGCTGCGCTGAGATCTTTTTGAGACTTTTCCAATCTACTTCTGAGCGCTGCATAGGACAGCATGATGTCAGTGTGCAGACCTGGCCATGGGACCACACACTCTGACAGTCGGCGCTGGGCTGACCTTTAATGATCACCAGATCTGTGCTTCTCAACCCTGGCACCCTGTTGGCATCACCTGGGCAGCTTTTTAAAGTCTGGGCCTCACCCCCATCCAATTAAATAAAATCTGAGTGGCATCCTGGCCAGGGTACTTTGTAAAAACTCTGCCTGTGCTTCTGAGATGCAGCCAGGTCTGAGGACAAATCTAACTCACTCACTGTACAGATGGAGAAACTGAGGCTTCGGGAGGAGAAGGGATGTGCCCTAGGCATCTAGGTAGTAAGGCACTCGGAGCGTGCGGAATCAGATCTCCATCCCACTGACCATCCTCAGCTCCAAAGGTGGGATAGGTGAGGAAATGGCTCAGGAAGGGGAGGTGGGTTGTACCAGGGGCCTAGAACCAAACAGAAAGGGAGGACACGAGATGCTGTCATCACTGTCCCAGCCAGGGGAGTGGGGAGCTGTGCAGGAGAGCCAAACCTCAGCCCCATTACACCTTTTTAAAAACCATGGAAGAGTGATATAACTTTCTTTCTTTCTTTCATTTTTTTTTTTTAGACAAGAGTCTTGCTCTGTCACCTAGGCTGGAGTGCAATTGCACAATCTTGGCTCACCGCAACCTCCGCCTCCTGGATTCAAGCGATTCTCCTGCCTCAGCCTCCTGAGTAGCTGGGATTACAGGCACGCACCACCACGCCTGGCTAATTTTTGTATTTTTAGTAGAGATGGGGTTTCACCGTGTTGGCCAGGCTGGTCTTGAACTCATGACTTCGTGATCCGCCTGCCTCAGCCTCCCAAAGTGCTGGGATTACAGGCATGAGCCACGGTGCCCGGTCTGAGTGACATAACTTTCTAGTAAAAGTATACTCACAGGCCAGCAGCATCAGCATCGCCTTGGAGCTTGTCAGAAAGAATCTTTTTTTTTTTTTTTTTTTTTTTGAGACGGAGTTTTATTCCTGTTGCCCAAGCTGGAGTGCAATGGCACGATTGGCTCACTACAACCTCCCAGGTTCAAGTGATTCTCGTGCCTCAGCCTCCCGAGTAGCTGGGACTACAGGTGTGCACCACCACGCCTGGATAATTTTTTGCATTTTTAGTTGAAATGGTGTTTCACCATGTTAGCTAGGCTGGTCTTGAACTCCTGACCTCAGGTGATCCGCCTGCCTCGGCCTCCCAGAGTGCTGGGATTACTGGCATGAGCCACCACACCTGGCCAGAAATAATCTTAAATCTGGAGCTTGTTAGAAAGAAGCTTAAGTCCACCTCAGATCTATTGAATCAGAGTCTGCACTTTAACAAGACCCCGGGGCGTTTCATATGCACATTCAAGCACGAGAAGCCCTGTAGCGATGGGCGCTGGGAGGAAGCTGCAACACGTGGGTTCCGGTTGTATGACCTTCAGGAGGCCCCTCTTCACCTATCGCAGCCACGATTTCTTCATCTATGTATGGGGATAACTGAACCTCGGTCTATCCACTCCCCATCAAATCTGGAAGGACCAGAGATGGGGAGTGGATTGACTCAGTTCACACAGTGAAAACATGGCAGAGCTGCAGTTAGCAGCAAGAGCAGGGCGTCCAGCCCTGCATTGCCTCCCTGTGGTGGGGTAGGTGGGTGAGAGGGGGAGGAGAAGTTGGGGGGTGCTGCAGATATAACAAACAGTCCAACAGGCCTCCAAATTCCTTTGCTATTCCAGTTTGCCTAAGTAGATGCATTGTTAGAAACCACATCTTCCATCTGGAAACCCCAGGGATTTGGTTTCCATCCCATGTCTTTGCGATCTAAAAAAATAACAAAAGATATCAAAACAAAAGTTTGTGCCAAGGAAGAGAAGTCATTTGAACTAGAGGGAGAAGAATGATGTGTCTACCTTCCTCCTCCTCCTGACTTGTTCTTGGCAGAGTGTGTGGGCAAGCCTGTGCCTGCTGTGCCTCTGTATGCATGCATGTTGTGTGTGCTTATACCCATGTGTGTGCAAGCATTTGTATGTCTGTGTGTGTGCATGGCTGTAAATGCGTGTGTACATCTGTGTGTATGGTGTGCATTTGTGTGTATGCGTTATATGCGTGTATGCATGTGTGATGATAGAGGGTAGATATGTGTGTGCATACTATGCATGAATGTGTTTATGCATTGAGCATGTATGGGGGTGCATATATGTACATGTGTACATGTGTGGCACATGCCTGTATGTTCATGTGCATTTTTATATACACATGTGCCAATGCATGTGTCTGTGTGAGCATGCACGCACGTGGCTTTGTGCACATGATGTGTGCATGTGTGTTAGGTGGCAATGGGACATTAGGTGACTTAAAGCTTCAGTTCAGGAGTGGTAGAGACTGGAAAGCCCAGGAAATCCTTGACATTCAAGAATTTAACATGCAGTTTTGAGTCATTTCAAATAATCCAAAGGTCCGTGGCTGGTACTAATTTGTAATTTTGCTGGGACAAAAATGTCAGCGTGGAACTGAGCTAGTGAGTGAGGCCAGCTGATGACCCGGCAATAAACACGGCTTCTTTCTGGAAAATGACCTCAGAAGAACTCCAATTGCTAGTGCTAATAATGGAGAGAAAGATGAAGATATCTGGGAATCTGTTGGCTTTTAGTCTGAAAAGTAGGAGCAAGGAGTGGATTAAAGAGTGGAGAGTTGAACTTGGCCCTGGCTTGAATCTTTGGCTCCAATTGAGCCCACCATATGCTGCTCTCAGTGGAAACCAGGAAAGGTGATTCCCCACGCAGCTCAAGAGAGCCTCTGGAGCCAGCAAAGAACAGCTCAAGTGAGATTGGAGGCTTCAGGCCTCCCATGTGTTAATAACTGTGGAAATGGCTTTGGTCCTGTTCTTATAGTCATTAAATGTCCAAGATAGTAGCTTAACATTTCAGTTACGCTTTGCTCGTTTTAAAGAGGGATAGTTTATGCAGAAGACAGTATTTCCCAGCGTGAGATTCTTAGAGATCTTGTCTTATTTCATGTGAATGTCAAGGGCTCACAGTAATTGTAAGTATCAGAAAAAAATTGGGACACAGGTGTGGTGCCTCACGCCTGTAATCCCAACACTTTGGGAGGCCGAGGCGGGTGGATCACTTGCACCCCGAAGTTTGAGACCAGCCTGGGCTACCTGGCAAAACTCCATCTCTACAAATAAAACAAAAATTAACCAGGCGTGGTAGCGTGTGCCTATAATCCCAGCTACTTGGGGGGCTGAGGCGGGGTGGGAGGGGATCATCTGAGCCCAGGAGGTCGAGACTGCAGTGAGCCATGATTGTGCCACTGCACTCCAGCCTGGGAGACAGAGCAAGACCCTGTCTCGAAAATAATAATAATAAATAATAATAATATTTTAATAGCTCAATGATATTGAAAGCTGATGGTATGTTGGTACTGAGCCAAAGGCTTTTATATTAAGTAAAATTACACTTATATTAAGTAGAATAATATGATTCTTCACTTCTAGGAGTGTTTCCTGGTAAAACTCTATAAATCCTTAAAAGGCAGCTAAAATTGTTACCTCCTCTGAGAAACTTTCCTATTGTTGTTAGCAATTACATTCCTTAATTGCAATGTTTGTCTGTTTCCCTCCTGCCCCCCAGATTCCTTGAGAACTTTATTCATCTGTCTCCAGCACCCAGAGCCGCCAGGGCCCAGAGAGAGCTCTGTGTTTGTGGAGTGAATATTAAATGTCCCATGAATTCCACTCCCTCCATTTCTGGACCAAAGTCTTTGTCTCTGTTCACTTCTCATTTGAGATGAAATTGATTCGGGCTTTTCGAATTCAAGTTTAATTTCTCATACAAACACTGGAGAGCTGAGAACACACTGGGAAGCCAAGAGCCTTGGACGGCAGGACAAAGGCTTCCCCGCAGCTCAGGCTCAGCTCAGTCCACTGCAGTCTCCGCTCCCAACCTTCTTCTTGGAGATCACCATCTCTCCTGATGGTCACACCCCTCTCTGCCTGCACCTGGGTCCCAGCCCTTCCTCTCTCTCCAGAGTCCCCTCTCCAGCAATCACCCCTTCCTTCTCCCCAAAGCACCCTCCTCCTTCTCTTCTGGATCTTTCTCATCAGCATTTCAGTGAGTTGAAGTCTCTCCCTCTTAAAGAATGATGATAATACTAACATCCTAGAACTAACTAGGGTAATACTAACACCCTTCTAGAACACCTCATTCCCTTCTATTTTGCCTCATGTTTCTCTTTCAGTTTTACAATTATGCTTATTGAAATTTCCTGGTTTCTTTCTTTTTTTTTATTTTTTTCGAGATGGAATCTTGCTCTGTCATCCAGGCTGGAGTGCAGTGCCTTGATCTGGGCTCACTGCATCCTCTGCCTCCTGGGTTCAAGAGATTCTCATGCCTCAGACTCCCAAGCAGCTGGGATTATAGGTGTGTGCCACCACATCTGGCTAATTTTTGTATTTTTTAGTAGAGATGGGGTTTCACCATGTTAGCCAGGCTGGTCTTGAACTTCTGGCCTCAAGTGATCCACCCGCCTCGGCCTCCCAAAGTGCTGGGATTACAGGTGTGCGCCACTACATCTGGCCCTTATTGAAATTTGTTTGTTTGTTTGTTTTTGAGACAGAGTTTTGCTCTTGTTGCCCAGGCTGGAGTGCAATGGTGCGATCTTGGCTCACCACAACCTCTGCCTCCCAGGTTCAAGCGATTCCTCTGCCTCAGCCTCCCGAGTAGCTGGGATTATAGGCATGGACCACCACGCCTGGCTAATTTTGTATTTTTAGTAGAGACAGGGTTTCTCCATGTTGGTCAGGCTGGTCTCGAACTTCCGACCTCAGGTGATCTACCCGCCTCAGCCTCCCAAAGTGCTGGGATTACAGGTGTGAGCCACCGTGTCCGGCCTGAAATTTTTTTTTAAAGAAAGAAAAGAATGCTCTTGGTATTTGTTCACCACCCCCTTCTCTTCCCATGCAACACAGCCTGTCTCCACAGCCTGGGCTCCAAGCCTCCAGTGACCTTCCTGTCACGAGCCTAGTCGACACCCTTCAACCTGCTTATTGGCAGCTTTTGATACCGGAGACCATTTATTTCTTCTCAAACCTTCCCCTGCCCTTGGCTTCCATAACCCCACCATCTTGTTTTCTGTCCATCTCTCCTTTCTTCCTCTATCCCTCCCCTCTCTGCCTTTCCCTAAGTCACGGCGTTCCTCCTGGTCCTCCTCTCGCTGTATGGCCTAGTGGCCACCCTCTCCGTGGCTGATGGAACCCCAGATTTTCACTCTGGTCAGCCTTCTCTCCTCAGCTTCAGACCCTTACAGCCGGGCTCCTGTCAGGCAATTGCACTTGAAGGGCCCCTGGGAGCCTCGAATGCCACACAACACAGATGTGACTCATCTCCTTGATGCTCACCGCAGGAGGCCTTCCAATGTGCACTCTCTCCTCTTGGAGCCCCAGTTGAGTGGGCGGCATCACCATCCACCAGCTTCGCACATGGCAATCCTGAGCCCCACCTTTGCCTCCCCGCCCAATGCCACGCCCTCCACCTAGGAGATTCCAGCTCTTCTGTCTCCCACCTCAAACCTGACCCCTCATCATCCTCGTGTTGGCTCTCAAGAGAGACTCATGCCGTCAGCTCCCACCTGGATAACTGAAATCCCGTCTCCCGGCCTCCTTTCAAACACCCTTCCAACCCACTCACTGCAGCCAGAGGGGGCTTCCAAAAGGTGTATCTGATCATGCCTCTCCCTTCATTCATCCATCCAACTCCTGATATATTTATCTAAGACCTAGTGTCTGCCAGGCACTACGCTGTGCTGGGAGAAGTGTGTCTTAGTCTCCTGTAATTCACATTTTAGCAGAAGAAACATATCATAAACACATTATAAGAAGTCAAGTGATTAGCCGGGCACAGTGACTCACGCCTGTAATCCCAGCACTTTGAGAAGCTAAGGCGGGTGGATCACCTGAGGTCAGGAGTTCAAGACCAGCCTGGCCAATATAGTGAGACTCCATCTCTATTAAAAATTAAAAAATTAGCTGGGCTTGGTGGTGCATGCCTATAATCCCAGCTACTTGAGAGGAGAGGCTGGAGAATCACTTGAACCTGGGAGACAGAATTTGCAGTGAGCTGACATTGCACCATTGCCCTCCAGCTTGGACAACAAGAGCAAAACAAAACAAAACAGTCAAGTGATGATCAATGCTATGAGGAAAGAGAAGGCAGGGAGAAGGGGTGAGAGGGATGGATTAGGGAGTAATTTTAGGTAGAGAGGTCAGGGGAGGCTTCTCTGAGTAGGTGACATTGAGCTGAGATAGGAATGAAGTGAGCAAGTAAGCCAGCACGGTCCCAAAAGGAAGCACTGTCCAGGCAGTGAGAACAGCATGTGCAAAGGTCCTGTGGCAGCTGGATATCTCCAGTATTTCAAGGACCAGTAGGCTTTTGCCCTCTGTGCTCCAGCTACATTGAACTTCCAGTAGGCACTGTCTTGCCTCTAGTCCCTTGCACACTCCATTTAGAAACATCCTCCCTCATTCTTCTGGTTAGCCTTTATTAATCTGTTATATTCAACTCAGCATCATCTCCCCACCCAGGGAGGTTGGTCCAGAACCTCACCCTGGCTCAGTTAGAGGCTCCTCCTCGAGCTTTCACAGCACCTATTATAGCACAGACAGATTATATTGCAATGGACAGTTCAGGGGCTGCTTTTTGGTTCTTCATGGAGCAGAGACTGTCTGAATCATTTCTGTGTCCTGAGACTCTGACAATGAAGAAGGCTTTGGTGAATGTTCTGATTATGTTGCTGCTTAACCACCCCAAATTTAGTAGCACAAAACAGCCACTTTATCCTGCTGTCAGATTCTGTGGTCAGGAATTTGGCCCAAGCACATCAGTAATGGCTAATCTCTGCTCTGCTGTGTCTAGAGGACGCCCACGGCTGGGGCTGGAGGCTCCTGCACCACCGTGCCTGGCCTTCAGGCTGGATGCAGCTGGGACTGTGTCCTGAGCACCCCCACACGGCCTCTCCTCATGAAATGGGCTTCTCACAGCACAGCAGCTGGGTTCTTAGCAGGAGCATCCTGGCAGTGACAGAACACCCTAAGACAATGAGGCAGAGCCGTGTGACCTTTTCTGACCTGGCCCTAGAAGTCACAGAGCATTACTCCAGTGCACACCATTGGTCAAAGCAATCAGCATCTCGCCCTGATCAAGGGGAGGGGCATAGACTCTACCTCTTGATGGGAGGCGTGCCAAAGAATGTAGGGGCTGTGTCTTAAAACCCAATATTGAACATGTGTCAAATGATCCTGATGACCGACGTCTGTACCCCATATGACAAATCGCCAAGTGCTTTGGTGTCCACCTTGTGTGGTCCTCACTGAGAGTCCAGGATGAAAACATGGAAGAGCCCTGCTGACCAGGGTGGGGGCCCCAGTGGGAATGCTGCTTACCCCCAGGTGGACCTGCAAGGAGCCTCAGTGGCACAGAAATCATTATGGCTGGTGCTTATTATGTGCCAGGCACCATTCTAAATGTTTCACAAGTATTAAGTCATTTAGTTCTCATAAGCATCCAGTGAGGTGGTGTGATTATTCCTATTTTACAAATGAGGATGCTGAGTCATGGAGAAGATATGGAGGAGCCACAGCCAGAACTAGGGTGAGGCAAGGGAGACGATTACCTTAAGTGCTACATTTCAGATGCCCCCTCACCCACCGAAACCCCCAGGAATCAAGATGAATAATATTTTCATGTTTTATATATATATATATATATATTATGCTATCGTTAATTTTTTATATATTATTATAATTTTATAATATATTATATTATATTTATATTAATTTATATTATAATTATAATTTGATTTATATCTTATAATCATTATTATTTATATATTATCATTATAAATGAATGATATTTAGTGCTATCATTAATATAGATAGATGATAGATAGATAGATAGATAGATAGATATAATTTTTTGAGACAGGGTCTCACTCTGTTGCCCAGGCTGGAGTGCAGTGGCATGACCATAGTTCACTGCAGCCTCAACCTCCTGAGCTCAAGTGATTCCCCCATCTCAGCCCCCCAAGTAGCTGGAAACACAGGCATATGCCACCACCCTTGGCTAAATTTTTGTAATTTTTGCAGAGATGGGGTTTCTCCATGTTGCCTAGGTTGGTCTCGAACTCCTGGCCTCAAGCCATCCTCCTGCCTTGGCCTCCCAAAGTGCTGGGTTTACAGGTGGGAGCCATGGTTCACAGACTCATGTAGTATTTTTAAAATAAAAATTAATGCAAAAATCCATAACGAACAAAATGTCAAAAATTTAAATAAAGACAAGATCAGTATTGAGGTTATATCCAGCCTAGTCCACTCAAACCGCAATTGACCTAGGGACCTGTAAAGCTAAGAAGAAATGCTTGTTGTTGAGAACTACTGAATTTTGGGGTGGTTTGTTACACAGCACTATTGCAGCAACAGCTGACCAATACAAAAAGTCATTTGCCTTTTAGCAGATGAGCGAATGGCAGATGTGAGATTTGAACTCAGGCAGCCTCAGACCAGATTCTATGTTATGAACAAGCCAAATGCTCTGCCTCTCTTATTGAGGGGCACATTAAGGTGTGCACCCAGTATACCTGGGCTGGTTCAATCCTCAACTCTCTAACTCACTTTCCTGCTCAGTGTTCCTCTTCCTAGATGAGGCAGGGGTACCTCTGTGAGTGCCATCCCCCAGACCCCTTTATCTGGTGGATGACCCTGGCCTCTTCATTTTGGCTGACACTTTAAGAAGGTTGACCTCAGATTCCAAAGTAAGGTGTCAAACCAAGAGCAAAATTTTCAAAGCATTTGGCCAAGAACCAGCTCCTTGACTCTTGTGCTTCTCAAGATATACAATAGTCAGCAGGAAGAACATTTCCTGGGAAAGAGAATCACTATTGAGCACTATAGTATGCTGTGACAGGCAGGGACTGCCCTTAGCTCAAGCCTAGAGAGCTGGACATGTGTCCCTGAGCGGAGTGGCTCTGTGGGCCATTGTCCTCTGCTTGATAAATCTCGTGTGTGACAGATTGGCTAGATAAGACGCTAAAGATCCCAGTAAACTCAAAGTAATTTATACTATTAGAGTTGATTGGGGTAGAGAGTGTGAGTTTCATATGCGCCAGATGTGGGCTGACCACAAGAGGAAGCTGGCATGGAGGTGCCTCAGGCCCTGTCCAATAGAACACCCCAAAGAGGCAAAAAGCCTCTGCACAGAGAATCAGAAGGCGTCAGAAGATTCCTTGGGGCTGCGGAGGGACTAAGCAACCAACCCAGGTTTCTTCTGTCCTCAGGTTCCTTCATCTGTAGGACCTTGTCACCATCTGCCTGGTTGAAGACACTGCCACATTCAGGTTCAGCCGAAGGGATAGGGGAAGAGAGTGTAGAAGAGGTACACCTGGAAGATAGAGATGCATAGAAGCCTCTGCAGATGACAGGTTCCTAGTGACGGCAGGGAACGATCTCCAAAATAACCCCTGAGATTTTAATGTTATCATTAAACATTGGCCATGCTTGGAACATAACACCATCTTCCCAAAGTGCCATAGTAACTAGGCAAGGAAGAACCTCCCTGCTCTTCTCCCTCCACCCCCTTCTCAGCCTCTTCTCCCTCTACCCCCAAACCCACCTCCCAAGAATGGAGGAGAGAGGAACCAGAAGTAGCTAAAGAGAGAGAAGGCAAGTGAGAAAAGTGAACTATCCACCCTTCTCTTCCCGAGTCTCCAGCTTTTTGTGTGCAGCAGACCACCGCTGGGCGAGGGAGGGAAGCTCTTTTGAATGAAGACTGGAAACTGATGATCACACTGGCCAAGGAATTTTAGTTGAGACTGTACTTACTACTTAAAATGCCTATGGTATATTCTGTTTTCCAAGAGAGATGAGAAAAATCATGGGATAGTCTAAGTTTTCATCTGGGGATGGAGGTTGGATGTGAATAAGTGCTCAGAGCCAGTTATTTTTATTTTTCATTTATTTGTTTATTTTTGAGACGGAGTTTCGCTCTTGTTGCCCAGGCTGGAGTGCAATGGCGTGATCACGGCTCACTGCAACCTCCGCCTCCCGGATTCAAGCAATTCTCCTGCCTCAGCCTCCTGAGTAGCTGGAATTACAGGCATGCGCCACCATGCTTGGTTAATTTTGTATTTTTAGTAGAGACGAGGTTTCTCCATGTTGGTCAGGCTGGGCTCGAACTCCCGGCCTCAGGTGATCCGCCCACCTCGGCCTCCCAAAGTGCTGGGATTACAGGCGTGAGCCACCTCACTCGGCCTGCTCAGAGCCAATTTAAAGCAGCCTTGGGAGCCTAGAGCTGCTTTCTCATTTCATCTGCTAAGTGGAGCTTGTTTGAAGTCAGACCGCCCGTGGTGTCCCGAGGCTGGCCCACTGCATTAGGGTGGCTGCTTGGAGAAAACTGGCTGGCCAACCAGATCTCTCCTCCTCTTTTCCACAGTGGAGTCACCGCTGGGCATGGGGCCACCTAGCAAAGGACTGCATCTCTCAGGCCTTCTCATAGGTAGGTACAGTCACACAGCTGGACTCTAGCCAGAAAAAAGCTGGGCTTTTTGCTCGAAAGTGGAAGTGATGAGTCCATGGCCCTGAAAACAGCAGGTGTACCTCTTCCACACTCTCTTCCCCTATCCCTTCGGCTGAACCTGAATGTTACAGTGGCTTCAACCATGCAGGTGGTGACAAGGTCCTAGAGATGGAATAACCTGAAGAAGGAAGAAACCTGGGTGCCTGAGTGACCAGGTGGAGCAGAGTGACTTTGCCATGAAAAAGAAGTTGGGTTCTTCTCTTGTGACAGTAGCTCAGCCTTTTATTGTGGGCAGAAGAGCACCCCATTTTCTGAGTTCCCTGAACCACATCCAGACACTGCACCCCAACTCACTGGAGTCTCTCGCTAGAGAGCAACCCCTCAGCTGGCTCAGTTATAAAAGCCCTGGAGACAAAAATGTTTTTTTGCAGACCCAATTCTGACATGGTTTCTCATCCAGCTCTGCTCCTTCCTGGCTGTGCAACTTTGGACAAGTGACTTTACCTCTCTGAACTCCATTCTCTCTTATCCAAAAAGGGATTCCAGCTAGCTCTGCCATGAGGATTCAACGAGAGGATTCAGGTAAAAGGCTCAGCACAGTGCTTGGCACAGATTAAGTTCTTCGCAAAGGTCGTCTCCTTTTCCCTTCCCCCATTCCCGGCAGCCTTCACTGCTGAGCCCCTGGCAGGCCTCCCAACCAAACCGTGATGCAGACTGAAGTTTTTCTTTCAAGTAAGTGACAGGTTCAGGGAGGCGGAACAGAACAAGTACTTAGAGTTCACAGCACAGAATTCTTTGAAATCATGTTCCCAGTGCTCCCTTCCTAGGGTCGGGGGATTAGCCGGCTATCCTGGGCTTGGCTCTAAATGGTCTCACCATGAAGGGAATTTTCCTACAATCTTATCCTACCCCTGTCCCAGGGCTAAGAAGACAAATGTCTTTCTCCTCTGCGGCAGCCCGTCGCTGTCAACCCCGTTCCAGGGCAAGGACTGTGGGATGCAGGGAACAAGGAGTGGGGCTAGAGCTGGGGCTGGGGCGAGCGTGTTCTGTTTGGTGATGATTGGAATGTTGTGAGTTATGCAATAGGAATATTAATTCCCTCTAGCAGAGACCATCAGGGCTGCGAGAGGCTGTTGGTGTGTATCTGGTCCCGATGCCTTCCTCTTGCCTCCCATTTACTCATGAAGAAAAGGAGGCCTGGGAGGGGACAAGACTTATTTGCAGACCCACAAAGAGAAAGGGAGTGGCAGCAGCAGGCTGGGCTCCAGCAGGACACCGTGGAGGCCTGGCTCTGTGCACCAGCACCCTTGTTATGGTGCAGCGCTGACAGCGATGCAGAAGGTAGCGTTCGCCTCCATGCTTCGTGTGTATGAAAACCAGGACCTAGAAAGTGTCCTAGGGACATGCCTCCCACACTGACCTTCTGTGGCTGGTGTGGGCAAAGGATTAGAGGGGAGCTGGGCTGCTAGATTATCAGAAGCTGGGAGACAGGCCCCAGATAGGCAGAGGTTAGGAGCCGAGCCCCCAGGTAGGCAGAGACTAGAAGCAGGGTCCCCCAGGTAGGCAGAGGCTGAAAGCCGGGCCCCCAGATATGCAGAGGCTGGGAGCAGGGCCCCCGGGTAGGCAGAGGCTGGGAATTCTCCAGCTCCCCACACTACGGACTTGCTTGGTCTTGCCTCCACCACAGCCTGGCTCTGTTTGTTTTGTGAATGTCTGTGCAGAGGTTGTGGCTTCCCGATGGACAATGTGATTCCCAATGGACCTTACACTGCCTGTCTCTCGACTTCCTTTAGGGCCTGGCTCCCTGATCCTGCTGGTGGCATTTGCTGATCAAAAAAACAGATTGTTTCCACCTCCCAGATGCAAAATCTTTCTTCAGCCAGACGGAGATCAGACAGCCCCTGGTGCTGAATCCCTGATCTGCCACTTCACCAGCTGTGCCATCTTGGATGAGATATTGAGCTCTCTGAGCCTAAATGCTCAGATGGGGTGAACATGAGTGGGCTTCCCTCGGGGCTGGGTGATAGGATGGCATGAGACCCGCCAGGGAAAACACACAGTGGACCCTCACTGACTTCCTCCTTTCCCTCTGCCCAGGGAAGCCTCTCAGTCCCAGGGGGCACGTTCAGTGTTGGTCAGGGCCCAGACCTTCTCCCTCAGCCTCCACTTGCCATCCCCACCCACATCCTGTCTCATTTCACAGGAAGGCTCAAGCTGTGAGCCCGGTGTGTACTGGGTTCCATCCAGAATGTAGTCCAACAAATCCACCACACGCAGGTGGGGGCCGTGTCCTGGCCCCTGGGGTGAGTAAGGCTGCCCACACTTGGCATTTGAGGCCAGATAATTCTCAGTGGGGTGGGGGTAGAGGGGCAGCCTGTGCGTTGGAGGATACTGAATGATGTCCCTGGCCTCCACCCACCAGATGAGAGTAGCAGCCCCAGCCCCAGGCTTGGAAAAGGTTTCCAGAGATTGCCAACTGTCCCCTGGGGGTGAAATTGCTGCTGTACAGGAACCACGAAGAACTCAGACACGGAGAACCTCCTGGAGCTAATGGTCCACAGGGGCCCCTCCTGTGTGGACACAGACACCTCAGTACACACACCCAGAGGACCCAGGAGGGCCAGGCTGAAGGAGGGCATCACCTTCCATCTGGGGGTCTTATCCCCCTCCTCCCACACTTAAACTTGAAGGAGGACTCAGTGCTGACCCTCAGGGCCAGGGCACACGGCAGGTGCATTTTGGGAGGGAAAGGCCAGCTTTGGTCGGAGAGGGGGCACACCTCCTCTTGGAAATACAAAAAATACACATGGGCAAGGACACAGCTTTGTAACAAACCCACTTTTATTGATAGTGTACACGGAGATCCATGGCGGTGGGGCTGTGCCTGGGTGAGAGCGGGCCACACACCGGTGCAGCCAAGGTACCTGGTCTGCTCAGAAGGCTCAGGCAGGGGGTTGGGAAGGGGACAGAGGCAGGGTTGGAGCTGCTGCTTTGAGCACAGACGCAGGCAGGGGCCAAGGCTGGGGTGCAGGTGCAGGTATGCAGAGCTGGGGCCGGAGCATGTGTACATCTGTGTGTACATCTGTGTGTACTTGTATATACATGGGCATGGTGTACACAATATCTACAGGGACCCTCACAGACTGATCTAGGGAGAGGGTTGAGGACAAGATGTCCCAAAGCCCTGAAGGCCCCAGGGGCCAAGCATCAAGAGAAGGGGCACATCGTGGTATGTACTGAATGCCCAGCGCTAGCTTGCTTCTGCCACCCACAGACTTGCTGTGTGACCTGGCGGAAGTTACTTACCCTCTCTGAACCTCAGAAAGACCCATTGGATGATCGCTAAGGTTCCTTAGGGCCCTAAAACTTCAATATGTTTAGAGAGATTAAAATACAAAATACACTTGTTAAGAGCTGATGACAAGGGCCTTTGGTTTATGGGTTCAAAACCCACCATGCCTGAGTACATGGTGGTACCCAGCATGGCCCAATCCCGGGCACAAGGAGAAGACCCGCCCTGAGCTTTTCTGTCGGACCCCTCCCAGGCTCAGTTCTGGGTCCCAGCTGCTCCTCCCTGCCTCCCCACCGCTGTGTGTGCAGAAGGTGGTGGGGCAGCAGGGGCAGGCAGAGGCCAGGGCTGGGGATCCTCTTGGTTTCCTAGGACACAGTGAACCCAGCACCCAGTAGGTGCTTAATAAATGCTTGAGGAACGAGCACAGTAGAGGACAGCCTGGTTCTAGGTGGAGCTGTACCCTGAATTTGCTAGGGGACAAGGGTGGGGCCTGGGGCTCATCATGTCCCCTCCGAGTCTCGGTGGTATCCTCCGTGAAATGGGAGCATTAAAAAAAAGCAGTCCTGGCCTGCCCACCCCACGCTTGTGCAATTGTCTGTAAACCGTGGAGCTCAATGGCGGAGGTCAATGTTTAGCTGCAAACAGGCCATGGAAACCCTGTTTGGGAGCAGAGGAGGAAGGCGTCCCCAGTGGAGGCCGTGGATCTGAACTGGGTGAGGGCCTGGCCAAGGAGGGAGTCACTAGGCTTTTACAGTACAATGATTTCCATTTCTACTACTATACATGACACGAAAACAGCTGCAACCACAACAAAGCACAACTGTCGGGCGGAGGGACCTGGGAGAGGAGGCTGAGGAACGCGGTCAAGAGGTGGGCGTGGTCTAGGAGGTGGGCGTGGTCTAGGAGATGTGGCCACGCCCCCTTCAAACACACAGACGCCACTGGCTCAATGTCAGGGGCAGCTGGGGGCCAACTTGTGTGTGTGCTGGGGATGGGAGGGGGTGCAGAGGCAGCTGAACCAGAGGGTAGGAGTTGCAGGGCTGGGAGAGAAGTTCTCCCAGCTGCCACCCAAACCAAGCTGGGTGTTATGCCCGGAGAGAGGAGACCTTTCTCATCTGGCCTGCGGTGTCCTTTCCATCCTGAGACTTGTCCCAGGAGGCTCCATATGACGCAGCAATCCTCACCCCTCTGGCATCAACATTTCTTCCAACCCCAGGAGAGGAAGGTGTAACTTGAGTCTCTGCGTAACTCTTGAGGCTGCAGAGATGTGTCCTCCCACAGAGGAGCTGAAACCACCAAGGAGCTGTCGACAAGGGGACTCAGGAAAGCTGTGAGAAGGCAGACGAATGTGCGGAGGCCAGCGCCCGGGGGCCTCCAGCCTGGTGCCTCCAGTCTGGTGTCTGGTGCTGCCGGGCCCTCGGTGGGGGGATGCGCACAGCAGGCATCTGGGGCCACCTCCCTGAAGGCACTGGCCAAGCCCCGCCCCAGCATCCCTCGCTCACTGGATGGTGCACTTGTCCCTCTCACGGGCCTGGCCTTCCCGAAGGACCTTGGCCTTGATGTACTTGAGGTCACTGTTGACGCTGGGGCGGCGGGCGAAGGGCGAGACCATGCCATAGGCGTCCATCTCCTTGACGCGGCGCATGCAGAAGGGCCTGGGGTGGAAGGCGTCACCGTACTGCACGGAGATCTTGCGATGCAGGGCGGGGCTCATCTCGTGCGGCAGCTTGGCCATGCTGAAGAGCACGTAGAACATCTCGTCCACGTTGGTGTTCTTCTTGGCCGACACCTCGAAGTAGGCGCAGTTCTCATCACCCGACACCAGCAGCTCGGCCTCGGTGGTGGGCACCTGGCGGCAGAGCTCGCCGTGATCGTTCTTGTTGCCACAGATGACCATGGGCAGCTCCGCCGCCTCCTTGGTCTTGTTCTTCAGGCAGGACTTGACCTCCAGGATCTGCTTCTGGAGGCGCTTGACCTCATCGAAGGACTCCCGGTTATCCAGGCTGAACACCAGGATGAAGACATCCCCTGCAGGCAGAGAGCCCAGGTAGTGAGTTCACCGGCCAGCTGCGACCCCTGCCCTCCTCTGGCCACAGAACATCAGCCCTAACAGCTGGGAATCACAGGTGCCCTGAAGCAGTTATGCGTCGTAACTGATTTAACCTACACAGCGACTCTTTGGGGTAGCTGCGATTATTCTCCCCATTTTCCAGGACAGGAAACTGAGGCTGAGAGGGTTGAAGCCCCTGTTCACAGTCGCATAGCTAACACGTGGACCACTTGGTTCAAATACAGTTAACTCACTTCACATTTCTTTGCAGGGCTGGAGAGTGGTGGGTGACTTGTGTGGACTGTGTTCAGATGATAATAAAAATTATTTCTATGACAGCAGGGGTCCTGTCTGTCTTGCTCAATGCCTAGTTTGCATCTGGCCTCATCCGCTTAGCTGCCAGCAGACTTGGGCAGATCATGAAACCTCTGTAACCTCAGTTTCTCTGTCTGTTTCATGGAGATGAAGTATTACCTTGCAGGATAATTTTGAGAGTTATGCAAGATAATGAATGGACAGCGGCACATGCTCAATGACCTCAGGTGTCAGTAATGATGAGAATGAGGGCCTACTGGGGGCCAAGCACTGGGTGTATCCCCCAGGCCCATTGTTCTCTTGATTCCTCACTACGCCTCTGTCAAGGAGATTTTGTTACCTTTGCGTTACAGGTGAGCAAACTGAGGCTCAGAAAGGGTATGCAGCCTGCCCAAGATCACACAGCTTCCGTGTGGCTAGGCTGAGATTTCTACCTGATTCTGTCCTCACCTAGCTCGTGCCTGGCACCCGGTAGGTGCTCTCTGCTTCTCAAATAAATCACGGGATGAAAAAGCAAGCGCTGGCCTCCAAGGCCCACCCTGCCTCCAGGATAACTCACTGTATCACTCAAGGCAGGGTTGTGAATCTGAAACGGGCTGCTGTGGAGACAGTGGGGCGGTGGGGAAGCTGTCTGGACTGGTGCCTCCATCCTGATTTCCAGCTCTTAATAAGCACCTTCCTCACTTTTGCTTAAACTTTTTTTTTTTTTTTTGAGACTGAGTCTTTCTCTGTGGCCCAGGTTGGAGTGCAGTGGTGTGATCTTGGCTCACTGCAACTTCCACATCCTGGATTTAAGTGATTCTCCTGCCTCAGCTTCTGGAGCAGCTGGGATTACAGGCTCCTGTCACCATGCCTGGCTATTATTTATTTATTTATTTATTTATTATTTTTGAGACAGAGTTTCACTCTTGTTGCCCAGCCTGGAATGCAATGGCACAATCTCAGCTCACAGCAACCTCCGCCTCCTGGGTTCAAGCGATTGTCCTGCCTCAGCCTCCCGAGTAACTGGGATTACAGGCACCAGTCACCATACCTGGCTAAATTTTTGTATTTTTAGTAGAGACGGGGTTTCGCTGTGTTAGCCAGGCTGGTCTCGAACTCCTGACCTCAAGAGATCTGCCCACCTCGGCCTCCCAAAGAGCTGGGATTACCGGCATGAGCCACTGCATCCAACCACTTTTGCTCAAACTCTTGATAGCCTTGTGGTATGACAAGATCCCTGTCTCACAGATAAGGAAACTGAGGCCCAGAAGAATCAACAATTGACCCAAATTCTTGAAAAGCAAGCAGTTCCAGCTTCTGGCAGAACGGCTGCCGCCTTCCTCTGCACCCCCAGAGCACATCATTTGCCCCCACTTAATGGCACATGGCACATTCAGAATGGTGTCCAGGTCAAGGGTGTGCTCCAAACAGTGAGCTTGGGCACAGAGAAGGGTTCCATCACCCACTTGTCCTGGTCTCCCCAGGGCCTGGCACACAGTCAGTGTTCACCAAGGCAGGCTGAATGGATAGGAGGTGATGGAGGGAACTGCCGTGTGGGCTCTTCTGAAAGGCACTTGCGAGGCAGCATCAGCTTGGCAACTCTTCCTGCTTGGGATGCCAAATCCCATCCCATTAGGCTAATCCGGGGCCCCTGAGGACTCGCGGCCTTGACATATTCAAATGCGAGACTGCGATGCCAAGCATCAGAGATCAGCCCGTCTGGCAGCTGGAAGAAGAGCTGGCAGTGGAATTAATGGCTTTCAGAATTTCCTGAGCAGCAGGAAAATGAGGTTGAAAAAATGAGGTTCCACCAGGTTGGAAAATGAGGCACGGGTTGGTGTGTGAAAAAAAACAAGCATCAGACAGATGTGCTCAGAATGATATGCGCCATAAAAAAGAGACAGACAAAAATACTCTCCATTGTGGGGATACAAATATGAATGCCAGTGTAGTCATGGAGGCCCGGAAGGCTCCATGCCAGACTGCCAGGGTGGCCACCTCCGGGGAAGGGGCAGGAGCCTGGGATTGGGGACATGGGTCAAAGGGGCATTAGCTTTATCTATAGCGTTTGCAGGAGGGTGTGTTTGTGTATTACTTGTGTCACTGAAAATTAATGCTGAAAATATGCATGTGCTTCCTCTCTACATCTCCCCTCTCCTTCCTTCTGTCATTAGCCTTATTCATAGCAGTGGGTACCCAGTCCCCTCCCCAAGGCTGGGAGGGCTGACACCAATGCAATACCCATCACATGCTGGAAGCTCCCGCCACAAGCCTTCTTGCAGTCCTCACGGCCTCCCTGCGGGGTATGAGGTTAAGCCCACTGTGTGGCTGGGGAGGCTGACTCAGACAGGATGCATGTGCCTCTGGTCACACATTTAAGCCAAGAGGCCCAGGGAGGATTCGAACACAGGTCGACCCAGGGCTCTCCTATCTACATGCCCCTTCTCCAAAACTCGGGGTGGAGCGGAGAGCTTGACTGCTGTCTGGGTCAGATGCTCCGAAAAGCCAGCCTGGAAGAGAAAGCACTCAAGGGGGGGGCCACCCCACAGCCTCAGTCTTGGCCTCGAGGCGGTGGCAGGGCTGGGCATGGCATGTGTTTCTCTGTATAGAAGTATCTCAGTTGGGGATTATCTTAATGATGCCTAGAGAGTTGCCTGCTCACTCCTTCTCTTATCCCTGCTCAGCAACTTGAAGGGCATGACTTGGGAAATGATTGTGTAACCCAGAGCAGGCCCACTGCAAATGCTGACTCAACAGAAGACTTGGGGATTTATTGTGCGCTTACTGTCTGCTCACCAAGCGCCTTACATATATTCATTCATTTAATTCTCACGGTCCCTTTAGGATGAGTGTTGATGTGGTGCAGTTTTACAGATGACAGTGCTGAGACACAAAGAGATAAAATCCCTTGCCTCAAGGTACAAAGCCGGGAAGCAGTGGAACCAGGACTCAGACCCAGGTGCTGGGTCCCGGGCTTGTCCTCTTAGCTACCATGCTAATGCAGTGTAAACAAGGGCACAGCCCCTCAGCTCCATTCACCCCTTCTTCCCCCCCAACCTCCCTGTCCCTCCTCACCCTTCCCAGCAGGGCTGAGAGGCTGTGGTAGGGCTTTGTTCTGAAAGCACAAAAGCAGACTGCCTTTACGAGCTATGCTACCACTGGAGTGAGTTACTTAACCTCTCTGGGCTTCAGTTTCCCCACTTGTAAAAAGGGAATGAATAACTATTTACTGTGAGGGTTAAATAACTACATGCTGGTTGGCCGAGGTGTCTCACGCCTGTAATCTCAGCACTGTGGGAGGCTGAGGTAGGCAGATCACGAGGTCAGGAGATTGAGACCATCCTGGCTAACATGGTGAAATCCCGTCTCTACTAAAAATACAAAAATTTAGCAGGGCATGGTGGCACATGCCTGTAGTCCCAGCTATTTGGGGGACTGAGGCAGGAGAATTGCTTGAACCCGGGAGGCGGAGGTTGCAGTGAGCCGAGATCGCACCACTGCACTCCAGCCTGAGTGACACAGCGAGACTCCGTCTCAAAAAAAAAAAAAAAAAAAAAAAACAAAACTACATGCTCTAAGAACAGGGCCAGGCCCATAGCTTCTGATAAGTGTCAGCTACTGCCATCACCATCACTATGGCTATGACCAAGCCCCCTTCCCTTTGGTGATCACTGCCTGGGTCCTGCCCTTACCTCTCTAGGAGGTGGCAAAGGCCTGGGGTGTGGGAGACTTGAGCCCCGTGGACTGACCGTGGGCCCCGGAGCTCTGGTGGGTCATCTCCCGGAGAAGGAAAGCAGCAGCCAGGGCATCATTCTGTTCCCTAAAAAGGAATATCCCTGGGGCATGCTGGTATCAGCTCCTGATCTGGAAGGCGGCCCCGACAGCCATAAGTAATCGATCCGGAGACTAACAGAATGGAATCAGGGCCCCTGACTTCATCACTAGTTCCAGCACGTGGCAAAACCTCTCCGAGCCTCATTGTGCAAGGATGACGCCTGTCTCAGACGATGGCTATGCAAGTACTATGCAAACTGCCAAGTGCCCAGCACACTCTGCACCCATGCCCTGGCCCTGCCACCCCAGCCCAGGCACCAGTGGGCCTCACCTGTGAGGATGGAGAGCCTGCGCATGGCGGGGAAGGGGTGGTTGCCAGAGGTATCCAGGATGTCGAGCTGGTACATGTCGCCACGGATGTTGTACACCTTGCGGTGGAAGTCCTCGATGGTGGGTGTGTACTGGTCCTCGAAGCGGCCATTGAGGAAGCGAGACACGATGGAGCTCTTGCCGACCCGAGAGGCGCCCAGCACCACCATGCGGTATGAGTTTTTGGCGGGCACACTGAGCGTGCAGTTCCCGCTGGACAAAGTCTTCATCATGGCTCGGGGCTGCGACAAAGCGAGAATAGCAGGCATCAGGGGACCCCCAACCTGGCCCTGCCACCTCTTGTTAGAGGCCTTGCCGTCCTCTCTGGGGCCTCTGTCTAGGTCTGTTTTCTGTCTGTAAAATGGGAACATCAGACGAGGTTCTAAGGGGCCTTGGAGTTCTACCCTCTCATTCATTCATGCCCTCTCCTTTACTCCTTCCTTCATCCACTCACTCACTCAACGTCCGTTCATTCATCCTTTCGTTTATGCAAACACCGGATTCCTGGGATTTGAATCCTTGCCTTGCCTCTAGCTACTGATCTTGGGCAAGTAGCTTAACCTCTCTAGAAGTCACTTTTCTCGTCTACAAAATGAGCCCAATTCATAGAGCTGTTGCAAAGGGCTCAGCACGTGGTGAAATCTCAAAAATGGTATCTATCGTGAGAATCCGTTCTTTCCCTGGTTCATCCATCTGGCTTTCCGGGAGCCTGTGATTCTAGGATAAGACATGGGGAAGGCACTAGCATGCATTGCTTAAGCCTGGGGCAGGGGGTGGTTCTGTGGCCATTCAGCCCTCCTGGGAAGAAGGGAAGGCTATGTCCATACCACATGCTCCAAGCCCGATGCCTGGGGTTGCTCCTGCAGCCACCTCAGGAGGACCCACCTTTAGACCTGTGCTCTGCATCTGGCGGGCTTCCTCCACTCCATGACCTGCCCGGATATTTTCGCCTCCCAGGCCCTAGGTGTTTACTTGCCTCCAGGAGACCCAGAGGCCCGGAGTAGAGAATGTGGAATGGGGAATGACCCATGGCTGGCTCAAGCTTCCCTCCTACCTCCAAGGGTTATGGTTCTGGGGCAAACCCAGAGGCCCGGAGTAGAGAATGTGGAATGGGGAATGACCCATGGCTGGCTCAAGCTTCCCTCCTACCTCCAAGGGTTATGGTTCTGGGGCAAACCCAGAGGCCCGGAGTAGAGAATGTGGAATGGGGAATGACCCATGGCTGGCTCAAGCTTCCCTCCTACCTCCAAGGGTTATGGTTCTGGGGCAAACCCAGAGGCCCGGAGTAGAGAATGTGGAATGGGGAATGACCCATGGCTGGCTCAAGCTTCCCTCCTACCTCCAAGGGTTATGGTTCTGGGGCAAACCCAGAGCTTTCTATGGGAGCCTCTTGACCTCACGAAAGAGGCCGACATGGATCCAAGCTCTCGTATAAGCAAACCCGCAGGCTCCACCAGGCTCACCCCAAAGGCTCTTCGCAGCCCAGCCCTCCTTCCTTTCCTACCTCAGCGCCCACCAGAATCCCCGCCCCAGAACCCCTGACCCCAGTCACCCTAGTCAGTTTGAGCTCTGCTGAGACCAGCCTCCACTCCTTTGCTCATGCCACCCCTCTGCAGAACACCCTCTTCCCCTTATGTTTCAGGGTCTGGCTCAAGTGCCACCTGCTCTCTGAAGGCCTCTCTGATCTCCCCACCCTAGCAGGAATCCCTCCCCTCTCCAGATGAGAGTTTTCCAGCCCCTGAACTGCAAATGGGCACAGGCCTGCTGAAATATCAATCCCCTCGGTCTTCCACAGGCTGCCACAGGTTGTGCAGGTTGGGCACTGCACAAGGCACATGGCTGGGTGGGCAAGTGGGGGCTGCATCCCAGAGGTGGGGGCTGTATCCCAGAGGAAGGGGCATCTTGTGTAGAGGAAGAGGTATTGTTTTTAAATTCACACAAAGGGCTGTATGTGCCCAAACTCGGTCCCCACCCCGGGATGCCCCAAGTCGGTTTCCTTGAGTGCCTCGCCCATTGACGCAAGGCGCTTTCCAACACCATCGCTTCCTGGCTATCATGATGCTAAGGTCTGAGATGGCCACTGGAGATGGAGAGATTGCCTGCGTGTGAGTCCCTGGCACACATCTGGATCTGCCCAACTACCAGCCTCTGTGCAGGAAACCGGCTCTCAAAAATACCTTTGTTAAAAGCCCTAATTGGTGGTTTTTGCCAATTTCCATGGCGTAAATGCTCCCACCATGGTCAATTCTAAGCTACCAATGTGACTTCGATGAATGAATCACAAAGGGACATGCACAATAAGCCAGCTCAGCACACGGCAGACCCCAGGCCTGGAGCCACAAGGACAACAACTGCTGCCACTTGAGCCCATGCAGTGTGCCAAGCCCCGCACTAAGTATAGACATAATCATAGCTGGCATTCATTTTGCAGCTAAAATATGCCAGAGTGTTCTAAGTGCTGCACACATGTTAACCTATTTCTCCCTTCATAACCCCAGAAAGCAGGTGGTGTTATTCTCCAATTTACAGATGAGGAAACTGAGGCACAGAGAGGTTAAATTACTTGCTTACAGTTGCACAGCCAGTAACCAGCAGAGGAGAGGTTTGATCCCAGGTGGTCTGCCCTGAGCTCAGAAGGCTACGTGACTAGCCTGCTTGGTTAACAAGGGAGCCTGGGCAGTAGTTCAAGCCTAAGACCCCCACGTCCCCCACCCAGCTCCCAACTAAAGCTGTCTTTGAATTTATCCCACAAAACTGCCATGCCATGAACATAGCAGGGGCTCAATAAATGGTGTGTGCATTCATCAAATGGCAAATGGCTCTGTCTTTGGGTTTGCCTGAAGGAGGAGGCAGAGGGTCAAAGAGGCAGGGAATCAGAGAGAGGAGGCAGGGAGTCAAAGACAGGAGGCAGAGGGTCAAAGAGGCAGGGAATCAGAGAGAGGAGGCAGGGAGTCAGAGAGAGGAGGCAGGGAGTCAGAGAGAGGAGGCAGGGAGTCAGAGAGAGGAGGCAGGGAGTCAGAGAGAGGAGGGAGCGAGGCAGAGAGGGAAGGCAGGGAGTCAGACAGAGGAGGCAGGGAGTCAGAGAGGAGGCAAAGACTCAGAGAGAGGAGGCAAGGTGACAGACAGAGGAGGCAAGGAGTCAGAAATAAGAGACAGGGAATCAGGGTGGGCAAAAAAGGAGAAAAAAAATCCTCTGTGGTTTTTATCGCTGAGAGAAGACTGATTCTTCACATGGCCTGAGCCATGTAGAGCTGTGTGAGACATCCGGACACCTGGACGCCAGGTGACAGTGCCTCTGTGGGCTCCGCCTCCTGCCTCCACATCTTTCTTCCCTCTCTTCCCCCAGAGGTGGCACCATGGGCACCCTCATGGGCACATCTCTCCTCTGCAGCCTGTTCTCCCTTCTCCATCCTCAGCCAGGCTGACCTCACACAGCGAGGAGCAGACGGGGATGAGTTTGAAGAGCCCTGTGGGAATTTAGAGTCCAATCGCAGTGACTGAATGGATTTCAGGAAGTCAGAGAGAGGAGGCAGGGAATCAGAGAGGGGAAGTAGGAAATCAGAGAGACGAGGTTCAGAGAGGCAGGAAATTCAACAGAGACCCCCTAGCAGCAGAGGTATCTGAATGCGCATACTGTGACTAGTGACCCCATCACAGGGCCATTCTGAGGACAGGAGGAAGCCAGAAAGTTCCCAGAGCAGAGATGAGGGGGCGCCATCCTGGGGGCACAGTAACCACAGCCAGGAAGGCATCCATCAGCCCACTTGACTGATGGGGATACTGACGCTCAGAGAGGTTAAGTCACTTGCCCCAGTACACACAGCAGATGACTAGCTGGGCTGGGATCAGAACCAGGCTGTTTGGCTCCAAAGTCTGGGCTCTTAACTCTATGAAAACCCACCCCTGGCCAAAACTGGTCCTTTCCAAAACACTGTCTGTTTCAGTGAAGCCTCAGCTGGCGTCAGGCGGGGGGATGACTCCTGAGACATATTATATTCTCACTCCCTCTCTCCCTGCAGGCAGCGGAGCGGAAAGGGGGCAGGCACCTCCCAGGATTCTCCCCTAGCCCTGCCAGCCACCTCTGAGCAAGTGCACCTGTGGATTCACCACTTCTTCTCCCTTGAGCCTCTCTCCCAGGGCCTGCCTGGAAGATGAAGGGGTCACACGGGCACAGGCAGCAGGACAAGAGTCTGGACGTGTCCTCCCGGTGTATGCCCCAGAGCCTGTTTCACTGCACTGCCCCTCCTCCACACCCCCATGCCTCCTCCATCAGTGCACACTCAGCCTCTTTGGACACGCACATTGCCGTCACTGGCTTCCAGCTGCCACTCTGAGAGTCCAGGGGCTTGGCAAAGCCAACCCCACCACCCTTGGCAGCTCAGGTGGTAGAAGGTAGGCAGGCATCTGCTTCCGGCAGGCCAGCTTTGCCTCTCACCAGCCCAGCAGCCCTGGGCAAATGACTTGGCTTTCTGGGGCTCAGGTTATTCCTCTGTTAATGGTAAGACATAAACCCCCCGTGTGGCCCTGGGCTTCCAATAAGTCTGGAGGCTGACCCAGCTCCTGACCTACAGCAAACCCGAACACATGATGGGTTCTTTTCTTCGTGGCACTTTATCTTGGCAGCTGTGGGGCTGCCTAGAGTAGCCTGGTGAGGCTGGACTGGAATGCAGGTGCAGGTCTTGCAGGGACCCCATCTTGTCTCTGACACCACGGGAGGCCTGATTCACCGGCTCCTGACCTGGCTGCTCCCTCCCAGCCTGGCTTCCCACCTTCCAACATCCCCTGTCATCCTCCCAGTGCTGGGGACAAGGGGAGGGGAGGGCACAGAGAGGCCTCCAGAGCTGCCTTCCGGGCCCTCCAAGACAGCTAAGTACAGGAAACCCCTCCTGGGAAGGGAGTCATCCAGGAAACTCACTCTGCACCAACCCAGAAAAAGCTCAAGAACTCTGGATAAGGAAGGAGCTTCTTAATCTTCCTTCCCCACCTCCAGGTAATGCAGGCTGCAGCCAGCTCCAGAAGGGACAGGAGTGTTTGGAGAAGTTGACTGTCTTCCCTGAGCCCCAGTTTCCTCCTATTTAAATGGGCTATTACTCCAGCTCTTTAAATGGAAAGCCTCTGGCACCAAAACTAGCACATAGTTGAAGCTCAATAAATCTTTCTTTCCTGGGATTTAGTAAAGGGTATAGCACTCAGTTCGACATATATAGTAGGTGCTCAACGAATTTAATTTTCTCTAGGTATGTAAAGTTGCCAGACGATCCCGGCACATAGTAGGTGCTCAACCAATTTCACTTTCTCTAGTCATCTAAGGAATCACTGAGCTTTCCTCCTTCAAGCCTCTACCCTTTCTTCCCGGCTGCTTCACTTCCCCCAGATCCCCAGCTCTGTTGGGGCGTCTCCTACCTGCGAATGGCGGGCCGGGCCTCTGGCACGGCTCGGAGAGCTGCCTGGAAGCGCCGGGAGCTGCGGGGAGCTGCGTGCTGCTCCAGCCGCCGAGCCTCCCAGAGTCTGTGGTGGCTCCCGGGTCACTGCGCGGGGATCCTCCCCTGCGCTGCTCGGGACGCCGGACTGGGCGCGGCCGGGCAAGGAGGCGCAAGGGGCAGGTGCCCCATGGGTGGGCTCCGAGGGCTCAGCGGGGCCCGGGCACGGGGCGGGCTCCGGCTCGCCGCCGCCGGCCCTGCCCTGCCCCGAGCCGGGGGCCTCCTGCTGAGCCAGGTGCCCGGAGGCTTGGGGACGTCCGATCCGGGGGTCCCCGCCTGGGGCTCTGGGGCTGGGGGCAGAGAAGTAGGGGCGACTCCGGTGATGAAGGAGCAGCCCCTAGAGACTCGGGGAGGGGGGTCCTTTGGAGGTGACTGTGGGTGCGTGTCCCTGGTGGGCGAACCCTCCTGGTCGCCTATGCCACCTTCTCCGCCTGCCCCAAAGGGGGTCGCTCGGATGGGGGGGTATCGGGCTGCCGGGCTCGGCCGCGGCCGCCTCCTCTGCCTGCGGCTCTGCAGCTCTCCCCGCGCCGGAGGGACGGCTTCTTTCTCCCCGCGCGGCGACGCCAGCAGCTGAAGGAGGAGCAGGGCGCTCTGCTCTGCGCGCGTGTGGGAGGGGGCCTTGAACGCCGCCCCAAGGTTTCGCAGTTCCAAGTTAGCACCAACCCGGCTCCTCCTCCTTCACCTCCTCCTGTCCCCAGATGAGGAGAACTTTGTGTGTGGCCCTGGGTTCTCCCTCCTTGCCCCTCTCGCAGGAAGATGCCCCACTGTCACCCACAGGGCGAAGAGGTCGCTGATCCCTCCGAAAGGTGGCAGAACCCCAGGCTCCTGATGGCGGTCCCAGCGGCGCCCTCCCGCGCCCCTGCGAGCGTCGCCCACCAGCTCCTTCGGCCCCCCGCAAGCAGCGCCTCCCGCCGCCCAGCGCCAGCGTCTGCCCTCCAGAGCCCGCTCGCCCCGCCCCACCCCGGCGCCCCGCCTCGCCCCGGCGCCCGGCCAATGGGAGGCGGGTCCCGCGGCCCGGCCCAGCCCATCCCTTTCACCGCCTCCTGGGCGCCGCGGTCTGCGGTTCCGCGTGTCTGGGCGCGTGGGGCCGGGGCCGCTGGGCGCGCGCACCTTGCCCGGAAGGCGGCACGGGCCTCGGAGGCTGACGTCTGCGCACGCGCTCACACGCACGCCCGGCCTGGCCGCAGGTGACTCGCATGGGGTCCGGCCGCCTGTCCACTGGCCGAGGTCCCCAGCGGCTTGCGCCCGGCCAGGTCGAGCGCGCCACGGCTCCAGCGCCCTCCTCCTTCGCGGAAGTCCCCGGGTGCCCTCCCAGGTGTCCAACCTGCCTGTCCCAGCCGCCGCCTCCCTCCCGAGGTCACGGTGCCCACGGGACCCTGCGGACTGGCACATGGGCCATGCACGTGTCGCCCAGAGGGGCGGGGAGTCACCTTGGCTTAGTGGCCAGAGGTCTTCGAGGCATTCGAGTCTCAGAGATCACGGCCGACGGGGACACACCAGGTGCCTTGAGCATTGCCTCTCCTGCCTGCATTCTCCCTCCCCACCTTTAAATGACGGGCTTGACCTAGGCCAGACATCGGGCCTTCTCACTGGGCCGTATCTCCACACCACTTATTACTTAAAATTTTTTTTAATATCAGATCCACTTTCCCCACCCCTTAAACACATTTTTTTTAGAGAATCATTATATCACTGCCTTAAATGGGAAATCAGTATCACTTGCCATAAATAGAAAGTAAGAGTTAAAATAAGCACAGTGAAAACAAAGCAAGGTTATTACATTCTAGCTGGAAACCATGGCCTGCCAAGGCTTGAGATGTGCCCTCAGTGAAAAGGGGAGATTGGCAAGGTTTGGAGAGGTGTTAAATACCCATTAGCACCTAACAGAGACTTTCTCCTTCACGTATCAGGAGGCTTAAAAGAGTATGTTCTCATTGTGTGATACAGCAAAGGGATGGGATGCTGTGTCTGTGTCCCTCAGTTCCAGATCCCTGGACCTCAGGGATGTCTGCCAGCCTCACCCCCAACCCAGATCTGGCCTCCCTACCTCATGAGAGGCAGCAGGGGTCTGGGAGGGCAGCTGAGGGGCCAGCTCCATTGGCTGAGGGACTGGCGTTCAAGTCCTGTCTCGGTAGCTACCTAGATATCTGACCCTGGGCCGTCATGAAAAGTCTCTGGGTCCTGGTTGTGCCATCTCTAAAATGGGTATGATATTGATGGGTCCACAGAATGACAGAAGTACTAAAATGGCCTGGGACTTTGAATATGGAAAGTGACTTGCTTTGCTTGTCTCTGTAACATCTTGAGATTCTCCAGGAAAGTTAACCAGAGAGGATGGGGCAGGTGGGGGTGGAGGGTGCAGTACCTATACTACCTGATTGTGTTTAATGCCCCAATTTAGGCCACAGAGGGGCTAAGGGGATGTGCCCAAAGTCACCTGGTGTATTTTCCACGTCCAGACTTTGCCTCTGGGAACTGGCTTCAGCCTGGGAGAGGGTTTGTGCCGGGCATGACACACAGAGGCTGTGAGCCTTGAGCTGGCAGTGAACTTGGCAGTGGGAGGTGAGCAGGGTGGCACGCTTCACCTGGAAGGCTGGGGTCAGGAAGACTCAGGTCACTGGGCCAGCTCTGCCACCCCCATCACAGAAATGTGGCAGACGGCCCAGGAACCAATTGCTCCCTGCTTCTGCAGAGTTGTTCGACAGAATGGGTCATGCCCCACTGACCATATCCCCGTCGCAAGGGGAGCTGCATGTGGAGTGAGAAGCCTGGGAGGTCGACTTGCCCCAGCCTCTGTCTTCTGCTCCTGCCCTCCCCCACTCCTGGTATGGTATGGCTCAGTCAATAAGCAAGTACACATAAGGGATCAAGTGATGCCCAAGGAAGCTTTGTGTAGCAACAGCGCACTTCTCACATGTGCCTATTTTCCCCTTCCCCCCTCCCCACCCACTTGCTTCATCATCCCTCATCAGACCCTTTATCATAGCTGCCCTCTTCGTCCCTGGGCTCCCTGTCACCCTCTCTCTCCCATATAACCTGTGACCATTTTAGCCCTGTTCTAAAACTGCCACCTCCTGCTCAAGAGTTTTCAAGGGTTCCCCATTGCTTAAGATATAAAATCTTGGGCCGGGTGTGGTGGCTCACGCCTATAATCCCAGCACTTTGGGAGGCCAAGATGGGAGGATCACTTGAGGCCAATAGTTTGAGACCAGCCTGGCCAACATAGAAAAACCCTACTACTAAAAATATAAAATATAATAATTTTATACTAAAAATATAAAAATTACCCAGGCGTGGTGGCGTGCGCCTGAAAGTCCAGCTACTTGGGAGGCTGGGACGTGAGAATTGCTTGTACCCAGGAGGCAGAGGTTGCAGTGAGCCAAGATTGTGTCACTGTGCTCCAGCCTGGGCAACAGAGCAAGACTCTGTCTCAAAAAAAAAAAAGAGACACAAAATCTAAAATCTAAATACCTTATCCTAGCATACAAGGCCTCCAACCAGGACGTGATTCTCACCATGCCCTGCACCCAACCTACATTCCAGCAAAATCAAATCACTTCCGGATCTCTAAAGAAGAGAGGCTTTCCCTCCTCTGGGCTTGTGTATGCTGGTTTCTTATCAGGGATACCCTTTCTCTATATTTACCCATCAAACTCCTACGCATTCTTCAAAGCACTGTGTCCACACCTCTCCCCACAAAATTTACTCCCAGCCTTTCTAACGGTGTGAATCTCCTCCTCTGGGCTCCCACAGCACCAAAGCCTGGCTCCTGTGCTGTGAGTAACTGGTCTTCTCTTTAAGCCTCAGTTTCTTGGCCTGTAAAAGTGTGTGTTACAATAGTAGCTGCCTCGTGGAGTTGTTGGGAGGATTAAAATAAACTGCGAAGTGCTTCACACATAATGGCCTTCACCATGATTACTTCCTCCATAGCCGGTGTTACTTCCTGCCTCATATTTTGGACACATGCCTCGTCACCCCCATTAGTATGTGAGCTCTTTAGAGTGGGGACCGAGCCTGATTCATCCTTGTATTCCCACATCATTAAGGGCAGCATCTCACACATTGTAAGTTTTTAATAAATGCTTATTGAATTGTGTTCAGCCAAACAGTCTCAGAGCAGAAGAAACGTACAAGCTCTCCTTGGACACAGGGAAGGGTAGACAGACATAGTGAAGCAGTTTCATTTAGTCCTCCTAACAGCCCCACTTACAGAAGGGGAAACTGAGGTTCAGGGAGACTGTTCAAAACCAGGCAGCTAATGAGAGGCTGAGCTGGGGTCCAAGAGAAATTATTCCAATAGGAAAAAAAGCACACGTCAGGCTGCTTTTCTAGAACAGCAGTTCCTAACGCTGGCAGCACATTAGAATCACCTAGGGGAGCTTTTAAAAGATATCAGAACACAGGCTCCCCACTCAGAGACGCTGATTTAATTGCTCTGGAGTTGGATTTCATCGTCACATGGTTTAAAGCTCCCCTAAGAAATTCTAATGTGCACCCAGGGTTGCTAGAGCAGTTATTCTCAAAGTGTGCTCCCTGGACCAGCAGCATCAGCATCATCTGGGACTTGGAAATGCAGAATCTCAAGCCTCACTCTAAGCCGGTGAACCTGAAGCTCTGGGAGTGAGGCCAGGCCACCTGGTTTTAGGCAGCTGTCCTGGTGATTCTGATGCAAGCCAAAGTTGGAGAAGCACTGGCCAGAAGATTGAAGTTGGCGATGCTATAGAGATCATGTGGCCCAGCCTTCCTGTTTTGTAGACAAAGAGACAGGGCCAGGCGCGGTGGCTCACGCCTGTAATCCCAGCACTTTGGGAGGCCAAGGCAGGCAGATCGCAAGGTCAGGAGATCGAGACCATCCTGGCTAACGCGGTGAAACCCCGTCTCTACTAAAAATAGAAAAAATTAGCTGGGTGTAGTGGCAGGCACCTGTAGTCCCAGCTACTCGGGAGGCTGAGGCAGGAGAATGGCAGGAACCCAGGAGGCGGAGCTTGCAGTGAGCCGAGATTGCACCACTGCACTCCAGCCTGGGCGACAGAGCAAGACTCTGTCTCAAAAAAAAAAAAAAGAGAGACGGTTTGTGTCTTGACCAAGTTCAACACATGCTCATGACAGGCTCAACACATGCTCAACACATGCTCATGACAGCATTCTTTCCTGCTGAATGCACCATCCCAGACTACATAGCCTCTAACTGAGTCTCTTGCCTTGGCAGTCCTGGGCATCTGTGCCAGCCTTGAACTTCAGCAGAGGTCAATGGGTCACCAGCTGCATAAGCTCAGCTGGACTGGGGCACCGGGTCAGGTGCCAGTCAGTACAGAGGGCAGAGAGCTGGAACAGGCTGGCACCTCATCTGGCATTCAGGGCCTCGCCAAACATCCCTGAAGGCAGACTGGCAATGACATGGGAGGAGGGGTGCGCCACCAGGCCAAAGGTCAACAGGAGCACAGCTGAACCAGCCACACCCTGCCCCCGGTGCATCTGACCACTTCTGCTCCTGCTGCCCCTCCCCCCACCCACTGTGCCAGATGATCTGAGCAAGCCCCAACTCAGTCAGGAGCCTGGGTTCTAATCCCAGCTAAACAGAAGTTTGCTGTGTGACCCTTGAATGGGCCACTTAACCTCTCTGACCCTCATTGCCCGGCATTCTTCCTCCCCTCCTTTATGCTCTAGCCAAAGAGACTGACTTATAGTTCCCTGAGCTTGCCAGGCTGTCTGTACCCTAGGTCTTTGCACATGCTGGAGCCTGTGCCTGAGGGGCCGCTCATCTCTGGATTGCCGGCAGGCTCCTAGTTTTCCTTCTGGAATCAGGCATCACTGCCTCCGGGAAGTCTTGGTTGCTCTCTCTTCTGTGCTCCATGGAGCTGCCTTACAGAAATCTTTTGCTTTTGGATTCAACCCTCACTGTCTGAACTCTTGCTACTCATATCTGAAACTTGGGGTTCCAATAGATTCAGATAATGCATCATCGTTTACTCTCCGAACTTGCTATGTAAACTTTTTTTTTCTTTTTTTTGGAGACAGGGTCTTGCTCTGTAGTTCACACTGGAGTGTGGTGTCGTGATCATGGCTCACTGCAGCCTCAACCTGCTGGACTCAAGCGATCCTCCCACCTCAGCCTCCTAAATACCTAGGACTACAGGCATGCGCCATCACACCCAGCTAATTTTTTAATTTTTTGTAAAGACAGGGTCTTGCTATGTTGCCCAGGCTGGTCTCAAACTCCTGGGCTCAAGCGAGCTTCCCGCCTCGGCCTCCCAATGTGTTGAGATTACAGGTGTGAGCCACTGCATCCGGCCAGAGCTTCCCATGTAAACTCTTGATGTCCAGAATCAATACCCAAATAGGTTTGAAAAGCATGTAATAATCTGTCATGGTGTCCTCGCCCTCTTGAGAGGAGAGGTGGTACTTCTCACTTAGTGGGCAGTAAAAGTTGGATGAATGAATAAATAGTGGTCAGTTTCTTCCTCTGTCCAACAAGAATGTTGGGTGCTCTCTGAGACCCATCCGAGTCTACATTCCAAGCTGGTTTAATCCCACCACGGGTGATTCAGGTGCCTTCCAGCCCGTATGTTGTTTTTATGCAAATAAAAGAAAGGTTCCTTTTCCAGGCAGAGGCAGCCCCTCTTTAAAGCTCTCAGCTTTGAGGGGAAAGGCACAAGCTATTTCCTCAGCTGAGTGCCCTTGAGCAGTGAGCAACCTACACAACCATACAGGGCAGCCCTTTGTGACCTCATCTAGTCCTTGAGAATGCACCACAGAATATTTTTGCAGGGAACTATGATGACTGTGATCAACCAGGTTGGGACAAGCTGAGTGGGCAGCCAGGAGAGAATGAGCTGGAGTGGACCAGAAGCTTGCAGTCATAATGAGAACCATTCATGGAGCCCCCACTCTTTGCAGGCACCGGGTGGGTCCCTGTAACTACATGGACCCATTTTAGCCAGACCACAACCCTATGTGGAGAAGCATTATTGGAGTCATTTGTAGGTAAGAAAACTGAGGCTGACAACACCTGAGCAAGGAAGCAACAGAGCTTGAACTAAGTCTGCTTGATAGCAACAGCTGCCTGGGCTAGGATCTGCTCTCAGATACAGCTGCCTATGTGTATGAAAATGCTCATGATCCCCATGGAGGCTACCTGTGAAGCGTGTAGGGCAGGGTTCTTGTTTCTGTTTTTCAGGTGGCAGAACTGACACTCAGAGACATTCCACAACTTGCCCAAAGTCACTTGACTAGTTAGAGGCAGAGCCTGGACTTAAAGATATCTGGGTGTTTGAACAACTATCCTTTGATCTTTTTTTATGATGCCCTGTTGTCTTCTTAAGGCTTGGACTGCATCCTCCATCCAATGTCATCATCACCATCATTACCATCACTATCACCATCATCACCATCGCTATCACCATCATCCTCATCATCACCATTGCCATCATCACCATAATCATCACTGTCATCATCACCACCATCATCATCATCACCATCATCATCACCATCATCACTATCATCATCATCACTGTCATCATCATCATCATCACCATCATCAACCTCACCGTCATCACCATCATCATCACCATCATCATCCCCATCATTCCCATCATCACCATCATCATTATCACCATTATCATCACCACCATTACCACCACCATCACCACCATCATCATCATCACCATCATCACTATCACCATCACCATGATCACCATCATTATTACCATCACCATCACCATCAGCATCATCATCATAGCCATCATCATTGTCGTCATCATCATCATCTCTGAAGCCTATGGACCTTTTGCTCCTTTTTAAGTGTTTATTGGGTCCCTTGGCCTGGGCCCAGTGTGGTCCAAATGGAGACACAAAGGCAACACAACTTCCTTCAGCTTTCTCCCTTCAGACAGGATTTGACAGGTGTCTCCTCCATCCTCTATCACATCTGATCCTTCCAACAGCCCTGGGAAACATGCAGAGCAAACTACTATGTGGGAGAGAAGCTGAAGCAGCAAAGGTTCCATGGCAATGGAGGAACAATAGGCCTTCTAGCCTAACATTTACCAACTGCTCTCCTTATGCCAGGCTCCAGCTGGAGAGGCAGGCCCCGTTCTCAGTCTGCTACAAAGTTAACTCTTTTAGCTTTCTGAGCAACCATATGAGGAATGTCTTATTATCCCCATTTTCCAGACAAGGAGACTGAGGCTCAGATGGGTGAAGTAACTGGGCAAAGGTCACTCAGCAATAATTGGTGGAACTGGGATTCTTAGTCTGTTTTTTGGACTCTGGAGTCAGTGCTCTCTCTGCTACAGGAACCACCTCCCATGAAGCTCCCTGGTGGTAACACCTCCTGTTTCTGACCTGGAATCTTCTGTGGGTCCCTTTAACTGGAGGGCACCGAAGACCCTGGGAATTAGCATAACCTTCCGGATTCTGGCAGCAGCTGAGCTGCTGGCCTGACACCTGTTGTCTACAGAGCAGGTACCTGTAAGCCCTCAATTTAAGAGACACTGGGAGACCAGGCTCCCAGAGGCTTAGCTGAACTCTGTGTGACTTGGTAGCTCAGCCCCAGGTTCCATCTCCATTTCTGGTGTTACTAACTGGAAGCAATGGGACAGAGGTGCCTTTGCCCTTGCCTCTTTCTTGGACACCTTATCCCCGCTCCCCATCACCATGGTCCACTCCTTCATTTACCCCTGAGTGCCAGGTGTAGTCAAAAGGGCACAAGCTTGGCCACCACACAGACCCAGGTTCAAATCCTGACTCTGCCTCTCACCTTATCTTGGCCTTGGACAAGCTAGCTCTCTCTGAGCCTCAGTTGCCTCATCTGTCAAAACGGGCTGTTGTGAGGAGTCATTCACTCCATCATTCAGTCATTCAACAAATACTTACAGAACACTGGGCCGGGAGCCAAGCAGTACTTTGGGGGGTGTGGCACTACCCCACAGAAGCTTTCAGTCCAGCAGAGAAAGCAGAGAGCCTAAGGTCTGAGGGATGCATTCGAGTTAACCCAGCTAAGAGACAGGGAGAATGCATCAAGCAATGGGGACAGTACATACAAAGACCTGGAAGAGAAAGAGCAGCCTGTTTGAAAACACTGAAATAGACCCAGATTCGTTGGAAATCAGAGAGAGGGAATAGAATGCAAGATGAGGCTTGAGAAAAAAGCAGGGACCAGATGCACCTAGCACAGCACTTGGCACACAGTAGGCCCTCAATAAATGGGAGCTGCCTTCCCCTGAGGCCACAGCTGAACCCCAAGCCCCAGGTGCAGGCTGCTGATGATGGAGGACGGGAGTCTATTTCCTCTCTTGATCAGCATCCAGCACTTCTGCTAATGCCACATAATACAGTGGGCTCATTACCTCAGAATGCTGAGCTGGGGAGACGGGGGGCAGAGGTTTGCCAACTACCTCTGATCTGCCAGAAATAGAATCCAATGTTCCAGGATGCTAATGACTGTGGCCTTGGTGTATTTCTCTTTCCTTTTAGTGGTCTCCAGTTGATGGAGTTGTTTGATGAAGAGGAAAGCAGCATAGTGGAAGAGAGGCAGAGTCAGCGGCACCAAACACTGGCTTAAGCTCTAAGCTGATGTATGATGAGCCTCACTTTAGGCACCAAGTGTGTGTCCATGAAGTTGTGCATAGGTCAAACCTGTGTCATTCGTATCTTACTTTTTTTCTGGGCTCCACAATCCCATCAACTTCCGACGGAAGTTTGTCTGCAAGTATGGCCACTGACGATGCCTCCCAAGAGATGGAGTTTATTTTCTCTGCACTGGAGTCTGAGATAATGTGGGACATGCTTTGACCACTAGAATGTGGCAAAAGTGAGGCTGTATCAATTCCAGGCCTGGGCCCCAAGAGGCCTGGAAGTGGCTGGGAGCAGTGGCTCATGCTTGTCATCCCAGTGCTTTGGGAGGCTGAGGTAGGAGATCGTTTCAGTCTATGAGTTTGACACCACCCTGGACAATAAAGCAAGACCGCATCTCTAAAAAAAATTTTTTTTTTAAAATTAACCGGTTATGATAGTGTGTACCTGTAGTACTACCTACTCAGAAGGCTGAGGTGGGAGGATCACTTGAGCCTAGGAGTTTGAGGCTGCAGTGAGCTATGGTTGTATCACTGCACTCCAGCCTGGGCAACAGAGCTGGACCCCATCTCAAAAAAAGAAAAAAAAAGTGGGGGGTGCCGGGAAGCTTCTGCTTTCACTCTCAGAGTCCAGCTACCACCATGTAAGGAAGTTCAGGCTGTCCTGACAGAGGGAAAGACCATGTGGCAAGAAAGGCCATGTGGAGAAGAACTGATCACCCTTCTAGAACCTTCTAGCCACCAGCTGAATGCAGCTGTCTGCATGTCCAGCCATGATCATGTGGAGCAGGAGCCTTGCCCAGCTTACCACAGAATCATGGGAAATCATAAAAATGATTGTTTTACACCATCAAGTTTTGAAATGCTGGCCTAGTGTAGTGGCTCACGCCTGTAATCCCAGCATTTTGGGAGGCCAAGGTGGGTGGATCACCTGAGGTCAGGAGTTCAGAATTAGCCTGGCCAACATAGCGAAAACCCATCTCTACAAAAAATACAAAAATTAGCCAGGAGTGTTAGCGCATGCCTGTAGTCCCAGCTACTTGGGAGACTGAGGCAGGAGAATTGCTTGAACCTGGGAGGCAGAGGTTGCAGTGAGCCAAGATCATGCCATTACTCTCTAGCCTGGGCCACAGAGCGAGACTCCGTCTCCAAAAAAAAAAAAAAATGTTTTCGGATGCTTTGTTATATTACAAAAGATTACAGAAATAGATCCTTTTGCTTTGTTTCTGTCTTGTAACCTTCAGTTTTGACCAAAACGTCTGCGAATGTACAGGTTCATCAAGTTCCAGAAAAAAAACTGGCTTATTCTGGGTGAGCCACAGACATCCAGGGAGTCATTTTTTCATCCGCTTTTTGTTTTCTATCAAATATGCCTTGTCCCTGCTGTCTCAGCCTCGTTCCACCCCAGTAAGTCCTGTGATCTTTGTTAATCCCACTCCTCCCCCAGGATCCTGGCTCAATTTTGGAGAAAACGTACAAGCCCCATGAGTTTCTGACTCCCTTCCAGCATATTCTTAGCATGTGTCCTAAGCAGGGACTTTACGCCTTCTAGATCTTTCAGAAACTACAAGACACATGAATCATTCTCTTGCTGGTATCAACCACCATTCATGACACAATGAAGGTGCAGATGAGCTAAAAGCTTTACTGCCTCCTCTCTTGCAGGGCACGGGGTGGGAGGACACCTGCCCTGGGAGTCCCCAAGGAACCTGGAGGGCTCTCTGGCCCTACCTGGGACTGGCACACTCTTATAATCCTGAATTTGACCACTCCACAGATGTGCCTCCAGTAGAGGTGGAAGCCTAGTGAGAGAGCAAGCACTGCCAGGCCTCAGAGAGGGGACTCCAGATCCAAAGACCCTGCCCCCAGTCTCCCAGCTGAGCTTCATTTGCAAACTGTTCCCTGCCTGGCTCAAACTCACACCCCAGCCCCATGAATACCTGCTTCATGGAATGTTTTGATGGATGAATGGATGGGTAGATAAACCTCATGAGTGAATGGTGGGACAACTGAAGAAATAAATGAAAAGGTAAATGAATGAATGGAGATCAAATGAGTGCTACCATTAATGATTTATAAAACTTGCAAGGTCAACAGGCCCTGCCTAGATCCAGATACACTTCAACCACAACTTCTGCCTCTCTGCTGAATGATGGGGCCATCTCACTCTCTGAGAACCAAAACAAGTCTCCTAGCCACTTTCTCCACTCCTTCTAAGGCTGCATCAATGAGTATTAGGATTAGTCAACTGCAAGCCACAGAAAACCCCAAATAAAAGTAGATTAAACGAATTTAATTTTCACTCAGGTAAATTTCTCACTCAGCTAAATGAATTCTGAAGGTGAGATGACTTGTGCTTCACAGGGTCAGAGACCCAGGCTGCTTCTGGCTTTCTGTGCCAGAATTCTGGGGATGTGGCCTCATCCTCACGGTCCAAGATGGCTGCTTAAGTCCACCCATCACTTCTCAATCCAATGAGCAGAGGAAAGGGCAGCAGAGGGGACACCCTTTTTCTCTAAGGATACTTCCTGGAAATTGGCCAGAACTGAGTCACATAGCCACACTGGACTGCAAAGGAAGCTGGGAAATGTGGCCTTTACTCTAAGTGACCTCACACCCAGCTAAATTTAGGGTTCTGTTATTAAGGAAATAGAGTAGAATTTATACTAGGGGTCATCCGGTAGGCTCTGCCACACAACAGCTAAAGGAGCCATCTTACTGGGGACCTACCTCAGCCCACATTCTGTCCTGGTGACCCATTTTTGTTTTTGCTTGTTTGTTTTTCATGTGTGTGTGTGTGTATGTTTGAGACAGAGTCTCACTCTGTCACCCAGGCTGGAGTGCAGTGGTGTGATCTCAGCTCACTGCAACCTCCACCTCCCGGGTTCAAGTGATTCTCTTGCTTTAGCCTCCTGAGTAGCTGGGATTACAGGCGCCTGCCACCATGCCCCAATAATTTTTTGTATTTAGTAGAGACAGTTTTTGCCATGTTGGCCAAGCTGGTCTGGAACTCCGGCCCTCAGGTAATCCACCCTCCTAGGCCTCCCAAAGTGCTGGGATTACAGGTGTTAAGCCACCATGCCCAGCCCTGGTGACTCATTTTTGTCTGTCTGCTATGAGCATCTTAGAGGCAGGAGACTGTCTTAATCATGTGCATATTCTCAGTATCCAGAGTAGGTTCTGGCACATAATAGGTGCTTATTCATTCAGTAAACAGAAACATATTTAAGCACCTACTATGTGTTGGGCATGGATCTAGGTGCTGAGAATAGAATGGTGGACAACAGAGACAAAACCCTGCTCTCAAGGAGCTGATGTTCTAGAGGGAAGAGGTAATTAATCAAATAGCTATAAAACAGAATATAATACAGTAAATAGCATATAATAACAATATAAAGTCAGGGAGTGATTGGTGCTGTGAAGAAAAATGGTGCAGGCTCAGGTGTGTGAGAGGGTGATAGGGGAGCTGTTGGGGACGGGTGGTCAGGGAGGTGACACTGAAGCAGAGCGAAGCAGGGGTTGGGCCAGGTGGGCATGGCAGTTGGAAGAGCATCCCAGGCAGAGGAACAGCAAGTGCAGATGCCCCGAGAGGGCCTGTGCTTGGTGTGTTCAAGGAAAAGCAGCAACGCTCCTAAGAATGTGAGCAAGTCATGAAAGAAGTGAAAGAAAGAATGAATGGGCCGGGCGTGGTGGCTCACGTCTATAATCCAAGCACTTTGGGAGGCCAAGGCGGGAGGATCACCTGAGGTTGGGAGTTCGAGACCAGCCTGGCCAACGTGGAGAAACCCCGTCTCTCCTAAAAACACAAAGTTAGCTGGGCGTGGTGGTGCATGCCTGTAATCTCAGCTACTCGGGAGGCTGAGGCAGGAGAATCGCTTGAACCCGGGAGGCGGAGGTTGTGGTTAGTTGAGATCATGCCATTGCACTCCAGCTCTGGGCAACAAGAGCGAAATTCCGTCAAAAAATATATACATATAAAGAAGGAAAGAGAGAAAGAGGAAGGAAGGAAGGAAAGAAGGAGGGAAGAAAGGAAGGAAGGAAGGAAGGAAGGAAGGAAGGAAGGAAGGAAGGAAATACGTCATGGCAGAAACGATTCTGGCTACAAACTGGTAGCTACAAACTGGGTTCAATAGTCCAAGTTCTGTCTTTCATTAATAGCAGGACCTTACTGAGCTTCAGTCTCCTCATCTACAAAATCAACATAATTCAAGACCCATGCCTCCTGTGTTGTGCAAGCCAAATGCAACAAGCATTGGCAATCAGATAAAGCAGAGTGTATTTGTGAACTCTATATTACCATGACTGTTACGAAGCCATATTCAGACACCTCCTGCTCACAGTCAACCAGGTCACAATTCCTTCTGACTCGGCTGTAATGACAGGCTGTCTTGGGGGACCCCTTACGGTGGAGGCCCCTGCTATCCCCTGCTGCTGCTCCATTCCTCTTTCCTCTGTCCTCCCTCTTCTCCTGCCTTTTTCCAACATTTCCTGGTGCCTTCTCTGGGCCAGGCTTACAGAAGAAGCCATAGGTCCGGAGACATGACACGAGGTCCCTGGCCTCCAAAACCCTGGGTATTTTGTGACAACAGATTCTGGTACATGCGTTCACAGTGGTCTGTGCAAGGCCCTTGGGGAGCGCTGTGGAGGGAACACCCAAATCTGCTGGGAGGAGCAAGACCCAAGGCCAGCGAAGAGTGGGTAGAGCTCTGGGCTAGGAAGGGGTCTGAGTCCTTGTTCCAGCTCTGTACACCACTCACTGTGTGACTGTAGGAAAGCCCCCAGCAATCTAGGCCTTGATTTCCTCACCTGTAAAAAGAGACGGCGATTCTAGGCTCTTGCCACTCTTATGCTGTGCTTCTGCCATCTCTTAGTGGGGCCAGCACTGCACTACCCGCTACAGGATATGAAAGAGAGAAGAGAAGACTTGGTTCCGTCCATTAATAGATTCTACAGTGAAGAAGTGTCAAGCCACGAACTCCGTTCAAAGGAGCAGTGATTGACTGATTCCCTTTTGGTGTCAGTGTTCAGCAGAGCTGGGATGCCTTTGAGGGAATCTACAAAGCCAGTGGAGGCTTGGAGCGTTGACTACGGAGGCCTTTTCCAGTGCAGATTCCAGGGGCCTGTGAACAGTTCTCGACCTGCCGAAGGTCAGATGCAGTAAGACATCCGGTTCAGAAGGCACAGTCACAGGAAGTTTAGGGGGCAGCAGCGCACGCAGTTGGGCTGGCTTGCTGGGGAGATTTTCTGCAGGAGGGGGAGTTGAATGCGGAAGAATGTTCCAGGCAGGAAAAACTTCCAGCAGTCCCAGGCCAACTCTGCACATCAGGCAATCTGACCTTGGCCAAGTCTCCAAATCCCCCCCAGGCCTTGATTTCTCCATCTGTAAAACAGGGCTGTTGAGAGATTGAGAGAGGGTACATAGGCCAGGAAGGTGGCTCACGTCTGTAATCCCAGCACTTTGGGAGGCCGAGGTGGGAAGATCACTTGAGCCCGGAGTTCAAGATCAGCCTGAGCTGCATAGTGAGATCTCGTCTCCATTAAAATTTTAAAAAATTAACCAGGCGTGGTGGTGCTTGCCTGTAGTCCCAGCTACTTGCAGGGCTGAGGCGGGAGGATCGCTTGAGCCTGGGAAGTTGAGGCTGCAGTGAGCCAAAATTGTGCCACTGCACTCTAGCCTTGGGTGACAGTGGGAGACTCTGTCTCAAAAAAAAAAAAAAAAGAAAGAAAGAAAGAAAGAAAGAAAAAGAAAAGAAAAAGAGAGGGCATATAAAGTGTGCTGGAGCACAGTGCTGAGGACACAGCAGGCCTTCAGTCGCTAGCAGTTCCAGTTTTGTTTCCTGAAGGAGCTCACCCACTTCCCTCTGTCATGCACTCCTGGATCTCACCACCTAAGGGCAGAGAAGCCACCTGCTCACGGTCATCTGAAAACCAGTCCCAGACTCGGTTTCTCTCTCCATCTGGCCTGACAACCCCCCAGAATCACTCCTGGTTTTTCCCTTCTTCGTTTTCTCCTGGGGGCCTTTTAATTTCTTCCTCTGTATCATAAACACAAAACAAGTGTTTAAACATCTGACTCGAAGGCAATCTGGAAAGCAGAGCGACTCTTACATAAAGACCAGGCACGGCCCACGCTTGCCAGGAGGGCCATCTGGATGCTCGCTCTGCCACCCTCCCGCCCTCTCTCTGCCTGGGAACCGCTGTTATTTCATAATTAAGGATAGTAGCGAGGAGCTGGAGGAAGCAGCAGGGATGAAAAGCCTAATGCCGGCTCATCGTCCAGTGGCCCTGCCTTTGGTGGCCGCTGCTGCAATCCAGGGCTGACTCTCCCGCCCCACGACTTCCCTGCTCCTACCTGGGGTCCCGGCAGTGGAAGAGGAGCCCCACTGTGGCAGAGGAGCTGGAGAAGAGGGAGGCAGCAAAACCTAATAGTTACTCCCCCAGGAGCTGGGGACAGTCTGGGTGTGGACCTTTGCACCACCACTCCTACCTGTAACTGTAAGTAAATCACCAAGCCTTGCTGAACCTCAGTTTCCTCATCTGCACAATGGGAATAAAACTGATATCCATTTTGTCTTTTGTTTGTTTGTTTGTTTTTGAGATGGAGACTCGCTCTTTCACCCAGGATGGGAGTGAAGTGGTGCAATCTCAGCTCACCGACTGGGTTCAAGCGATTCTCCTTCCTCAGCCTCCATAGTAGCGGGGATTACAGGTGACCAGCTGACACCACGCCTGGCTAATTTTTTGTATTTTTAGTAGAGATGGGGTTTCTCCATGTTGGTCAGGCTGATCTCGAACTCCTGACCTCAGATGATCCACCCGCCTCGGCCTCCCAAAGTGCTGGGATTATAGGCGTGAGCCACTGTGCCTGGCCACACTTTGTCGATTTGTTATCACAGTTTATTGAGATCGTGCCTGCAAAGTGCTTAGCTTAGGGCCTGCTCAAAACGAAAACAGAAGAAATGGTTATTGGGGAGGGTCCTGGCTATGGCCAGCCTCAGTCTTCATGGCCACACACCCAAAGAGAGTAGAATAAAATAGGGAAACAGCATTAGGCTTTGCTGTACATGGTAAAAATTAAAACTTTGCCTAATATCAATATTAGGTAACTAATCTTTACACTAACCAGCTACTGTGTTCCTAGCTTACTATTCAATCTTGGTTTTTTGGGGTTTTTTTGTTTTTATTTTTTGAGACAGAGTCTCGCTCTGTCGCCCAGACTCGAGTGCAGTAGCGTGATCTCAGCTCACTGAAACCTCCACCTCTGGGTTCAAGCTAGTCTCCTGCCTCAGCCTCCTGAGTAGCTGGGACTACAGGCATGCACCACCACGCCTGGCTAATTTTTGTATTTTTAGTAGAGATGGGGTTTCACCATGTAGGTCAGGCTGATCTCCAACTTCTGACCTTGTAATCTGCCCCCCTCAGCCTCCCAAAGTGCTGGGATTACAGGCGTGAGCCACCACACCAGCCTTATTCAATCTTTAGCCAAATAAAAATAAATTTTTAAACAAAATTATTATTAAAACAGTGGTGTTAAAAACTGCAAGGATGGCCTGGAGAAACATGTCATACTGCTAAGCTCGGTGAAGGCGAGACCTCTGTCTCTTCCAGCTGTGCTGTGAGCATGGGTTCAAGGAGATTTGACTCCTCCTTGCTCAGTCATTAACGCCAGGTGACACTTCTTGGGGACATCTAATACCCGCCCTCTCCACCTCTCAGGATCCTGATGAGACCGATGCAGAAAATGAAGATGTGAGCAGCATCTGGAGAAGTACAACATGTTATGCAAATGCAAGCTGTTTTTAATCCGTGATGATTTCTATTACTCAGACAGTGTTAACATAATCCTAGCTTGGAGGTATCAAAACAGCCCACATCTAGTTTGTAAACTCATCACGTGCATGTGTGTGCACACACAATCCACACAAAGGGAGCCTGCCAGGTGCTGGTGGCAGTGAGTTCCGCCTGGGATTATTAGGAGAAGGCTTCACGGGATAGTGAGTCTTGTGGTGAGCCTAGGAGGAGAAATCTTGCGGGGAACAGTCCTGGCTCTGGGACTCAGGGCCCCAAGGATGTTTCTGGCACCCTCTTGCCACCAGGTGAGTTGGGCATATCCGCTGTGAGTCTGGGGATCTGGCCGGGACTGCTTCCTCCCCCTACTCAGGCTAAGGGTGGGAGAGGCTGCTGCCTCCGGACTGGCCTCTGTCCCCCACTCCCCATTCCCTGGGTGCAGGAAGAGACAGGTGTGCACACCAAGAATGAATCCTGGGGAACCACCAAGGCTGGCGCTGGCCCCAGGGTGCAGGTGTCTGACGCTGCTGAATAAATCATGATGGTGCCCAGTGAAACTTCTCCCCCCAGAGGAGCTTTCTCTGCCTACCAGATGCTATCTCCCCGCAGGAAGCCAGGTGGCATGTACGTGACCCTTCTTCAACAGATGGCGAGCAGGGGTGAGCTTTCCACCTGGTCAGGCTAACATTTCCTAAGCTGGAACGAGCCTTTTCAGGGATCCACACAAACCCCCGGCAAACTGTTCCCAGCACGGCACTCTGCACCCGCCACCCTCGCTGCCTGCTTACCTGCCTGTGTCCTCCCGCGGACCCAAAGCTTCAGAAGGCCAGGACATGCCCCCTCGTCCACCAGTGTCTGTGTCCATCTTCTTTGTATTTCCAGGGCCTAGAACAGGGTAAACGCTGGATCCAGAAAGAAAGAGAGGGAGAGGGAGAGAGAGGGAGGGAGGGGAAGAGGGAGACAGGAGGAGAGAAAGAGAGGGAGAGAAAGAGGAAGAAAGGGAAAGAAAGAAAAAAAAAGAAAAAAGCTTTCTCCGAGGCTGGCAGATCACGAGGTCAGGAGATCGAGACCATCTTGGCTAACAGGGTGAAACCCCGTCTTTACTAAAAATACAAAAAATTAGCCAGGCATGGTGGTGGGCGCCTGTAGTCCCAGCTACTCAGGAGGCTGAGGCAGGAGAATGGCGAGAACCCAGGAGGCAGAACTTGCAGTGAGCCGAGATCGCGCCACTGCACTCCAGCCTGGGCGACAGAGCAAGACTCCGTCTCCAAAAAAAAAAGAAAAAGAAAGAAAAAAGGAAGGATGGAGGGAAGGAATGAGAAGGAAGGAAGGAAGGAAGGAGAGGGAGAGAAAGAAGAAGGAAGGAAAGAGAGAAGGAAGGAAGGAAAAAAGAGAGAGAGAAAGAAGGAAGGAAAGAAAGAAAGAGAAAGAAAGAAGAAAGAAAAAGAAAGAGAGGGGGGATGTATTATTTTCCATGATGACAGCTGAATATCTCCAGACCCCTCCACTTCATCGAATCTCTCTTTAAGAAACCCTCAAGCCAGTGTATCTTCCTATTATTATCTCCCGTTATATCAAGATTCCTGTCTAAAATGCCTTGGGAGCAGTTTTACTCGATTCCAGAAAAGATGAATAGCCTGCTTCCTGACATAGATGAGTAAATAACTGTAGATTCTCTATTTTTGCCCTGGTTTCTTACGTTGATACAGCAATCAAGCTGACGTGGCACTGCCTTGATCTAGTAATCCCTTTTATAAAATGACCTTTAGAATGTAACATATTTCCAAGCAGAGAGTCAGTTAAACAAGGTAATTTACTCTGGGTAGCATATCTTCCAATATTCTTGGGCCAAAAGTAACCAAATATGAGAAGGCCAGATAAAGAGGAGCTGTGAGGATTAATTACTCATTTTGGTTGAGTGCTGCTGCTGGGTGGGGGGGAACAAATCTTTTTCTAGAGATAGAGCGAGGATAGGATACAAGGAGAGAGAGAAAGGCAGAAGCACAGACAAAAAGAGAGAGAGAGAGAGACAAGGCGGCAGAGAGGGGGAAAGAGAAGAAATAATCCGTGTGATGTGTGGGTGCTTCCTGTTCTCCCACAAACAGGAATCTGGGCTTTCTGGCCCCAGCTGATAACAAGCAGCCGCACACCAGTCTCACGTGTGCACCCAATTTCCATTCTCTGGAGGGCCTCCACGTTCATCATCTCACCTAATCACCCCACTCAGAGCTGCAAGAGAGCAGAAAGGTCACCTTGTCTCATCTTGAACCTCGGCATCCTGCCGGAGGGCCCACCCAACCCGTGCTGGCCCCAGACAGCACCCAGGGTCAGGTGTGGTGCCGTGGAAAGCAAGCCCGTGAGCCTTGAAGCCAAACCTGAGTTCTTTCACTAGACAGCTTTATGGCATTGAGTCTGGTACTTGCTATCTCTGGACCTCTGCACCCAGGCTGGGAGAGCAGGGCACAGCGTGTCTCTCTCAAGAGGGATGATCTGAATATTACTCAGTGATTAGGAATTCTGGCTTCTGAGCCAGCAGAGCTACACTCGAGTTTTCGTGCTGCCATTTTCAAGATAGGTGACCTTGAGCACATTGCTGAATCTAGATGGGCCTCAGTTTCCCCATCTGGATAATGGAGATGATAACAGCACCTCTTCTAGGATCACTGGGAAGATTACATGAAACAAAGTAGCTCAGGACCAAGGGGGAGCAGTGCTCCTGGCCAACACTCACGCAGCGCTTATGAAGCACTTACTATTTGCCAGGCTCTGCTCTGGATAGATTTATGGACGTGTCTGTGCACATGTGCAGTAATCCTTAGAGCAGCTCCTGAGTCAGGTAACATTATTTTCCCCAGTTTACAGATGAGGAAACTGAGACACAGATGGGAAGTAACTCTCCCACGATCACACAGCTGATTAGTGGCAGAGTCAGGATTCGAACCCAGGCCGTCTGGCTCCAGCCACTGAGTCCTCACCCTAGCTTACTGCTTCTCAGCAAGGGCTCAACCAATCATAGCCATTTCCATTCAGTTCCCAGACACATTGCAAGTGCCTAATCCAAGCTCATTCCCCTGCCTTCACTCCATGGCCCTTGTGTAGAATCGAAATCTGTCTTCTTCCAGTGTCTACTCATTTGTCCCCAGGAACTATCTCTAATCTCTTCCTCAAGCCTTGTCACAGCCATTCTACTGCTTGTAGATCAATTGGCTGATTTCCCATGAATGTCTTCTCAGGCTAACCTTGTCCCATCATTCCCTATGGGAACCCTGATTGATTTATCCTGTTCTAAACGTGCCTTAATTAATACATGCCAAGCACTGGGCTGGGTTCAACATGAATTTGGAGGCTGATCTCTTGGTTCTCCCCCATCAAGTGGGCAGACTAATGGTCCCTGCCCCATTCCCATCACTCCCCATGGGATCCTCCCCAGTTTGGTTACAGCCTCTAAATGCTGGGGCCTAGACATCAGCCCACACTGCTTTAAGCCTCCGTGGCCACCCTGGGAAGTGAGCAAGATGGAAATTGTTCCCCTTGGGACAGATGAGGCAACTGAGGCCCAGAGGAGGAGGTGACTTACTCAAGGCCATACAGAAAATCCCTGAAGCAGGTGGTCTGGAACTCAGGCCCCAGTTTTCATAAACTCACATGTCTGACTTCAGCCTGCTGACACCTTCCTTGGATTTGGGAAGAGGTGGAATAGGAGGGACCTCATTTTCTGTTGCGGGAGGAGAATGTGGAGACCTGCCGAGCCCAGGCTGGCATCAGTATCCACCTGGGGTTTGCAAAACCTGCCTGGTGGAGGCAAAATCACCCTTGGTTCCCTTCTTCCCCCGTGACTTAATGGACGAAGGGGGGTACCTGATGTCCTTCCCTTGGTCTGAAAAACATGAAAGCTAAAAAAAAAAAAAAAAAATCTTGAGAGGTTAAAATTCGTTTTCCACCTTCTTCTGCCCCAGAAAGAGCTGACAACTCACCTGGAAGGAACTCTCCTTTCTGGGAGCTGAGAGGGGCGCTGCATGTGGATGTCGGCGTAGGGGCTGGGAGGCTGTTTTTTTTCCCCACCTCCATCATTTCCCTCCCCCACAGAGAAAGCTTGGCACTTTATTCTATTTTAATAATAAAAGCCAAAAGAGATTTGTTTCTGCCACAGGCCTGGTCCCCCTAATGAGAGTGTCAAGAAGCGTTGGGGCTTAGCACTGGTCTCAGACGCGGGGAGTCCTGCAGGTCACAGTGGCTGACAGTTAAGGCCAGTGCCAGGCAGCAGCGACAAGAGTGCAAAGGAAGGCAGAAGAGGTTGTGTAGTTCCTGGCGCTGCCCAGACCCCCTGTGGACCCTGAGCCCCTTCCTTCCCTTGGCTGGGCCTCAGTCCCCTTATCTGTAAAATGGGCTCCTACTGCCTATCTGAATGGAATCCGGTGAGATGGGAAACGGAAGAGAAGAACCCCCCCTTAACTGGATGCTGCCTGCTGTATAGACGCCAGGCAGGGACCAGGTGCATAGCATCATGGTTTCATGTCACCACTCTCTGAGGCTGCTGTCACTAGGCACATCTTCTAGTAGAGAAAGTGAAGCTTAGGAGCATGAGCTGTGCTGGTATTCAAGCCTACATCTTGGTAACTGTGGGGCCCAAGCTCTTTCCCAGTGACCCATCTGACTGCGTTTTGCAAATTGTTCTGTGCCTTTCGAGTATGCATGGTCACTCCCAGGATTATTCCAGAGAAGCCCCCTGAGCTCCACGGCTGCCCCTGGCCCTGCTCTCAAGTTGGAAGCCCTGAAGCCCCTTCTAGGATCAGGAGCCCCAGAGGCCTTTCACCTGGCCCTCATCCATCCCTTGCATCTCCCTCCCCTAGAGACAGTCCTTCTGCATTCCAGTGCCGTGTGCAGCAGGAGTGCCCCCTACCCACGTACCCCACACCCCTTACGTGCAAGAACTTCCCACAGAGAATGAAAGAGGGAGCAGGGGATGGTAGTTTCCATAGCAACCTTGGGCTTCTCATTCCCAGCACATAAAATGCCAAACCAGGGTTGGAGAGGTGCAGTCCCCTCTCTCATTGGAGAAGGTTCTCTCCTCCTTCTCCACCCGCGCCACCTCTACCTTGCTTGGTCCCATCCAGACAAGGAGTGCTGGAGGAGGGGCTCTGGGAACACACGGGCTGCACTCCATGGAGGCCAAGCCCACCGGGGGCTGAGGGTGGCCTGGAGGTGTCCCCAGCCAGTGCGTTGTCTGAAGGAGGAGCAGAGAGCAGAGGAAAAGGGGGAGGGGAGGAGACGGAGAACAGGATGGTCACAAGGCACCCCCCAACTCCTTCCTGGGAGAGAGCTGACCCTAAGGATGGACTCTGCCAATGCTCAGAGGCTGTGGGTGCCCCAGGACAGTGTGGGCTCTCCTTGTAGTCAGGGGCCTGGCCTCTGGGGTCCACTGGACCTCAGTGTCCATCCAGGCTCTGGCACAGAGTTGATGTGTGGCCCCCGAACCACAGTGTTGGCTGCATTCTGAGATGCAGTGCTTCGTATCTCAGAGTGCAACAAATGATGCTTGTTCTTATTGCTTTGCTATTATCACTAATAACACTGAAGTCCAAGCACCTCGGCCTGGCAGGGGACATTCCGCAGCCCTCTGTTCTGCTCTTGTCAGTTACCCACCCACAACATGAACCCTCTGCTCAGGCCCAGCCAGCTGCTCAGCCCTATCTGTGGATTTAGCTGAATCAGAGGGTGTGGCGGTTCCCGGGAAGCTGGCTTTGCACACAAAGCCCAGTCCTACCTCCCAGCCTTGCTCAGGAGCCCCTCCTGTCTGAGGTTCCTTCCACATGGTCCTTATTCAAATCCTCTCCATTTACATGGCCCAGTCCAAGCTCTCCCTCCCTTAGAAAGTCTTCCCAGCCCACAGGGGTCTTGCCCTTCCCTGAGATCACCTTGTTAGTTGATCCCAACTCTGTCTGTTTCCCAGGAGCACATTTCCTTCATAAAGAACCACCATTGCACAGCTCTAGGGGGCAGGCTGCAAGCGCATTTGTGGACCACATCCAGGGTGTTGTTCACTGCGCTAAGAATTGATACGTTGGACAGCACCCAGTGCCCCGCTGACACCCCACAAATCCCTACCACTCCAGAGGCTTCACATGCATGCTCCCCTAATCCTAACAGTCTCAGGAAATGGCTAGTGCTGTTATCTCCATCTAAAGGATGAGGAAACTGAGACTCACAGATGTTGAAGGATCTGCTTAAGGTCACACAGCCAGAAAGTGGCAGAGTCAGGATTCAAACCCAGGACCCTTTACGGAAGCAACAAGGCTAAACAGCACTCACGGCCAGCACCAAAATCCATCCTGAGGAGGAAGCATCCTTTATTTGGAAAGCTTGGACAAGTCTCTCTGTTAGGAGATGACAGATGAGCCTAAGAGCTCAGGAGACTAATAAAACCTGAGATTTCATGAGCACCTGCTGTATACTAGGTGCTTCCCTAAATACTTGATGTTGTTTAACTCAGTTAATCTTCCCAACAACCCTAGGAGAAAGGGATTAGCACTAATTCCATCTGGGCGATGAAGAAACTAGGAAACAAGAAGTGATGAAGCCATTTTGAGGTCACACAGCTAGTCAGCAGGGGGCAGGATTCAAACCCAAGCCGACTGCCTCCAGTTCCCACGCTTGCAACCCATCTGCTAACGAGCTAAACTGCTCTGCATAAGACAAGGAGTGAGGCCAGGCACGGTGGCTCACGCCTGTAATCCCAGCACTTTGGGAGGCCGAGGCAGGTGGATCACCTGAGGTCAGGAGTTTGAGACCAGCCTGCAAAACATAGTGAAACTCTGTCTCTACTACAAATACAAAAAAATAAATAAATAAAAATAAAAATAAATAGCCAGATGTAGTGGCAGGCGCCTGTAATCCCAGCTACTTGGGAGGCTTAGGCAGGAGAATCACTTGAACCTGGCAGGCGGAGGTTGCAGTGAGCTGAGGTTGTGCCACTGCACTCCAGTCTGGGCAACAAGAGTGAAACTCCCTCTCAAAAAAAAAATACGAGGAGTGAAATTTGTCGCTTTGCTCCTGAGAGAAGAAGAGGAGGGACGGTGGCAATCAGTATAGACAGGTGATATATAAAGAAGCCATCAAAATGGGTCACGATGGGCGAATGTGGATAGACAGCCAGTGAGAACCCCAGTGGTAGGTGGTGAGAGGCTTCTTAAGAACTCAGATGCCTGGTGTGCATGGTTACATTACTTGCATTTCTGTCAGAATCCCTTGGGCTCTCCCACGAAATCTTTAGCTAAGTGCTCTCTAATGACTGTGTTGTGGGAGTGGGCAGGGGGAGGAAAGAAGTTGAGTGGACAAAGAAAATTACCTTTAGTGAGCCCATATGGGGAGAGAGAATGGGTATTTAGAAGATTAATAAAGCTAACCTTTGTCTCACGCATGCACGCGTACACACAAGCTCTATGCAAGTTTGAACTTTTGCAGCCTATTTTGCATCCTTTTGTGAGACTTGAAGAATGGCCAGAAATAAAGAAACAGTGGCCAGGCGTGGTGGCTCACACCTGTAATCCCAGTATTTTGGGAAGCCGAGGCGGGTGGATCACTTGAGGTCAGGAGTTTGAGACCAGCCTGGCCAATATGGTGAAACCCTGTCTCTGCTAAAAATACAAAAATTAGCTGGGCATGACAGCAGGCACCTGTAATCCCAGCTACTCAGGAGGCTGAGGTGGGAAAATTGCTTGAACCTGGGAGGTGGAGGTTTCAGTGAGTTGAGATCCTGCCACTGCACTCCAGCCTGGGCGACAGAGTGAGACTGTAAAAAAGAAAGAAAGGAAAGGAAGAAAATAAAAAAGAAAGAGAGAGAGAGAGAAAGAAAAGAAAAAGAAAGAAAGAAAAGAAAAAGAAAGAAAGAAAGAAAGAAAGAAAGAAAGAAAGAAGAAAGAAAGAAAGAAAGAAGAAAGAAAGAAAGAAAGAAAGAAAGAAAGAAAGAAAGAAAGAAAGAAAGAAAGAAAGAAAGAGAGGAGAAAGGGAGAGAGGGAGAAAGAAACAGAGAGGGAAGGAAGGTAGGAAGAAGGGAAGGAAGAAGGGAAGGGAAGGGAAGGGAAGGGAAGGGAAGGGAGACTGTAAAGGCCAATGGGAAGAAGCAAGACTTGGGAGAAAGTTTGAAAGGTTTGCCAGCTGAGAAGTATAAGAGTAAAATATAGATTGGGCACTGTAGTTCACACCTGTAATCCCAGCACTTTGGGAAGCCGAGGTGGGCAGATCACCTGAGGTCAGGAGTTTGAAATCAGCCTGGCCAACATGGTAAAACTCCATCTCTACTAAAAATACAAAAACTAGCAGGTGTGGTGGCATGCACCTGTAATCCAAGCTACTTGGGAGGCTGAGGCAGGAGAATAGCTTGAACTCGGGAAGCAGAGGTTGCAGTGAGCCCAGATCATGCCACTATACTCCAACCTGGGCAACAGAGCAAGACTGTCTCAAAAAAAAAAAAAAAGTAAAGAAAAGGAAAGGAAAAGAAAAAGAAAAAAGAAAATGTGAGTGAGAACTGGCAAGGCAAAGAAGAGAGTTTTGAGAAATGGTATGAAATATGATGGAGGTCCTCTTCAGGGTGATTGGAAAGATGAGCATAAAAATTGGAATCCCCTTCCCTTTTTTTCTCACACGAGATCTTGCTATGTTGCCCAGGCCAATCCTTAACTCCTGGGCTCAAGGGATCCTCCTGCCTTAGGCTTCCAAAGTGCTGGGATTACAGGCATGAACTACTGCGCCCAGCCTGGAATTACTTTTTAATTACCTTTGTTTACTGGACTGTGCATCCTGAATACAACTCCATCCAAAAACTGGGCCATGTGGGACTCTTGCTTATAATAAGATTACAGTAGAAAATAAGAAAGAAAATGATCTTTGAGTCTCATCAGTTTTGTGTGAGACAAAGGCAATGCTAAGAGAAGCAATCTCCTGGAAATACCAGGTAACCTTGACAGTAGGAGTCCCGACCCTCCCTCCAAATTCACAGAAATTCTGATGTAGACTCCAGAAGGCATAGAACTGAGGAATTCATACTAGTATTTTGTTGTCGTTATTATTATTATTATTATTAAAGACAGGGTCTTGCTTTGTTGCCCAGGCTGGAATGCAGTAGCATGGTCATAACTTACTGCAGCCTCAAACTCCTGGGCTCAAGAAATTCTCCTGCCTCAGCCTCCCAAGTATCTGAGACTACAGGCACAGGCCACCACACCCAACTAATTTTTTATTTATTTTTTGTAGAGACAGAGTCTTGCTAAGTTGCCCAGGCTGCTCTCAAACTCCTGGCCTCAAGCGATCCTCCTACCTTGGCTTCCCAAAGTGCTGGGATTACAGGCATGAGCCACCGCACCTGGCCACATAAAAATATTTTTGAAGTTCTCAAAGTGTAGGAAGGCTCTAGCTGATATTTGAATTATATAGGAATTATTAACTACTAGAAAAAAATGCAAAGAAAATCTGAGACTCCCACTCCCTCCCCTGCCAGCTAGCAACTGATGACTAATCAAGCCTGAAATGCTGTTTCTAGCTCCCCAAGTCTAGAAGAGTTTGCTAGGCTGTTACAGCACAGTACACCTGTGACAGAATAGTTGTCATTGTTCCTCTCGATGCTGAGTTATTTTAGTAAGCCTGCATAGAACTTCCCTGGAATTCTGTTCTGAGCGTCCCTCACTAATTTCTTTGGCTCTTTGCAGTTCTAGCAATTTGTAAACCACACATCTATCTGTAATCTACGGGGTTACCCAACCAGCAGAGTTTTGATGCCAAGGTAGCTTTTCCCATGACATCTGTTATGCAAGTAGAGACCCAAGAGGGATCTCCCTAATCATATAAACTGACAAAGGCGGCCCAAATAGGACTGTCCCTACCCTTGGGAATGATCTTGCCTGGGTCCTCAATGAATGTTTATGGAGAATCCCACTGAACAGTGAGATCTGGGAGGCAGACATTATGTCTTCATCATCTCCTTTCCCTGTGGCCTACCGCAGTAGATACAGCACCTAAGAATTCCTGAATAGCCACCATTTACCTGCCTGCCCAGGCTAAAATCCTAGCAGTTGTCCTTGGCTCTGATCTTGTTCTTACTCCACATATCCAAAGTGACAGCAAATCCTACTAAATCTGTCCACTTGTCCCCATCTGTCCTACCCTAGCCACCATCATTTCTTGCCTGAATGAGAGCAGCAGCCCCTAAGTCAGAGTGTTCCTTTGAAAACAGAAGTCAGATCATGTCACTCCTTCCAATAGCTCCCCTCGACCTTTAACTAAAACCCCAAATCCTTACTATGCCCTGGAAGCCTCCCATGGGCTGGCCCTGTCCATCTTTCTGCCCTCTGTTCCTGCCTTTCTCCCTCTGGCTCTCCCTGCTCCATCCTACAGATCTCCTTGCTGGCCCCTCAACATAGTAAACATGACCCTCTCCCAGGGCTTTGAACTTACCATTCCCTACACCTAAGATGTTCTTGCCCCAGAATTCTGCACTGCTCACTCCCTCATTGTATGTGAGTTTTTGTAATTCATTTCTTTTAAAAGTCCTTCACGGATCATCCTCTCTAAAATTGCATCTCCTATCACTCTCTATCCCGTTACCTGATTTTTCTTCATAGCATTTGTCCCTGCCTGTCACTATAGTACACACACACACACACACACACACACGCACACACACACACACTATCTCTCTCTCTCTCTCTTTAGAGACAAGATCTCACTTTGTCTCCCTGGTTGGAGTGCAGTGACGTGATCATAGCTTACTGTAACCTCAAACTCCTGGGCTCAAGTGGTCCTCCCGCCTCCTGAGTAGCTGGGATGGTACTGTACCTGGCTCTATTATATTTTTAATCGGTTACATTGCCCTTCTCTTGCACTAGGATATTCGTTTCCTAGCTGACATCAAGGGCTTGGTTTTCTCCACTGTTGAGTCCCCATTGCTAGAGCTTGGCACACAGTGGCCGCTTTATAATTATTTGTTGAATGAATGAATGAGTCATGTGTTGAAATGAATACAGGATGAAGCACCTAGTTGTTAAATTAATGACAGAAAAGAGATTTTAAAATTAGGGTAGTGTGATTGCCACGAGGATGATGTAATCCCCAGACCAGCTGCATCAGCGTCTCTTGGAAGCTTGTTAGAAATGCAAGTTCACAGGCCCCCCTTAAACCTACTGAATCAAAAACTGCGGGGTCAGGGGCCAGCAGCAGCCTGAATTTAAAAAACCTTCCAGATGGTTCTACAGCACACTCAAACTTGAAACTGCTCTCTGCTAAGGTCCCCTGAACCGAGTGTCTGACTCCTAAGCCCACACTCTTTCCCTTTCCCACCGTCATTCCCATGGAAAACATGGGAATAAGCAATAATGATGATCCTGGTAAAAAGGGGGTAACTTGGCAAAGACTCTGCTCATGAAAGCAGAATTCATGAGGAACGCATGCTGCTATGAGTACTGGAGCTCCAACTTCAATTGTGTAAACCCCAAAGGGGCTGGCCTGGCACCTCCATGAAGTCTTCAGAGACTGAAGGTCCTTAGATTTTTCTGCTCTGCCATCCTCAGCATGTAGCTTCCCTCCTCAAGGTCTCATCATAGTTCCAGATGGCTGCTGAAGCTCCCATCATCACATCTATGTTCCAGGTAGGAAGGATGAGGAAGAAGGAAAGGACACAAAGGGTCCATGCTGTGCTCTTCTTACAGAGACTTCAAAACAAAACCTAGTGTTTTCATCTCATTGGCCATGCCAACTGCTCTGGGAAAGATATTCTTTTAATTGAGCACATTGCTGTCCAGAATAAAACCAACGCTCTGTTACTAAGGAAGAAAGAGAAAATCGATGCTGTGTAGACAACTAGTAGTGTCCTCCATACCAGCTGAGGTCTTTCTGCTTCTTAAGATGTAGATAAGAATGACTCCAATTCTCATCTATTTCCCAAGGAAGTTCCAAGTCCTCTCCAACACTGATGCAAATTCTCCAAGTATTTATAGGCTGATGATCACCTCTAGCTCCTTTCTGCTGAGTTAATTCCATTTATGGATTAGATCACTTTCCTGCATGTTCTGGCCATTTGGGGTCAATCCAATTGTGGAATCCAACCCCTAACCCTACGTGTACACACACACACACACACATACACACGCATATACACACACACACGTACACACACACACACGCAGGGCATTTCTGTGTATAACAGACTGTACTTAAGATTGGAGGGGATGGGCTAAGAGTTTACATCACAGCAGAAGATTGAAAGACCTGCCCATGTCTACCCAACTAATAGGGTTCATACAGAACGTTCAATTCATTTGGATTATAGAACATTAAATATTCATGTGCTTAAAGGACCTTAGACATTGGCTGTTTTGTCCCATCTGAGGGGTCTTATCCAGCCCAAGTTCCCCACTCTCCTCCTCATTTCCGTATCCTAGATCATAGGTTGGCTCTGCAGAACTAGCATCTGACACAGAGGTCCCTGTCCAGGGCATCTATGGAGGGAAGGAGTACTCTCAGGAGGGACTTGTAAGGAAGTGGGGGAGTCAGGACAGGGCAGGGGAAGAAGCCAGGCAGGAATGTGGGCACAGTGGAAGCCTAGCCTCAGCCGGGTCCTACCAGAAGCTCCGGACTGTTGAAGGAACCACAGATTTATCCTACCTTGAGCGCAGGGGCTTGGCCTCTTTGACCCCTTGTATAGGTCAGTCATTGAATGAGGATGGGGCAGTGTGATCTCCCAGGCTTCTTGGTTGGGGGTGGTTCTCAGTTGAGGGGTACAAGCAACACTCCCAGAAGGAGGGGCCTGGGTGTTTCATTCCTGCAATGGGGATCTGGGCAGGTCACCAACAGTGCTTGTGATATTCTGCCTTCTCCATGGCCTCTAGAAATGCTAAATTCTCTTCCCTTATTTAGGCAGAGGATTTAACCTCTCCACCACCCAGCTCCCCACTCTCAAACACGCTTTTGCAAACCGATCAAACCTGTTTACCTGCTCGGCAAAACACAAGCCAGCTCCAGGCCCAGATTTAGTAGGCAAAGGGCTTCAAAAAGCAGCTCTGTTTTCCTCACTAGATGCTGGATACCTTGAAGGCCTGATTCTGAATCCCAGGCTGAACGCACTCATCTCGCCCCAGGCTGTAGGCCGTGGAGATTTTTTTTGTTTTTCTGGCAAAATTAAATTATTTCCCTCATTAGCCCACCTTCCTGAACTTTGGGGTCAGTGGGCCTCGCCAGCTACTCCCAGCTGCTGTCAGGGAGGGGGTGACCACCTCCACATGACCTGCTCATTAGCTTGAGTCCATCAGCAGGTGATGCTGAAGCTCTTGAAGGAATTGTGTAATCCTGAGCTGTGCAAGTTTATTTTCACTAAAAATACACCCTGAAACTGGGGCACGATGAAGGATTGCTGACAAATGGGGAACAGGAATGAAAAAAAGACTCCAGGGCTGTCTGATTCCTCACTGAGTCACCTCCAAACCGTCACAATTGAGCTCAGTATGGACCCTCTCCACCCTCACTGGCATCAGTAAAAGTTCAAGCAGCTCACTGAGGCTTTGGGGGGCTTGTGAGTCACTGTTAGGAGACGCCGCTGCTGTCATGCAGCCCCTCATTTTCCCAGGAAGAAAATGGATGAGAGAGGAAGTGACTTTGCCCTGGGTCAGGCCACTAATTGGTGGTGGAGTCAGGGAGAGTCCATGTTGGCTGACCCATAGGTCAGCACTTTCGCTCCTGTCTCCTTGTGCCTGAACTTCTTATGTGCTTCCTAAGGAGGTGAAGGCATCCTCACCCAATCAGTAAGGAATACTTTCAGCTTCAAGTTGCAGAAAATCAGAGCAATGGCAACTGGGCTGTAAGGACAATAGTGCTTACCTAATGAACCCTCCGGAGGGAGATTATCAAGAAGGATCCAGGCTCTCTCCACACTGCCTTTCTCAGCATTTAGACTTTTCAGCCTCAAGCTTATTGCCTCATGTCACAAAATGGTTGCCACAGCTCTGGACATCAAGTCCTCATAAATGATACCCAAATGATATCCAAAGCTAGATGGAGTTTTACACACACGCACATACACACACGGAGAGAGAGAGAGAGAGCTGTAGTCTCCCTAAGTAGCCATCTCTTCTATAGGGAAGCCCTTTCTTCTACAGGGAAGGAAAAACTTTCCTTACAGTTAATTGGCCAGAATACAATTGATTAACTTCCAGCATCACACAGGGACTTTGTATTGAAAAAATGACAAGAACAACTTGAAGAACTGAAAAGATGGCAGGGGAAGGGTGAAGATGTCTCTTGATCCAGGAGCCGCGCCTGTAACCCTGGCTGTGTGGGTCCATGCTAGAGGGTGTCTGAGAGCAGAAGTGGAGGGGCTGGGGGGATTTGGGAGAGGCCCGCCGATTTTCTGGGAGGAGGCATCCAGGGGCAGGCTTTGGAAAGCTCTAGGGAAAGGGTGGGATAGCCACTGCGAGGGAGGAGAGAAGGGCAGTGAGGGCCAGGCTGAGCCGCTGGGGCTGGGGCTACTGGCTAGCAGGGGCATGTGGCTGAGAGGCCAGGTAGGGCAGCTGGGAGAATCCGGCCCCACAGGCGGCACCTGCACCGCCCTCCCAGCCCCGCGTTGAATAACCTGGTCATGTTGCTCCTCTCCAGGGGGGGTCTCAGCTTTTCTGTCCATTACATGAGAGTTTGATTCATTTTGTTTTTCATTCTCTTTTTTATTTATTAGTCACTCATTCAACAAATACTTACCAAACTCCTGCAGGAGGCATGTAATGTCAGAGTTAGTAGTGATATTAGTTGACTTGCTTAGCTGAACCTCAGTTTCCTTGTCTGTAAAATGGAGATGATCATTGTGCCTGTCTCCAGGCATTCATGTTGATTACAGGAATGTGCTATGTGTAAAGTGCTGACAATGGGGCCTGGCACATGGTAAGCGCTCGGCCAATGCTAGCTGCTGTCTTTGTGTTCCACGGAACTGTGCTGGATCCTGGAGATATGGTGATGAGAAAAGCAGGACAACTGCTGCCCTGGCACTGCCAGTCTAGTGCAGGATTCCTCCAATGCTGTGATCAAATAATATCTCAAAACAGAATGGCGATAAATGGTGGTAAGAGATCTGAAGTGGCATGGCAGAGTCCCATGACCCTAGGACCTGGCCAGGCATGGGGATCATGGAAGGTTTCCATGAGGAAGCAGTTCTCAGGCCAAGATCTGAAAAATGAGGGGGCTTCACTAGGTGAAGTGGAGAAAGAAACCTCCCCGGCAATGGGAACAGTGTGTGTACAAACCCTGAGGTGGAGAGACTGAGAGGAAGCCCGAGGGTCCCAACTCTGGGTGGCAAGAAGATCCCAAAGAGGGAGTCAGGGCTGCCCGAGCCTGACCCTGGGGCCTTATTATAGACTTGGTGTTTTATCCTCAGTGAAATGGGAAGCCATTGAATAGCTATCAGCAGACGAATGACATGATCATTGTGAGTGTGTGTGTGTGTTTCTAAAAAAATGTATCTCAGCCAGGCACAGTGGCTCACACCTGTAATCCCAGCACTTTGGGAGGCCAAGGTGGGAGGATCGCTTGAGGCCAAAAGTTTGAGACCAGCCTGGGCAACATAGTGAGACCCTGTCTCTTAAAACAAAGAGGGCGGGAGGTGAAAGGAGAATTTCTCTGCCTACTCTTTTGTACCTTTCTAATTTTGAACCATGTGTTTACCAGTTTAAATCAATCCATCAAAACCTTAAAAATAAAGCAGCTCCTCTGGCTGCCACGTGGAGACCAGAAGATGGACTGAGAGGAGAAGGCAGCAGGTCAGTGAGGCACCCACCGGGGTCGTCTGGGGTCATACCTGAGGTTCATTGCTTTACGCCAAGGAAATCAAGGACAGGAACGCATGAGGCACACAAGGAGTGAGGTTAAGAGCAGAGGTTTAAACAGGCAAAAGAAAGAGAAATGCTCTCCTTCCTGCAGAGAAAGAGGAGCTCCCAAGAGGGTCTTCTGGTTCCATGGTGAAATGCACCATGTTTTGTAGATAAGCTTGAGGAGACAGTGTCTGATTTACATAAGGCCCAGAAGATTGGGCAAACCAGGTGTTGCATTTACATAGCTCATGAAGAAGCTGGCTTCCCCACCCTAATCTTTTTTCGAGGCAGAGTCTCGCTCTGTCATCCAGGCTGGAGTGCAATGGTGTGATCCCAGCTCACTGCAACCTCCACCTCCTGGGTTCAAGTGATTCTCCTGTCTCAACCTCCCAAGTTGAGACTACAAGCTGGGACTACAGGCACACGCCACCATGCCCGGCTTATTTTTGTATTTTCAGCAGAGACAGGGTTTCGCCATGTTGGCCAGGTTGGCCTCGAACTCCTGACCTCAACTGATCCTTCCTCCTCGGCCTCCCAAAGTGCTGGGATTACAGGCGTGAGCCACTGTGCCCGCCCCCTAATCTTTTATTATGAAGATGGGTCCTCTACCTGGCTGGCTCCACGTTCCCTGTTTCTTTCTGTACACGTCGTGACAAAGAAAAGGGAAAATGGAGCCTCCATGTTGAAGATACCTGGCTTTCAGATAGCCTTGTCCTATTGGCACAGCTGCCGGCATCCACCTGTGCAAGCTTCCAGCTTGCTTATCTATGTCTGCAGCACAATTTTACAGGCTGCTCTTTGTTAGAAAAGAAATGATTTGGGGACTGCTTTTTGTTAAAAGGGAAGCCTTACCGAGGACTATCTTACCCTCGCTAGCTGCCTAAATCATTTCTTTTTAGCTCCTGTATCAGTGGGAGGCCTACACTGTGGGGGTATAGAGAAACAGATGGAGTCAAAGACATTCATGTGCCGGGCGCGGTGGTTCACACCTGTAACCTCAGCACTTTGAAAGGCCGAGGCAGGCATATCGCCTGAGGTCAGGAGTTTGAGAACAGCCTGACCAATACCATGAAACCCCGTCTCTACTAAAAACACAAAAATTAGCCGAATGTGTTGGCGGATGACTGTAATCACAGCTACTCAGGAGGCTGAGGCACGAGAATCACTTGAGCCCGGGAGACGGAGGTTGCAGTGATCTGAGATTGTGCCACTGCACCCCAGCCAGGGCAACAGGGTGAGACTTCATCTCGAAAAAGAAAAAAGAAAAAGAAAAAAAAAAAAAAAAAGACATTCATGAAGTAAAACTGAGTTCTCTGGATAGCCCCTTCTGCTCTGATTCTGTCCTCATCTTAAAGGAAGCATCTGAGACAGGAAAGAGATTTCCCTGGGGACCTTTCATCCAATGCTTCTTTGTCTCTAAAAGATGCTTGCTTTGCACTGGTGACAGAAAAAGTGGAGTCTAAAGAAAGAACGCAGGACCTGAGGAAAAATGGCAAGGGGCAGTGTTAGAGGAGGACCACTCCAGCAACCTCTTCTCTCCAGAGCTGTTTCCTCTGCCTGGCAGAATCCTGGATGTGGGAGTACTCAGGGGATTCATCTACCTATAGTTGCAGGCACACGTATGGCTCACTGGTACCCACATGGCATTCCAAGCGCACCCTGTCTAAGGCAACAAGAACCTCCTGCCTGCTAGCTCATAGGAAACCTCTCCCATGGAAAATGAAGCCAATTCTATGACTTGAAGTTTGGGGGTGTGTTTGTTGAATGGAATAGCTGACTTCTGTTTAAAATGCAAATACCTTTAAGAGAGACAACATATGCAGCTAGAATTCGTCCAACAAGAGTACAAAGCAACCCTTATAAACCTGTGAGCCACATGGCTCAGTTTTACAATAGGGTCATAGTCAGAGAAACACAGTTCACCAACAAAAGTAATTCCAGTTTGTCAGTTTCTCATAAACAGACACATCACCTGACCCAACAAGTACACTCAGATATTTATGCAAGCAAAATGAAAATGTATGTCCACACAAAGACTTTTACATGAACGTTCATAGCGGCAGTTGTTCAAAACAACCCCAAACTGAAAACGGCCGCAGCATCCATCAATTAGTAAATGCATAAACAAATTGTGGTGTGCCTGGTATATTACTCAGCAATAAACAGGAGCAAAGATGGATGCATGCAGCAACACGGATGACTCTCAAGTGAAAGAAGTCAGACACAAAAGGCTAATCCTTGTATGATTACATGTATGTGACATTCTGGAAAAGGACAAAACCATAGGGACAGAAATTAAAGTGAGATAGGTTGAATTATCTTTAATGCAAATCAGTGGTTGCCAGGAGCAGGGGCTGGAAGAGGAACTGGAAGAGGAACTACAACCTGTGAAATCTTTGTATAGGTTAATGGCATAACTTTGTTATGTAATTGGCTTTGTGGCTTGCTCGTCTGCATCTCTCTGTATTTACATCTGTGAGTGTATATAAAGATGAATACCGCAGCTTTGTTTTTTACCAGCTCGAATAGAGAGAGGGTGCCCTGGGCACCTCTACACCCAGCTCTGTCTCCTCTCTATTACTTGATCTCAGGTAAGGATGGATTCTTCCACACTGTTACAGGAAACAGCAAACATCCTTCTAAGTAAAAGGGCATGGGGGAATTTTCAAGGTAATGGAAATGTTCTGTATCTTGACTGTGACGGTGGTTACATGGCTGTAGGCGGTCATCAAAATTCACTAAACTGTACACCTCCAAAAGTGAATTGTACTGCATGTAAATTACACCTTGATAGAGCTGACTTGGAAAAAAAGCCCTCATGTTCCTTGCTTGCTTTTCTCGCTCTGTGAAGTGCATAAGCAGTCTTTAGCCACACTTCTTTAAAATCCCTTTTGTCTCCCACATGCTGCTTTTGTCGCCTGTCATTTTGTCGCTGCCAAAAAGGAAACACTCCCCCCACGCTCTCTGCCCTTCCCCAACCCCTGCAGTTCTGAGCCTCCCAATCCTGCACCAAAAAAACCCCAAAGACAACATCTGGGTGGGAAAGCTGGAAGTCTTTTTTTTTTTTGAAGAACATGGTATCTTTCTTGCTTATATTATTATTTTTAATTGACACACAATTGTGCATATTTATGCAGCACAGTGTGATATTTCAATACACGTATATGATGCACAATCATCAAATAAGGATAATTAGCATATACATCACCTCAAACATTTATCATTTCTTTGTGTTGGGAACATGCAAAATCTGCCTTTCTGACGAATTGGAAATATACAATAAGTTGTTCATTGCAGTCACTCTACAGTGCTGTAGAATACTAGAACTTATTCCTCCTATCTGGATACACTTTTGTATTTGTTAACCAACCTCTGGCTTTCCTCCCATCCTACCTTTCCCTGACTCTAGTAACCATTATTCTACTCTCTAATCCTATGAGATCAACTTTTTCAGCTAACACATAGCAGTAAGAACATGCAGTATTTATCTTTCTGTGCCTGCTTATTTCACGTAACATCATGCCCTCCAAGCTCATTCACATTACCATGAATGACAAAATTTCATTATTTTTGATGGCTGAATAATATTCCATTGTGCATATATACCACATTTTCTGTTGAAGAACACTTAGTTTGAGTTCATGTCTTGGCTATTGTGAATAGTGCTGCAATAAACATGGGTGTACAGATATATCAACAAACTGATTTCATTTCCTTTGGACAGTCACCCAATAATGGGACTTCTGGATCATATGGCAATTCTATTTTTAGTTTTTTGAGGAACCTCCATAGTGTTTCTATAATGGCTATACTAATTTACCTTCCCACCAACAGTGCATAAAGAGTTTCTCTTTCTCTGCCTCCTTGTCAGTATTTGTTAATTTTGTCTTTTTAGTAATAGCCATTTTAACTGGGGTGAGATGATACGTCATTATCATTTTGATTTGCATTTCCTTGATGATTAATGACGTTAGGCATTTTTCTGATATGCCCATTGGCCATGCATATGTCTTCTTTTGAAAAATGTCTATTCAGATTATTTGCCCATTTTAAAATTAGATTATTTGGCTTTGTTGTTTTTATTGTTTTGCTGTTGGTTTGTTTGCATTCCTTATATATTCTGGTCTCAAACTCCTGGCCTCAGGCCATCCTCCCTTGGCCTCCCAAAGCACTGAGATTACAGGTGTGAGCCACTGCACCCAGCTTTTATATATTCTGTTTATTAATTCCTTATCAGATGAATAGTTGCAAATATTCTCTCCCATTCTGTAGGTTGTCTCTTCACTCTGTTGACTGCTTCCTTTATGTGTAGAAGCTTTTTAGCTTGAGGTAATCCCATTTATCTATTTTTGCTTTTGTTGCCAGTGCCAAAAAACCTTTGCCCAGAGCAAAGTCCTCCGGAAGTGTTCCCCCAATGTTTTCTTCTAGTAGTTTTGTAGTTTCAAGTCCTGCATTTAAGTCTTTAATCCATTCTGATTTGATTTTTTCTATATGGTGAGAGATAAAAGTCTAGTTTCGTTTTTCTGTATATGTATATCCAGTTTTTCCAGCAGCATTCATTGAAAAGACTGTTCTTTCACCATTGAATGTTCCTGGTGCCTTTGTTGGAAATCAGCTGGCTGGTCTCAGGGGAGACTCTGCTCTGGGAGGGAGAAAGAGGTGGGACCTCGTGCAAGCCGTGAAGGTGCACGGTAGGCAGCTGCAATGGCGCTGCCGCGCACCCTAAGCAGGTATCTGCCACTCATGGTCCAGGAGTACCTGGAGTTCCGCCTGCCAAACCCTGAATTGTAATTGTCTGATGTCGAAGCTTAAATGCCTCAGGAAATAAAGTCTTTGCTTTCGTTTTTTGGAGGTCAGTTCACCAGCAGTCAAGAAACATGGAAAGTCACCATTTTAAATTCTTAGCATTCCCTCTGAAGATATTGCAAGAAATTTCACGAAATGGACAGTCTATGTGTGAACTATAGGATCATGGACAATCTCCCAAGGAGCTTTACAGTTCCCTTAAAAATTACCCTGTGGACAAGATGGTTCCATTTCTACGTTCAGACTCTACATATAAAATAAAGATTCACACTTTTAATAAGACTGACACAAGAAGGGAAAAATCAAGCGAACAGATGCACTTGAATGTCTGCCATTTGAAGAAAAAGTGAATTGAAAGAAACCACAACATACATTCTCTGTTTTGGAGGATCACGGTTTGGACCCAAACTGCATCCCTGAGAATCCACATAATAATTACTTTGGCAGATGGATTGCAGATGGACGGATAGAGCTTATTGAGTCACACAGTGTCAAAAAGAGGCACTTTGTTGGAAATACAAGTATGGATGCTGGTTTGTCATTCATCATGGCTAACCATGGGAAAGTGAAAGAAAATGATATTGTCTCTGATCTGTCTGTTGAAACAGCAGTGTACTGTAAACCGGGTCTTCTCGAAACTCACTCCAACCGAATGGATAAGCTTCTGTTTAAGAAAGCAAAGGAAAGCTTTTCTGTTCCTCTTGACAACTAGTTCTTCTAGGTGGCCTCCTGATAGCATGTGCTCATTTTGGTGCATATGTTTATGGGACAGACATAGACCACAACATAGTTCATGGCTTGGGAATGGCCAGTAGGAAAAAACAGATATGGAGAGGACCAGATGAAAACATTAGGGCCAATCTTTGTCAATATGGTTTAGAGAAGTATGACCTTGAAGTCCTGGTTTCAGATGCATCTAAACCTTCCTGGAGAGAGGGCACATATTTTGATCCTCTATGTGGTATCAGAGAATCTACGAGAAGAACAGGTTCACTGAAGGAAATACCAAATGAGATAGAAAAATGTCCAGAAAGCCACATTCCTGTTTCCTTGAGTTATCATCTGAGTGATACGTTTTTTGACTTGTTAAACTTCTCAGCTGAGACCCTTGTGGTAGGTGGAAGACTAGTCTATTGGTTACTAGTGTATATACTAGAATACACTGAAGAGATGGTGCCCTGGCATCCTTGCCTAAAACTCATTAGCAACTGCGAGCAGAAGCTTTCCAGTCACACATCAAGGTGCTTGATAACAATGGAAATGGTGAAGAAATTTGAGAACTGCGACCGGTATTCACATCTGCAAAGTGATCATTTTCTGCCATACCAAGGTCATAATTCCTTCCGTGAGAAATGTTTTAGTGGGGTAACAGAAAGAATTGCCAAGGAAGAACAATCCAGCCAGGAATGAAAATTAAGATTTTGACAATGAAGAAAGGATGAGAATTTGATAGAAAAGACATGTGGATGTGAACTTTCGTGTATGATCCAGACAATATGTCCTGTTTTTAAATATTTTATATAAAAAAGGTACAAAGGTACAAAGTAAATTGAGCAATGCTTTTAAAGTTATCTTTGTTTTATAGAGTTTTTTGTTGTATGTGTTACAATTCTTTTTTTTTTTTTTTTTTTTTTTGAGACGGAGTCTCACTCTGTCACCCAGGCTGGCGTGCAGTGGTACGATCTTAGCTCACTGCAACCTCCATCTCCCAGGTTCAAGCGATTCTCCTGCCTCAGTCTCCTGAGTAGGTGGAATTACAGGTGCGTGCCACCACATCCAGCTAATTTTTGTATTTTTAGTAGATACAGGTTTTCCCCATGTTGGTCAGGCTGGTCTCAAACTCCTGACCTTGTGATCCACCCACCTCAGCCTCCCAGAGTGTTGGGATTACAGGCGTGAACCACCACACCATGTTACAGTCTTTTGGATCTTATTTAATTTATATTTGTACTTTCAAGTATTAATGGAGATTGACTCAAAACAGTTTTTTTAAAACAATCTACAAAGGGAATTAATATTATTGACTTTTAAAACATATCTGCTGGATATATTATAAGCAATTAATAGTAGTTAAGAATTTATTCATTAAGACTGGGCACAGGGGCTCACACCTGTAATCCCAGCACTTTGGAGGCCAAGGCAGGCGGTTAATTTGAGATCAGGAGATCAAGACCACCCTGGCCAACAGGGTGAAACCCCATCTCTACTAAAAATACAAAAACTAGTGGGGCATGGTGGCAGGTGCCAATAGTCCCAGCTACTCAGGAGGCTGACACGTGAGAATCTCTTGAACGCGGGAGGCGGAGGTTGCAGTGGGCCGAGATCACAGCACTGCACTCCAGCCTGGGTAACAGAGTGGGGCTCCATCTCAAAACAAAAAGAAAAACAAAAAAAAAGAAAGAATTTATTCATGAGGTAGATTTGTTTAATTTGGTTTATGATTGTCATCGAGTTACATTGCCACCAATAAACCATACTGAGAATTTCTAAGAAAACAAAAATGAAAGAAAAAAATTAGTTGGCTGTAAATACATGGATTTATTTTTGGGTTTTCCATTCTGTTCCATTCATCTATATATCTGTTTTTATGCCAGTACCATGGTTATTTTGGTTAAGATAGCTTTGCAGTATATTTTAAAGTCAGGTAGTGAGATGATTCCAGCTTGTTCTTTTTGCTCAGAATTGCTTTGGCTATTTGGGATCCCCATATGAATTCTAGGATAATTTGTATATTTCTGTGAAGAATTTCATTGGTATTTTGATGGGATTACAATTGAATCTGTAGGTCACTTTTGGTAGTATGACCATTTTCACAATATTAATTCTTCCAATTCATGAACATGTGAAATGTTTCCATTTTTTGCAACCTCTTCAATTTCTTTCATCAATGTTTTATCATTTTCCTTGTAAAGATCTTTCACCTCTTGGTTACTTTTATTCTTAGGTATTTTAGGGTTTTTTGTATTATAGTTATTCTAGTCATGTGAGATTTCTTCCTCAATTTCTTTTTTGCTAGTTCATTTTTGGTGCATAGAAACACTACTGGCTTTTATATGCTGATTTTGTATCCTGCAATTTTACTGTATTTGCTTATCAGTTCTAAGAGTTTTTTGATGCAGCTTTTAGGGTTTTCTATATAAAATCATGTCATCTGCAAACAAGGACAATTTGACTTCTTTCTTGCCAATTTTGATGCCATTTATTTCTTTTTCTTGCCTAATTACTCTGGCTAAGACAAGACTAGAAGTCTTCTTGGGAGGAAGAGCCTTTGAGGAAGGGGATGATGGAGGAGCTGAGTGGGCAGAGCTGTAAGTCCTGTCTCCAACAGAACAGTACCCCCACCCCATTGAAAAAAAAATGGTTGTGCTTAGCTTTTTAAAAGTTTGGGAAACACTGTATCTGACTGATATTCCTAAGGTCCCTTTCAGTTCTGACATTCTATAGTGCAATATTGGGCTAGGGAAATGCAAAAGAGTGAATATCAGTTACTCGTTCTAATTTAATTTAATCCTCACAACAGCCCTATGAAGTGAGAGTTATTTATTTTTATTTTTTGTATTTTTAGTAGAGGCTGGTTTTCGCCATGTTGGCCAGGCTGGTCTCGAACTCCTGACCTCAAGTGATCCACCTGCCTAAGTGCTGGAATTGGAATTAAAGGAGTGAACCACCACGCTCAGCCGATTTCCTTTTTTTTTTTTTTTTTTTTTTTTGATGGAGTCTCGCTCTGTTGCCCAGGCTGGAGTGCAGCACAATCTTGGCTCACTGCAACCTTCGCTTCCCAGGTTCAAGTGATTCTCCTGCCTCAGCCTCCCCAGTAGCTGGGATTACAGGTATGCACCACCATGCCTGGGCTAATTTTTTGTATTTTTAGTAGAGACAGGGTTTCATCGTGTTATCCAGGATGGTCTCGATCTCCTGACCTCATGATCTTCCCACCTCGGCCTCCCAAAGTGCTGGAATTACAGGCGTGAGCCACCGCGAGCGGCCGAAGTGAGGGTTATTTAACTCAGTTCTTCCATATGTGAAATGCAAACTCCACCATCCATGTGCTATTTAGGTCAATCCGTGGCACTCTCAGTACCTTAAGAGGGGTGCAGATAAAGTAACAGAGGGGCAGCGATTGGGGATGGTGATTTCTGGCTGGAATAAAAGCCTCCCCTTCTGGCTGGAATAAAAACATCCCCTTCCTCAAAGGCTATGGAAGAGTTCCCTTCGAGCTGAGCTTTGAAGGCTGGACAGGGAGCCCACCAGGATCAGGAATGGGTGTGAACAAAAGCACACGACAGGGAAAACCCAGGGTGAGTTCTGGGCAGCCCACGATGGCTGGTGTGTGAGTGGGGAGCTAGGGAAGGGAGAGGAGAGAGGTGGTCCTGGAGAGGCAGGTCAGAGAGGGGCTTACCTTAACCATTAAGTCCCCCTGGCAAAGAGGTGGTACAGATTCTCCGCATGAGTAGAGAGAAAGAAAGAGCATCAGCTTTCTAATGGCAAGAATCTGCAGAATGTCGGGCTCAGGGAGAGAAGATAGGTTTTGCCTTCTTTCCATGTTCGCCAGGAGCAATGGCTCCAAGCCATAAGGGAGGAGGAATGTATGAATTCACGAATGAATTAAACCAGTATTTATTCACCACCTCTCAACCCCAGGGTCTGCGCCAGATGCTTTCACTCATATTAACTTATTTAATTTTCATGATAAGCCCGTAAAATAAGTGTTATTATTCTCAAACTCTCACCTGGCAAACATATTACAGAGGGCTTATTATGCCAGACACTTTGCTTAGCCCTGGAGAGACAGACGAGCAAGACAGTGGAAAGAAACGATTTAAAGCCCAAGGTTTGAATCACAATTCTGCTTTTTACTGGCTCCACGTCACTGGCTAAGTTACCTCTCTGTGCCTCAGTTTTCTCATCTATAAAATGAACATCATAACAGCACCTGCCGGGGACTCTTCTAAAACCTGTTAGAAAGCTTGGCTGCCAGAATATCATGTGAACCCTCAGTTGCATCTGATTGGGTAAGGGGTGGGTGCTCTACGCGTAGGCAGCCAGCCCATTGGCCATTGGCTTATGACATAGCCTATGGAAAAAGGGGTGGAGCATAACAAATTATGTCAGTGAACTGGAAAATGCAGGGAATGAAGTCCAAGCAGAACAAAAAACAATAATTTATTCACATGCATCCACAGAGGTTGGAAAGATAAGGCTGGGCATAGTAGCTCACCCCTGAAATCCCAATACAGTGAGAGGCTGAGGTGGGAGGATGGCTTGAAGCCAGGAGTTTTAGACCAGCCTGGGCAACATAGTGAGACCCTGTCTCTACAAAAATAAAAATAATTAGCCAGATGTGGTGGCACACACCTGTGGTCTCAGCTACTTGGGAGGCCAAGGTGGGAGGATGGCTTGAGCTCCAAAGGTTGAGGCTGCAGCAAGAGGTGATCGTGCCACCCACTCTAGCCTGGGTAACACAGGGAGACGGTGCCTGGGGGAATAAAGAGGTTGGAAAGAGATACGAATGCTTCCATTTTCTAGCTTTTGAAAACCACATGGTTTGACTAACGAAGCTGCACCTCCTACGATGTATCTGGTGCTGGACAGTGTTCAATGCAGGTTCGCACCCAACGTCCCCACCATAAAGCTGCAAGCTGAATGGACAGAGATTACTTGCCTCACTTTACAGATAAGAAAACTGAGATGCACAGAGCAAAGTGACTTTGAAGGGGCCCCAAAGCCTCCCATAGTGTCGCTGGTGTGCAGATTCCAGTCTGGCTCAGCTCTGGATCTGGGCTGTCTCCATTACTCAGGCTTCTAGTTCTTGTTTGTTTGTTTGTTTTTTGAGACTGAGTCTCACTCTGTCACCCAGGCTGGAGTGCAGTGGTGTGATCTCGGCTCACTGCAATCTCCACCTCCCGGATTCAAGGATTCTCCTGCCTCAGCCTCCCGGGTAGCTGGAACTGTAGGCATGCACCATCATGCCTGGCTAAATTTTTTTTTTTTTTTTTGTATTTTTAGTAGAGATGGGGTTTCACCATGTTAGTCAGGCTAGTCTCAAACTCCTGACCTTAGGTGAGCCACCCTCCTCGGCCTCCCAAAGTGCTGAGATTACAGGCATGAGCCACCGCGCCCAGCCATGCTTCTAGTTTCGACTGGCTCACCAGGAGTTCGAGAGGAAAGCTCGTTCACTTTGTAGTTTAATAGAAATCAAAAATCATACCTACCATAGAAAACGTTTGAGATACATTCGGGGTTGGAAATGTGGTACATTTTGTTCCAGCTTTTATTTGGTACATGGTTGAGATCCAGGCCCTGTGTACAAAACAGCCAGGGCTGCATGTCAATTCCCTGTGCCCGTAGACAGCGGATGAGATGGATGAGTAATTCAGAAAAATGGGCAGCCCCTGAGCCCTGCCAGCTTTCCTCTGGGACACCTGAGGGTCTTTTTCAGCCTGTTAACTATTTTAGAAATCCTAAGAATCATTTTTGTGTGGCTATTCCTCAAAGTAGATGTTGAGGAGTTAGGACAACTATCCAAACTGCTAAACTTGGCCTCTGAGCTCTACAAATTGGAACCTTTTTCCAACTAATCTTACATCCAATCATCCAAGTCCTGCTGAAACTCCAGCCAGGATCACGCATTCACTCCTTCAACATTTACTGAGCACCTACTATGTGGCAGGGACTGTCCTAGACGCTAGGGATAAAATGGTATCCCAGTGATGTCTTGATACCATCATGGCGTCTCTATGTTCCATGAGCTTATAATTTAGAGTGAGATATAGACATTAATCAAATAATGCATATAAATATAAAACTGCAAATTGCAGTCCGTGAAATGAAGGTAAACTCCAGAGTGGGATGATTGATTATTAGTGAGAAACTTGGCATACTCTGTGGGTGAGTAGGTCTGGGAAGGATCCTCTGAGGAAACCATGGCTCCTTCTGAAGCCTGACACCCAGTCTCATATCCCCACCCCACTCCCACCTGACCCTGAGCATCTCCCCACTGCTGAGCCATCCCTGCAGCTGGTATTTCTGGGGTTTTTTTGTTTTTTGTTTTTTGTTTTCGTTTTTGTTTTTTTCTGAGACAGAGTTTCACTCTTGTCGCCCAGGCTGGAGTGCAATGGCACGATCTCGGATCACTGCAAACTCTGCCTCCCAGGTTCAAGTGATTCTCCTACCTCAGCCTCCCGAGTAGCTGGGATTACAGGCATGTGCCACCACGCCTGGCTATTTTTTGTATTTTTAGTAGAGATGGGGTTTCACCTTGTTGGCCAGGATGGTCTCAGTCTCTTGACCTCGTGATCGGCTCACCTCGGCCTCCCGAAGTGCTGGGATTCCAGGCGTGAGCCACCACACTCAGCCTGGAACTGGTATTTCTAACAGCCACATCTGACCACACACTCCCCTGCTTGGAAACTGCTAAGAGTTATAACATCTTCACATGGCCCGTAGAGCTAGGGACTTTCAGACAGGATGTGTAGCCTATGCAAAACTTGGGAGTGTGACAGCCAGAGGGTGATCCCTGGGGAAGTTCCAGGAAGTGACGCACCATCTCCAGAGAGGAGACATCCCTGCCCCCAGGCCCACTCCATCACTTAAGTCCAAAGAAGCTATGTCTTGAGCATGCCTCTAATCCACCCACTGTAACTCACCTCCATGATCATGGACTCAGTCCAGGCCTCTTCCTACTGGGGCTGGGTCACTGAGACAGCCTGCTCCCTTCTCTCCCTGCCTCTGGCCTTGACCTTCTCCCTGCAGTGGTCAGACCACTCTGGACCACATTGATGCCCTGTGGCCGCATCACTCCCCCAAATTTAAAACCCTTTGATGGCTCCCATCACTGCCTACCGCACACTGGCCTGAATTCGCTATCCTACACCCCTGGCTTTGGCTGCCTCTCCAGTCTCATCTTTGGAATCCTGACTTCCGCCATAGGAATACTCACAGCTTCCCCGTGTGCCACCATCTCGCTGGGGCCAAGCCTTTGCATTTGCTCGTCTCTTTTTGGGGATGCTCCTCTCTTTGCACCCCCTCCCCTTCAGGACTCAGACCTGAGCACCCAGCCTGGGCCAAGTGCCTCCACCATGCTCCTGCAGCACCCGGGGACCTTCACAACATGTATCACGTTGGCTTCTCATTGCCTGGATACATGTTGGTCTTTCTAACTGGACTGTGACATGCAGAAGGGCAGGGCTGTGGCCACTGCTGTGGCCACAGTGGTCATTGCAACATTGGATGCAATGTAGTGGCCAAAAAGGGAAGCTCTGATGGAGGGCGATGACTGATAGGTGGGTAGATGGGTGGATGGATCTATGGCCACCTGCGAAGTGGTGTCTGATCACAGGTAGGTGATCAGACAGATAAACAGATGCGTGGCAGGAAGCTGGGGCAGTACGGGTTGGTGGTAGCCTATGTGTGCTTAGATTTGAATCTTTTCTTTTTTTTTTTTTCTTTGAGACAGCCTCGCTCTGTTGCCAGGCTGGAGTGCAGTGGCACCATCTCAGCTCACTGCAACCTCCACCTCCTGGGTTCAAGTGATTCTCCTGCCTCAGCCTCCTGAGTAGCTAGGATTATAGGCACATGCCACTACACCCAGCTAACTTTTGTATTTTTAGTAAAGACGGGGTTTCACCGTGTTGGCCAGGATGGTCTCGATCTCCTGACTTCATGAGGATTTGAATCTTAGTTCTCCCTCTTACTAATTATGTGACCTCAGGCAAGCTAGTTAACATCTCTATGCTTTTTTTTTCATCTGCGAATGGAGATGATGATAATAGTATCTTTCTTGTGTGGCTGCAAGGAGAATTAGATAGGTTGCTATCAGCATGGTATATGGTGCCTGGCCCTTCATACACACTCCATAAGTATGAGCTGTAGTAATGATGATGAAGGATAGAGGGATGGCAAGTAAACAGGTGGGTGGGCAGAGGGGTGATGAAAGATGCATGGGCAGGTAGATGGAGGCACATGTAACTAGGGAGTTACGGCACTGGGGGCCTGCCCCTGAGGAACTTGGAGACAGGACAGGAAAGCCAGTGGAGGTGGTTATACAGACAGGGCCGAGGGCAGCCAGAGAGGACTAGGCCAGGATGGGGCCTCCCCGGCGGAGATTAGGGCTGCCAAATTCAGCACAGGAGTAGCCAAAAGAGAAGAAAGTTCTGTGCCGGGTACGTTCATCCACAAATGTGCCAAGTAGTGGTTCTGGTACCCATTCAAAAGGAGGCAGAGTGACTGGCCTGGTTGTGCAGCTGGGGAGGAGGAGAAGAGGGGTTCACATCCCAGTCTGTCTGCCTGCAGAGCAGCTCCCTCTCTACCACATCACTGCCCCTGTGTGAGATGCCATCCATTGCTGGGGCACAGACTGGTCCAGCTGTGGTCCCTAGAATGTGCCTTCTCCTTCTCCCAGGGATGTCCAGGGTGGGGAGGGGGGTACTTCTGAGAGAGAGGGAAGAAGGGGACCATTTGTCTGTGGACTGGGGAGGAGGGTGACCTGATCTTCAATGAGCAGAGTTTCTGAGCTGGAAGGGAATTGAGAGATGGTACAGGTGCCAGTGTAATGGAGAAGGTGAGGAAACCAGAGCTAGACTTTGGCAGAAAATACCTATAGCTGCATTGATTAGAACCTCCTGGGAAGATCCAATAGCTCCCTTCCATAGATAAGGTGTGTGGGGGTAGGATCGGGTATTGGCTGATTGGACTGGGCCAGCTCAGAGGGGAAAACAGCCAACTTCTCAATAAAGAGGGTGGAAAGGAAGCTGAGCGGGAAACAGGTGGTCTGGTTCTCCCCACTCCCTCACCCTGATCTGCCACTAATGTGCAAGGCTGTGGGCAAAGAGAAAAGAACTTACCTTTTGGGGAGACCTGGCGCATGTGAGACACTGTCCATGCTCTTTCCCTGATGCAATCTCACTTTACCCCCACAGCAACCTTCATGATTGGCCCCATTTTACAGATGGGAAAACTGAGGCTAAGAGAAACAAATGACTTGCCCAAGTTTCCACTGCCAGGAAGTTGAAGAACTGGATCCAAACCCAGATCGGTCTCCAAAGTTGGTGCTATACTATACACTCAGCATGCCCCTCCCCTTTTCTGAGTGTCAGTTTCCCCGTCCGTACAATAACAAGGTTTTTGATGAAACGACCTCTAAGGCTTCATCCTTGGCTGGAGCGTGCTCCCAGAGCCAACTGCACCAGCTCTTTAGTTCTAGGAGCAAGAGCAGAGCACCTGCCCTGTGCCCTGTGCTGAGGATGGGAAGATTAAAAAGACCTGGTCCCTGACCTCAAAGAGGGTGCAGTCTGTAGGGGACAGACAGTTACAGGGATGGTCCCAGTACCACTCTGTGAGTACATGCTGAGTCCTCCCAGGGGCCTAGCCCAGGACTCTCAAGAAGAAGACAATGAAGAATGCGTGGCCACCGCAGCTCCTGAGCCCCAGGAGGGGTTAACCCTCACACATGCACCATCCTGCACCACCCACATCGCCCTTTCACTCAGCCCCATGAGTTAGCTGAGGATGGAATCCTTCACCAGCCTCATCTTCTAGATGAGGACAAAACTGGGGCTCAGAGCAGCTTAGTAGCTGATTCAAGGTCACACGGCTTTGGAGGAACAGAGAAATATAAGCCTATTGATTGCCTGGCCTCCTTCCACGTAACCTCCCCTCCAAATCACCTGAAACTCAGAGAAGATCTGGAAACACACAATACTTGAAACCCTGTGAGTCAAGGCTGGCAGACTCAACCACAGGGTAGACTCAAAAGACCTCCTGGAGGAGGTGGGACTCCTGCTGGTTCCTAAAAATGGTGTGACAATTGGCTAGAGCAGAGCAGGTACCCTGGCAAAGGAATCGCATGTGCAAAGACCCAGGGGCCAGAGTGAGCTTTTGAGCAGTGGTGGGAGCAGAGAATACACCTGGAGCAGGGAGCACACCAGAGACAGGGAGCACACCTGGGGGAGGGAACACACCTGAGGCAGGGAGCATGCTAGGACAGGGAGTACAGTTGAGGCAGGAAGCATACCTGAGGCTGGGAGCACACTTGGGACAGGGAGCACACCTGGGGCAGGGAGCACGCTAGGACAAGGAGCACACTTGAGACAGGGAGCACCTCTGGGGCAGGGAGCACATCTGGGGCAGGGAGCACATCTGGGGCAGGGGACACATCTGGGGCAGGGGACACATCTGGGGCAGGGGGCACATCTGGGGCAGGGGACACATCTGGGACAGGGAGCACATCTGGGGCAGGGGGCACATCTGGAGCAGGAGGCACGCTAGGACAGGGAGTACACTTGAGACAGGGAGCACAGCAGTGAAGGGGGAGCAGAGAACACACCTGGGGCAGAGATGACACCTGAAGCAGGCGCAGAGTATGCCTGGGGCAGGGAAGGGTGAGGGGCTGGGGATAGGGGTGGAGGGCACCTGGCTTGCCCAGGGACTTGAAAGCCAGGCTGGATTTCTAGAAGATGGGAGCTGGGGGAGGATGCAAAGGAAGGTGTGGGGGGTGTACCAGGACTTTCCCTCCACTGAGTCTGGGACAGGATTTGGCAGACCTTGCTGTTTGACCTGAACAGTCACTTTTCCTTTCTGAGCTCATTGTCTCCTCAGGGGATCAGAGTCTCCAAGAGTCATGAAGTTCTGCCATTTATGACTCCGGATTGGAACGACCTTTTTTTTTTTTTTTTTTTTTTTTTCCAGATGGAGTTTCACTCTAGTTACCCAGGCTGGAGTGCAGTGGTGCAATCTCAGTTCACTGCAACCTCCGCCTCCCGGGTTCAAGAGATTCTCCTGCCTCTGCCTCCCAAGTAGCTGGGATTACAGGCATGCACCACCACGCCTGCCAAATTTTGTATTTTTAATAGAGATGGGGTTTCTCCATGTTGGTCAGGCTGGTCTCGAACTCCTGCCCTCAGGTGATCCTCCCCGCCTCGGCCTCCCAAAGTGCTGGGATTACAGGGATGAGCCACCACGCCTGGCCTGGAATGACCTTTCTAAATCAGCAGCAGACTGAGAAGCTTGTGGATGCCCAACCCGGGCTGAATGAGCGTGAGGCAGGCAGAGGACCTGGTGTGGGGGCAGCAGGGCCCTGGCTAGACAGCCCGAGGCCTCGGGACCCCTGGGAAAGGAGGGGACAGCAGGTGTGCTGGGGGGTGGGGGGGATACACTCTGAACGTGGCTGTTCCAGGCTGATGGACCCTCTGCACCCAGGGGGAATTGAAATCTGGAATGGCACCCCCCCACCCTGGAGAAGTCCATCCCTCCCATGCCTGGGTTCACTCCCTGCCCATCCCCCTGGCCCAGAGTCAACGTGTTTTCTTTCCCCTTCCGTGAATACCTCCTTCCCAGCCCCTCTGGCCCTGCCTAGCCCTGACAGCTAAATCTCACCCCCGATCCTCCTGTTTCTAAGAGGCGCCTGAAAAGGGGGAATAGAACACCCATCCGTGTATTCATTCCCTCTGAAAATGCACAGGAACCACTCGCCCTGGGGCTGCTCCAGGCTCCCAGACTGCTCAGAAAAAATCAGCAGGACCCCAGCCTCCCTGCAGCAGAGATGGGTGATAAATGGAATGGACAGGAGGCGATACGCGACCTGGAAGACAGGACAGAGCAGACAGCGGGGGGAGCAGGGCCGCTGCAACCTTAACCAGGCCTTGCCGAGACAGTGATGTCTAAGCCAAGGCTTGAAGCATGTTTTTCGGGCTGGCTCTGAGTAGCAGTCATTTACCCAAAGCTCACCGTCACCCTGGGAAGCAGCTATTGTACAGAGGAGGAAACTGAGGCTCAGAGGGGGATGGCATAGCCCAAGCTGTTCAGCCTGTAAGTGGAATGCAAGTCCACGGTTCTGAACACACACAGGGAAACACAGGGGCTGGGGCTGGAGTGAGGTTGCCAGAACCCGAGTGCCTGAGCTTAATCTTGCCTTGGCCACATCTGAGCAGAGCCTCAGGTGGGCTACTTATCACTTGGGCCTCAGTTTCTCCACCCACAAAGTGCAAGGCGTGGCAGAGCCCCACTCATAGGGTAGTTGAGAAGATTGGATAATGCAATGCACATGAAGTGCCTTCACAGCACCTGGCACCAGGCAAGGGCTCCAGAAGAATGGCAGGTCCTTGTTCCCATTATCACTATTTCCACAGCACCTCATCTGCCTGATCCACACCCTAGAGCCTCCCAATAGGGTGCCTGGCTGTGGCCTGGGCCAGCTGACAGAGCCTGTGTTGAGGGGCTGGCTGCAGGGGCAGCCACTGTGGTTGATGGGCCCGTTCCCCTAGGCTCCATCTTCCCTCCTCTGCTCCCTCGCTTCTTTCTCACAGGCTGATGAAATATGGACGAGCTGGCAGTGGTACCGCCGCCAGCAGGCACCTGGCCCGTAGGGAGAGTGATGGATAGCCCTGATTACACTGGCCTGGTGGTGGAGGGTGGAGATGGAGGCAGGGAGGGAGGGCAGCTGCAGTCGATGCTTCTCAGAGCCCCGCCCCACCTCCTTCCAGGCTCCTCCAGCTGGCCTTGTCTGGCATCACCTGCCCTCCCAGGTACTGCCAGGGGTTCCGGCCCAAAGGAGATGTTGCCTGTGACACTCCTCAGTGCCTCACAGCAGCCCGTGGGGGAGAAGGGGCAGGAGTCTGTTTGCAGATGACAGACAGATGGACATGAGCCCTTAAGAGGGACGTGAGCACTGCAGAGCCAGTGGCTGTGTTGGGACCAGAATATTTCCATGCCCCAGTGCAGTCAGTGCTCATTCCCTGCCTGTCAAAGCCTGTCCAGCTCTCAGGGGTACTGGCAATGACTTGGGGTGCAACATAGTTTGAAGGATCTGAGTTCCACCTCTGGAGTCAGACTCTGAGTTTGAATCCCAGCTCTGCCACTCAGGCGCCCTTGGGAAAATTAGTTAACCTCTCTCTGAGGCTCAGTTTCCCCATCTGTTAAATGGAAATGATGATTCTAGCCCTCTCCTGTGAGGTGGGAGAAGCCCACCTCCCAGATCTCTGCCTGAGGCCGAGTCAGGTCTCTGAAGGATTCAGGTCATCCTCACCCTCCTCTCTTTCCTCTCTCCTTCTTCCTGGACTGCCTTTCCCCCTCTGCACCTGGTGAGCCCTGGGGTCCTGTTCAAATATCACCTCTGCTGGGAAGCCTTCCCCGCCCACCACGTTTCTCTATGGGGCTGGTCACTCCCAATTTGGAAACACCACTAGGTCTCAGCCATCTCTGTACCACAGTCCAGGCCCACTGTGCAGCAGTTGCTGGCTTGTCTGCTTCTCCCTCACAGTGGGCCCCTGGAGAGCAAGAATCCAACTTGGTCCTCCTCCTGGAGCTGCAGTGCCGGGCAGGGTGGCTGAGCAGAGCTGGGGCTCACTTGTGATGAAGAAGAAGCTTCCATGGAGGAAGCCAGGCTTTGTATCTCCCACAGGTGTGGGACTTTCCTCAGGAAACTGGACATCGCGAATTGCTTTTCACAACCTTGAGGACAGAGCAGTAATGGGGAACTCTCAAGACATAGACACGATGTGAAGAAGAGATGATTAGGCCGGCAGAGGTTCTAGGAGCCCCCTAAATCCCATCCCGCCAGCAGCTGCCTATGTCCTCCAGGCATCAACCCTTCCGCCCTCGCCCAGTGTCCTTTACTTTCCACCATGCACATATTCCTTATTTTATTTTTGAGCGAGTCTCATTCTCTCGCCCAGGCTGCAGTGGTGCGATCTTGGTTCACTGCAACCTCCACCTCCCGGGTTCAAGCGATTGTCCTGCCTCAGCCTCCCAAGTAGCTGGGATTATAGGCGCCTGCCACCACATCTGGCTAATCTTTTGTATTTTTAGTAGAGTCCGGGTTTCACCATGTTGGCCAGGCTGGTCTCGAACTCCTGACCTCAAGTGATCTGCCCACTTCAGCCTCCCAAAGTGCTGGAATTACAGGTGAGCCACTGCATCCAGCCCCTCACTTTATTTTTGCTAGACTGCTATGAGGGACCTCTCTGTGCTGAACTTACCCGCCTCAGGGCCTTTGCACAGCCCCTTTCTTTTTCCTGGGATGCCCTTGTCTCAACTCTTTGCCTGGGCTATGTCTATTCATTCTGAGTCTTCACTGAAATATCACTTCCTCAGAGATGTCCTCTCTAGCTTTTTGGACTAGGTTGAACCTCCTCTCTGCTCCTCCAGCACCGCAAGATTTTTTCCATAGCACTTATCACAGTTTGCAATTACACATTTTATTTATCTCATTATTGGCATCTTGACAGAACCGCAGCCAAGAGCATGGCCTTTGCAGTTAGACGGCCTGGATGAGAGAGATTTTGCCTGGCAGGAGCTGTGCGGACCCGGCCCCATTATATCCTCTCTCCATGCTGCAGTTTCCTCATCTGTAAAATGGGTCGATAGATGTACCCACTCAAGGCACCGCTGTGAGAGTTAAATGGGCTTATACCGTAAAGTACCTAGAAAAGTGCACAGCCTTCAGTGGGAGCTTTTTTCTTTTCTTTTTTCTTTTGAGATGGAGTCTCGCTCTGTTGCCCAGGCAGGAGTGCAGTGGCGTGATCTCGGCTCACTGCAACCTCCATCTCCTGGGTTCAAGTGGTTCTCCTGCCTCAGCTTCCCACGTAGCCGGGACTACAGGCACGTGCCGCCACACCTGGCTAATGTTTTGTATTTTTAGTAGAGATGGGGTTTCACCGAGTTAGCCAGGATAGTCTCAATCTTCTTACCTCATGATCTGCCTGCCTTGGCCTCCCAAAGTGCTGGGATTACAGGTGTGAGCCACTGTGCTGGGCAGTGGGAGCTTTATATAAGTCCATTTGGATTGTTACTGTCTGTCTCCTGCCTGGCGAAGCCCCATAGGGGCAGGCACTGGGCCAGTTGTGTTCACCAACTTATCCCTGACCCTTATCTTGGCACATGCTGGAACCCAACAGTTACTGAACGAAGAAATGAATCTCTGAGTGGTGTAGTTAAGTACTTCCTCTAGTCTTCAGTTTTAGAATGTTTTATAATTTTAAGAGATTTTGTGGACTCGCAGAGGATACTGGTTTCACTTCAAGCCTTCACTAATGGAGAAGAAGAATATCATCAGGTCCCTGAGAGTTTGTGGATGAGTTTAATTACCTTTTTACTATTAGTCTCAATAGAGACTTGATAGAGGCTTGAAAAAGAGTCTCCTCGGGGAGACTTGAGGCATATTCCTGCCAAGTTTAGAGGCTCTGGTTGGCACACACGTGGCTTCACTGGGAAAGTAGGAGTCTCGCGGTGCACACATTGGGTTTGAGGTGCCTGCGGGACATCTGGGGAGGGATATCAAGTATGCAGCTGGAAGCCAGGAGGGCTGGCACTAGGAATGTGGGGAGCATCAGCCCAGACACGGATTTAAAGGCATGACATCACCTAGGAAGAGAGTGTGGAGGTAAGGAGGGGAGAGGGCAATGGAGAAGGCGCCTGGGTTGGTACCACGGAAACTTCAACTCTCAGAGCGGCCAGAAGCGGTGGCCCTGGAGAGACTGAGGAGTGTCCTGTGCAGCAGGAAGAAAACCAGGGGACTGGAGTGCCACCAAGTCAGGGTTCAGAGTCTGAGGACGGAAGGAGGAATTATCTGCGCCGTGCGGCCTCAACAGCTCTGCTAGAATTCAGCAACAGGAAGGTGATCAGTGACTTCACCAAACAGCATTAGCCACACAGGCACAGGTTGGAGACGGAAGAGGAGGAAAAGAAATGGGGTCATTTGGCCAGTACAATGGCTCACGCCTGTAATCCCAACACTTTGGGAGGCTGAGGCTGGCGGATCATCTGAGGTCAGGAGTTCAAGACCAGCCTGACCAACATGGAGAAACCCCGTCGCTACTAAAAATACAAAATTAGCCAGGCATGGTAGTGCATGCCTGTAATCCCAGCTACTTGGGAGGCTGAAGCAGAAGAAACGCTTGAACCTGGGAGTCAGAGGTTGCAGTGAGCCGAGGTCATGCCACTGCACTCCAGCCTGGGCAACAAGAGCAAAATTCCGTCTCAAAAAAAAAAAAAAGAAAGAAAAAGAAAAAAAGAAAAGAAAAGAAAAAAAGAGTCATTGAGCTGCTGAGCAGTTCTACTGAAAAAGTGGGTAGTCTTTGGAGGACCATGAGGTCTCTCTGTCTTTCTCTATCTCTCTATCCATCTCTGCCTCTCTGTCTCTTTGTGTGTCTCTCTCCAGTTGGGGGAGGTCAGATCTCCTCTGTGCGCTCATGGGAACGATCCCATGAAGGAGGAGAGGTGGAGGCTGCAGGAACCAGAGGCTGATGCCTTTGGAAGGCAGATGGGAGGAACTGCCCTCCTATGCCGGCCCAGGCTGTTTTGGGGCTGGCAGTGGGACACAGCTGCCCTTGAAATGGGAGGGTGAATTAAGAGGATCAATGCCTGTGAAGGACCTAGCCCTGTGCTGGCATGTAGAAGATTCCCAGGTAGCATCTATTCTCTTCCTTCTGCTGCCTGGGAGGCCTGGAAGCGGCTTCTCACTAGGAACTCACAGTTGCTTCACGGCTCCAGGCCTCCTGTTGGGCCCAGGGAGATGAAGGCAAGGAATGAGACTGCAGCATGCTGGCCACTCCTGCCATCTCCCAGCCCTCCCTGTTTACTCTGGGACTCTCTCTCCTCCCATCCATTTTGTTACCCATAGAGCAGCAACCCCACATCAGTCACTGCCGGGCCCGCCCCCCGTGGGGCAGTGCTGGTTGGAGTCTGGTCGGAACCTCCATGATGCTGACGTCCCCACCATGACATTGTTATGAAACTTGATCGACTGCCAGAAGCCAGTTCCAGGATGGACAGCTGGACCTGCAGGCAGAGGGACAGGGACAAGGGAACAAAGACCTCCAAAGAAGCAGATAAATTATAATTAAAGCAAGTCTAAAGGCAGATCAGAAGAACAACCTTGCTGGCGCTCCAAAACTCAGGGCAGCATCATGGGCTGTCAGAATCTCAGAGAATCCGAGTATCTTAGAAGCCCAGAGTCGGCTCTGAGTCATAGATTCTTAGAGAAATACGTTCTGACAGTGCTACAAGTCACTATTCTTCAAACCACAGAGCCTTGGATCTCTAAGGGATGTGAAGAGGTGGTGTGGTCTAAGGGCTAAGAAAGGTGAGTGGGGCCAGGCACGGTGGCTCATGCCTGTAAATCCCAACACTTTGGGAGGCCAAGGTGGGCAGATCACTTGAGGTCAGGAGTTCGAGACCAGCCTGGCCAACATGGCAAAATCCCGTCTCTACTAAAAATGCAAAAATTAGTCGGGCATGGTGACGGGCACCTGTAATCTCAGCTACTCAGGAGGCTGAGGCAGAATTGCTTGAACCCAGGAGGTGGAGGTTGCAGTGAGCTGAGATAGCACCATTGCACTCCAGCCTGGGTGACAAGAACGAGACTCCATCTCAAAAAAACAAAAAAATAAAAAATAAAGGTGAGCAGGCTACTTCCATGCCTGGATTCAATCCTGTCTTTGCCACAGATGAGCTGTGTGACCTTGGGCAAATTACTTACCTTCTCTGTGTTTCACTTCCCCCTACTGTAAAATCAAAGTAAGGCAGTTGTGAGAATTCTGCAAATGCTGTTTTTGCAGACTCTTAAGCCAACATATCTCAAAGTCAGTCTTCCAGTGTTCTTCAGTTCTAACTTCTCATGGCAAGCATTGCCTCTAGAACACTCCCAAGAGATGCCTATAACCTCTGAAAGCAGAGTTTACTGCCTCACAAGACAGCCAATTCCTCTGTACCCATCGTGGGGATTGGCTGTGCTCCCCATATTCACTCACTCCCTTCCTCAAGGCAGCATCACATCAGTAAAACGTATCAGCAGTGCTACCCACCTGCACCAGCTAAGGGCTACAGGACTCCGCCCAGGTGTTTGCTGACAGGGCATGGGTACAGAAGACCTCGATTACATACACTTAAGAATCCTTCCTTCCTCCCTCCCTCCCTTCCTTCCTTCCTCTCTCCCTCCCTCCCTCCTTTCCTCCCTTCCTTCCTCTCCCTCCCTCCTTTCCTCCCTTCCTCCTTCCTCTCTCCCTCCCTCCTTTCCTTCCTCCCTCTTTCTTCCCTCCTTCCTTTTTCTTTCTTCCTCTCTTCCGCCCTCCCTTCCTTCCTCCCTCTCTCCCTCCCCTCCCCTCCCTCCCTCCCTCCCTTTCCTTCCTTCCTTCTTCTCTCCCTCCCTCCCTTCCTTCCTCCCTCTTTCCTCCCTCCTTCCTTTTTCCTTCTTTTTCCCTTCCTCCCTCCCTTCTTTCCTCCCTTTGTCCCTCCCCTCCCCTCCCTCCCTCCCTTCCTTCCTTCCTCCCTCCATCCCTCCCTCCCTTCTTTCCTCCCCTTCCTTCCTTCCTTCCTTGCTCAGAGCCAGGCTCCGTTCTAGGTACTGGGGAAAGACCATGGGCAGATCCAAAGTCATGCCACTGCACTTAGGGAGCTTACAGTCTCTTGGGAAAGACATAGGTTAAATAAGCAACAGCATGGAAGGGTGAGAAGGGACGGGGTGGTGGCAAGACAGCATGCCCAGGTGCACCCCAGGTTCTGGGGTGAGGGTAGTGATTGATGAGGGGCTAAGTTCTATTCCCTTGTAGTTTTCTGTGTGACCGTGAGCACATTTCTTAGTTTCTCTGAGCCTTGCATTCTCAAATGACTGGGTGTGGGGGGAGCAGAGGGGAGGCCACAGACACTAAGAAAAGTAGCCCTGCTTACCCCACAGGAGAGTGGGAGGCCCCCAAGAGACAGTGGGGCACGCTCGGCATTGTCTGCCCTCTTCCCCACTAATCGCCTTCCTGGGTTGAATTGCACACAACGTAGGAGGCGCATCCCAATTAGCCTAAGGTGATCATGGCAGCCCTTTTCTACTGTTTTCTACTCTAGCCCTTTTCACTCATTGGTCTTGAGTGGGCCAGTTCAGAGTGATAATAACATAAAGAAGAATCTCTGGAGGGTGTGAGGAGTGGCAGTGTGTTTCCAGGTAAAGATTTTCACCTCTGATGAAAGAGAAAAATCACATGAAGATTCCTTTGCTCCCTTTCCTCTCATCCTATTTTGTTTTTCTGTGCTTTTTTTTGAGACAGGGTCTTCACTTTGTCGCCCAGGCTGGAGTGCAGTGGCATGATCTTGGCTCACTGCAGCCTCCACTCCCAGGGCTCAAGTGATTCTCCAGCCTCAGTCTCCCAAGTAGCTGGGGCTACAGGTGCCAGCACCAATGCCCGGCTAAGTTTTATATTGTTATAGAGACACAGTTTTGCCATGTTGCCCAAGCTGGTCTTGAACTCCTGAGCTCAAAGCTATCTGCCTACTTTGGCCTCCAAAAGTGCTGGGATTACAGGCATGAGCCACCATGCCTGGCCACTCTCTTCCTATTTTGGACACAGTTGTGTGAGGACATGATGCCTGGAGCTATGGCAGCCATCTTGTGACCATAAGGTGCGAAGCCTGAGGATAAATGCCAACATGCTGGGGGTGCCAGTGTGCAAAAATTGAAAGCAGCAGGGAGGCCTATGACACTGTTAAGCTGCGGAATCAACATGAGGACAATCTAGATCCGGACAGCTTCCTGAGTCAACAATAGATATCCTTAGAAGTTAAGCTACTGATAGTTGAGTTTTCGGATATTACAGCTAAGCACATCCTTCTTTGCTTTCCCTGTTCCTACTCAGCCTTCCAAAGCCAGGTAAACCATTACCTCCTTCACACAGTCATTCAATAAATGTTTGCTGACTAACAACAAATATTTATAGAGCACCCATATGGCCTCTTCTCGGTTTTAGGTGACAATCTAGTGGGAGAGAGACAAAAACAATAAATAAATTGATTACGAATTGCGATGAGCTTCATACATACACATTAAACAGTGGGGTGCTGGCTGGGCGCAGTGGCTCATGCCTATAATCCCAGCACTTTGGGAGGCCCAGGTGGGCGGATCACCTGAAGTCAGGAGTTTGAGACCAGCCTGGCCAACACGGTGAAACCCCGTCTACTAAAAATACAAAATTAGCCACTTGTGGTGGTGCGCACATGTAATCCCAGCTACTCAGGAGGCTGAGGCAGGAGAATCGCTTGAACCTGGGAGGCAGAGGTTGCAGTGAGCCAAGATCGCTCCACTGCACTCCAGCCTGGGCAACAGAGCAAGGCTCCGACTAAAATAAAATAAAATAAAATAAATGATGGGGTGCTGAAATCTAGAATGACTCCTTTGGGTAGAGCAACCCCAACCTTCCAAAGCCAGGTAAGCCATTTTCTCCTTCATACAGTCATTCAATAAATGTTTGCTAACAACAGATATTTATAGAAGACCTATACGGCCCCTGCTCTGTTTTAGGTGACAATCTAGTGGGAGAGAGACAAAATACGGTAGGAAGCCCTCTCTGAGGAGGTGACATTTAAGCAGGCACCTGAATGAGTGCAAAGTGCAGGGCGGGGCGATGTCCAGGAAGTAGGAATGAGTTGGGCCAAGCCCCAAGGGTGGACATGGCTTAGCGTGTTCGAGGAACTGGAAGAAACCCGTGTGGCGGGACAGTGGACAGCAGGGAGGAGACGATGACATTAGAGGAGGTGGAGAGACGGCAGAGCCAGATGGCACAGCAGGACAGAGTATGGAATCTATTTTAGGGCAACGCTACCAGGAAGTGGCACGGTCTGATTTCTGTTTTAAGAAAATCCCTCCGCCTCCCACTTGGGAAACAGGCTTCCTGAATCCTTCCCGGCCTCTCCTGCCTCCCTCTGCCCTCACCTCTGTTTTAAGCCTCTGCATTTTTGTTCTCACCCCCTCCAGACCACAGTCTCCTCCCAGGATGAGATCGGGTGTAACTCGTCTCCAGCTCAGCACCCTCACTGTGGCCAGTGGCCCCTCTTCTCCCCACGGCAGTCGACATCCAGGAAGAACTTCCAGGCACTGGGCTGGGTACCGAGGGTAATAAACTGACAATTCCATTTATGGACAGTGGCCTCATGCACCTCTCAGGCCTCACACAGCAGGCAGGGGTGAGCCAGGGCCACCAGGCCTGGGGTTGCTCAAAGTTTCATAACTGTGCCTGTGTCCAAAAACAGAAGAGCCAGGCAATTCTGTCCTCCCATTAATGTCACTAAGCTGGACTTCTTCCTACCCCAGCTGCCCCCTGGCTCCTCCACCTCCTCCTTCTTTGACGCAGTCAGGCTGTCCAGGGACAGAAGAAGGGAGGACAGAAAAAGAACTCGTTCTTTATCTTGGAAAGCAACGTTGAAACACCCTCACATCTCTACCAGCCCTCAGGCTTTGCGGGGAGCAGGGACTCCACCACCTCCCATAAGCTCTGTGTCCTGTATGGCAGCTGGCAGCCTCTGCCATCATAGCATGGCGTGTGTCATGGCTCCAGGATGTTCCAGGTGAATCAGCTCTTGGGGTCCCAAGAGAAAGAGAGATTTGGCTCAAAGTGTCTTGGTCTCTTCCCTGTGCAGCCTGGTCACATCCTCCTGTGACATTTATTGCTCCAGACTGTGTTTCAGACACCAAGCCATAGCTTCCTGGAACACCGAGAGCCCTTGGAGATCAACTGGGGCCTGGCCAACACCCAAGGCATCCGAGCCATACCCCAGCCAGTCACGGTGGCTGAGCACAGCCACAGTTCTCAGTCGGGAGCGGGGGCAGTAGAGGCCACAGAGCTGCATCAGCACCTCTGAGAATCTGAATCACAGCCCCCAAACCCCCACTCTGTGGTCAGGACCCTCCTGCAGGATCGCTGGGCAGCGTGCGGTGAAGAGCTCAAACTCCAAGCCAGCCTGCCTGGATTGGAATCTCTGTTCCCCCACTCACTAGATACGGCATCTTAGGCACGGGCCTCAGTTTCCACATCTGTAAAATGGAGATAACCTTCGAGGGTTGGATAACTCTGACCTGCGATGTGCTTAGGACAGGGCCTGGCACACAGCAAACGCTCTATAAGAGTTGGCTGTGTGGCCAATTTGTAAAATTCTGTGAGATCCTGTCTCCTTTGCCATGCCGCTGCAAGGTTATAAGTAGATAAAACTTAAGTTACAATTCCGGGTTTTCTTCAAGATCTGAGACATGTTAATTGTCTTTGTTTCTCGTTCTGGTAACATCTTCCCACCGCACATATTTCCCACCTTAAAGAGTTTAAAAGGTGATCAAAAAATCTAACACTGGCTACCTGCTTGGGACTCCTTCCACGCTGTGGAAGCTTTGTACTGTCACTCCGCTTAATAAAGCCTACAGCTGGCCGGGCGCGGTGGCTCACGCCTGTAATCCCAGTACTTTGGGAGGCTGAGGCGGGTGGATCACGAGGTCAGGAGATCGAGACCATCCTGGCTAACACAGTGAAACCCCGTCTCTACTAAAAATACAAAAAATTAGCCAGGCGTGGTGGCGGGCGCCTGTAGTCCCAGCTACTCGGGAGGCTGAGGCAGGAGAATGGCGTGAACCCGGGAGGTGGAGCGTGCAGTGAGCCGAGATTGCACCACTGCACTCCAGCCTGGGCGACAGAGTGAGACTCCATCTCAAAAAATAAAATAAAATAAAAAATAAAGCCTACAGCTTTTTTTCTCTCGGGGAAAAAAAAAAAGAGTTGGCTGTGTTGCTATTTGCCATTGAGGTTCCTCAAGTCAAGGAAAGGTAGTGGCTCACCCAAGGCTGCCAAGTGAGCCTGTAGCAGATCCAAAGCTGGAACCCAAGTCTCCTAACTTTCAGACCAGTGCTCAGCCACTGAGCTCGCCGACGCTTTGGATGGTCACAGGGACTTTTCTTTGCTACCTTGGAGGAAACATTTTCAAGGCATTGCGCTGCCACCCATCACCATAAACAGAGACTCACACTAGGCCAGGCGCGGTGGCCCACGCCTGTAATCCCCACACTTTGAGAGGCCAAGGAAGGTGGATCACCTGAGGTCAGGAGTTCGAGACTCGCCTGGCCAACATGGCGAAACCCCGTCTCTACTAAAAAATACAAAAACTAGCCAGGGCGTGGTGGCATGCGCCTGTAATCCCAGCTACTCAGGAGGCTGAGGCAGGAGAATTGCTTGAACCCAGGAGGCGGAGGTTGCAGTGAGCCGAGATCACACCACTGCACTCCAGCCTGGGTGACAGAGCAAGACTCCGTCTCAAAAAAAAAAAAAAAAAAAAAAAAAAACAGGCGCACACTGTCTCCACGGGGACACACAGAGATTGAATCACAGAGACACAGCGTACGTGTACACACAGTCACAGAAACACTGAGATACTGAGGATCACAGAAGCACATGTGCGCACACATACGCTGCACCCCAGGATCCAGACCTCACCATCTTCTCTGCTCTCTTTCCTTCCTCTCCCCATCCTTTCCCTCCTAACACACTTATTGTGGCTGTTTTCCCAAAGTCCCCAGCCTGTCATTTGAAGGAGAGATGATGTTGGCCGCAGCTGCTGCTGCTGCTGCTGCCAGCTAAAAGCCAAAACTTCTTGTTTCCAGCCTCTGATCTTGGTGTCCCAGCTCACCTGGGGAGCCAGCGGAGGCTATGGGGTGGCGGCCTTAGCTCTGAGCCGCAAGCCTCCAACTGCGGCTGCCTTTTTCTACCCTCATTCACCCCCAGGATTTCCCACCTCAAGGGCAGCTGGGGGCTCTGGCCAAGGCCGTCTAGAGTGGGAAAGCCGGGGGTCTGCGTGATCCCCACTATCAGAGCAGCTCAGCAAGACCCTCCCTCCAGAGCTCCCCAAGTTGTATAAAAGATCAATCCTCAGACTCCTACAACATCAGGGCTGCAAGGACCACCCCCAGCCATCTAATCCAGGTCCCTTCTGTTACAAATGGGGAGATGGAGGCTCAGAGAGGCGGTGAGATTTGTCCAGAGTCACACAGCAGAACCCAACTGGCGGCCAGAGCTCTAGACTCCCCACCTGGGCTTCTCCTCAGCCTCACTGTGAGGGTCGCAGCATTGATGACAGCCTGCCTGGGCACCAACCTGCTGCTGACCCCATATCACTGCTCCTATCACCCCTTCTACACAGCCTCTCCGGGCCTCGCTGCAACTCCCAAGGCAGAGGCCGGCCAGCTCTTCTGTGACGGTCTCCAGAGTCAGAAAACTTCCCAGAGCCTGTCTCGTGACTCTTGGTGATTTATTTGCCCCTTCCTTCCTGTTTATTCAGCCCCTTGGCAAAAAGCCCAGAGGGAGAATTTATGAGAGGAGAAGGAGGGAAGTGGGGAGAGAAAGAGAGGTGGGGGGAGCAGGGGCGGGGCAGCTGGGGGAAAGATGAGTGTGGGCTGATAAAAGGAGGAAGATAGTGGCTGTGTGCAGTGGCTAACACCTGTAATCCCAGCACTTTGGGAAGCTGAGGCGGGTGGATCACCTGAGGTCAGGAGTTCGAGACCAGCCTGACCAACGTGGTGAAACCCCGTCTCTACTAAAAATACAAAAATTGGCGGGCTTGGTGGTGGGTGCCTGTAATCCCAGCTACTCAGGAGGCTGAGGCAGGAGAATCACTTGAACCCAGGAGGCGGAGGTTGCAGTGAGCCGAGATCACGCCACTGCACTGCAGCCTGGGTGACAGAGTGAGACTCCACCTCAAAAAAAAAAAAAAAAAAAAAAGAGGGAGAGAGGAGGGAGAAGTTCAGGAAAGAACAACACAGCGTATGTTTGTGTGAGAGGAAGAGAAAACAAAACAGCATGTGAAGCCAGCGCTGGCTTTGGATGAGGGATCCATTTGACACGGATCTACCTGTCAAGGGAAGGTCCTCCTGGAGTATCCCTCAGCTGGGCTGCCAAGTGCTCCGTGGGATGCCTGGGGTTGGAGAGGAGGTCCTGGGTGCCCGGGCCACTCCCAGGCAGACAGGCAGCTGGGGACACTGCACCAAGGAAGCTCCTGCCTTCCTCAAGATCCCAGCGTATTCCTTCCTTGGGCTGGTGTCCTCTGCCCCCTTCCAGGTATTCAGCAAAGCTCTGGGAGGGACACAGGGTGCCTGATAGCGACTGACTGCAGCAGGGGCTCTAAAACGCTGGTTGGACACCAGGCAGGAAACAGCCAGGTCCTTGGGTTCTGATTGATTTGATGCATGGCCTTGAGCAAGATGCCCCCACTCTCTGGGCCTCAGTTTCCTCCTCTGTCCAGTGAAGGGATGGACTGGAGATGGCTAAGATGCCCACCAGCTCTGACAGTCCAGGGGTTTGTGATTCTAAAGGTCATCGGCTAAATAGCATCACAGTGCAGGAGCCCCTCCTCCTGCCCAATCCCACTTCCATGCTCAGGGAACTGCAAAAGTGCCCCAACATTTCATGTTCCCATGGTCTCCCCTGCTTCTAGGGGCCTGATGTCCAGGGCAGCACCAACCTCCAGCTGAAATCGGCAGCTTCTTCAAGGTCGACCTCCATCCACCCACAGAAAGCCTCACGAACACAGCAGCCTTAAGTGAAGGTTTCAAGGAGACGAAAATGGGGGGACAGGCATCTCTGTGCTCAAATGCCTTCCAATGTATGGGAGAAATGTCATAATACCTGGGATAGAAATGAAGGGGGGAAGAGATGAAACCCAACTCCCCTGAGTCGATCATCATCGGACTCATGATGGGCACACGGAGGTTTATTATCCTGCTGTCGCTACCTTTGGGTATGTTTGGTAATTTCTATAATAAAACTCCAAACAACAACAAAAATTAAAAATGCATCTTTCTGAGTCACCTGTGGAATGCACAGTAGGGGAGCCAAAGAAGCAACTCTTGCTCCAAAGAAACAATAATGTGATACCGTTGGTGCATTTTGAAATCTGAGGAGGCTTAGAAGAGCCTATTTCCTGGTGGTTTGCAAAGGCGGACGCAGCGATCCAGTGGAAAACTAAATACATGGTTGCTTTCCACCCTGTTGACAAAATCATGCTCTATTGTCAAGTTAAGCTCCTTAGACTCATTGTCTAGAGTCTAAACTTACCCACTCTACACTAATGGTGCATCTTGACCAGTATTCTTCGTCCTTGTATTGTATACACGGCTTTTCTCTTCTTTTCTTTTCTTTTTTTTTTTTTTTTTTTTTTTTGAGATGGAATTTCACTCATCGCCCAGGCTGGAGTACAATGGCCCGCGATCTTGGCTCACTCCAACCTCTGCTTCCCGGGTTCAAGTGATTCTCCTGCCTGAAACTCCTGAGTAGCTGTGATTATAGACATGCACTACTACGCACAGGTAATTTTTGTATTTTTAGTAGAGATGTGGTTTCACCATGTTGGCCAGGCTGGTCTCGAACTCCTGACCTCAGGTGATCCAGCCACCTTGGCCTCCCAAAGTGCTGGGATTACAGGCATAAGCCACTGCACCTAGCCTCTTATTTTCAATTAAGTGTGTCCATAGAACTACTAACATGGGGCCGGGCGTGGTGGCTCACGCTTGTAATCCCAGCACTTTGGGAGGCTGAGGCGGGCGGATCACGAGATCAGGAGATCGAGACCATGGTGAAACCCCGTCTCTACTAAAAATACAAAAAAAATTAGCCGGGCGTGGTGGTGGGCACCTGTAGTCCCAGCTACTCGGAAAGGCTGAGGCAGGAGAATGGCGTGAACCCAGGAGGCGGAGCTTGCAGTGAGCTGAGATCACGCCACTGCATTCCAGCCTGGGTGAGAGCGAGACTCCGTCTCAAAAAAAAAAAAAAAAAAAAAAAAAAAAAAAAAAAAAAAAACTACTAACATGGTTTCTGAAAGGGCAAAAAAAAAAAAAAAAGGATAATTTTAGTCAAACAAATATTTTCATGAAGTTAAAAAAAAAAAAAAGCCCACCAGTCCCCCAGTCTCCCCTCTGCTCCTGCTTCCTTTCCCCCGTCTTCTCCCTCCAGCCCCTCCCCACCTGGTGTTATGCCCGGACTCTCCCCCTTGCCTTCTACACAGTGGTTTTGCCCCCTGCACAGCGGTTTCTCCCACTTCCCTCATGCTTTGCAGCCCTTTCACACACCCAGGCCTGTGACCCACACACTCGACAAGGACCCCACAAAGACTTCCCTCCCCAAGAAGAGCCGTGGGGCTGCAGGACCGACACAGGCCCAGTGAGGCCAAAGTGTGGCTGGGAACCAAGGAGGCACGTCAAGGTGAGGTCTAGGCCATCTAAGCATCTATAGGGAAATGTCCTGCCCTGTGGGACCAATTGCACTGGGAGCCCTCCCATGACCACAAGATACCCGCAAAGTGGCTCTGCTGAGCCCACGCCTTGTTCTGCATCCTAACCCAGCACCAGAACTAGATGGGAGCTAAGGACTGCCAAGGCCAGGTGCCTCATCCTGCAGAGGAGGAGTTCCCACCTAGAAAGGAACACCTCTTGTTCAAACTCATGGGGTGGGATTTGTGGGGATTAGACTCTAATCCGACCAGCCTCTCCCCTGCACAGAACCTTGCAGTAACTCCCACTGCCCATGGGACAAGGTCAGACATCCTGACACACAGGCCAGCAGGACCTGCTCCTGCCACCCCATCCACCCACCTCCCACTGACCTTGCCAGCCTTGCACTGTCCCTTTTCCCCTCCGTCTTTATCCAGATGACTGTAACTCCCCTTCTTGACTCTGCCCACGTCCTCTCCAGGCAGCATTTCCTGACACTTGTCCACTAGCCCAAGTGGCAGAGCTGGGATTAAAAGTGAGACTCAGCCAGGCATGGTGGCTCATGCCTGTAATCCCAGCACTTTGGGAGGCCAAGGCAGATCACTTGAGATCAGGAGTTCGAGACCAGACTGACCAATATGGTGAAACCCCATATCTACCAAAAATACAAAAATTAGCCAGGCGTGGTGGCATGCACCTGTAGTCCCAGCTACTCCGGAGGCTGAGACCGGAGAATTGCTTGAACCCAGGAGGCGGAGGTTGCACTGAGCTGAGATCACGCCACCACACTCCAGTCTGGAAGACAGAGCAAGACTCTGTCTCAAAAAATAATAATAATAATAATAAATAAAAGTGAGACTGTCCACCTACAGAACCCACGGCCCCATCCGCTGAGCTCTGCCGCTCCAGCCGGGGAGGGAGAGCTGGCTGGAGACCCAGTTTCCTGATTCCCAAGCCCGTGCCCTCCCTCACTCCCCTGTGCTGCAGGGCAGAGGTGGGCTGCAGGTCGGATGGCGGCCACAGGGCCAGAGGAGGTTCTCCAGGAGCAGGCAGGGGTGATCTTCCCGGTGCTCTTTGCAGAGTCCCCTATCACTCTGGTTCTTGAAAACCTCGGAGAGAAGGAAAGTCCAGAATAGGACTTGGGCCCAGTGGAAGGGAAGATTCTTCTCCTCCCTTCTCACTCAATACCTTTGCTTTCATGGAGCCCAGGCTGAGACCAAGTGAGGAAAGATACTTGCCCAGAGCTCCGAGGGCAGGACGGAGGCTCTGTCCCACCCTGGGGCTCAGTCCCCGCGCAGCCCTTCACTCACTCCCCTTGCCTCTGACCCATAAGGCTGACAACCCCCCTCCCCTCTCACCACCAGCCTGTCCAGGGCCCCCCTCAACATCGCTATTGGATGCCAGCAGGGAGAGGGCTGGAGAATGTTGTGGATCAGGATGCGGACTCTGCAGCCAGCCCTAGGTCTGAAATCTGCCTTTGCCACCTATGACCTGTGTGAGCTCGGGCAAGAAACACGACCTCTCTCTGCCTCTGTCTCCTTGTGTGGGAGACGGGATGATACAGTTCTGGCACATCATCAGAACACCAAACTGTTGTGATCACTGGGCACCAGGCACCAGCTCAGTTTTCATTCCCAGCTCAACTAGCTCATAAGCTGAGTCTCTGTTTTCTCGGCTGCTAAATGGGCACAGTAACCATATTGCAAATAGTGCTGAACATGGGGACTATTGCAAATGGTACTAGACACAGGATAGCCCTTCTTAAGATGGTACTAGTGACAGGAATACCCTTGTCCTCAGGATGCTTACAATCAAGCAAGGGCAACAGACGAGTAACTGGCCTGTCTCTCTGCAGCTCAGTAGCTGCTTTTCTGGAGTCTCTGAGACAGTGGGGAGGAAGGGCCACCAACCTGCTTGGCAGGCTTAGCAGGAACCACGTGAGCAAAGGTCTGGAAGAGAGAGGACATAACACAATGAAAGAATAATGAAGGACAGGCCTTTCTGGAGCATCTGCCCCCACAGGCCTCCTACCCTCTCCAGGTTTCCGCTAGGCGAGCTGGGAAGGACCAGAGGCGGCAGCTGTGGGTCACTGGGAGAATAAAGAAGAGACTCATGTCCTCATCATCTCCAAGGAGAGGCCGTTAAGGAGATACTCCTGGGTAAGGAGGAGGCAAAACACACACACACACACACACACACACACACAGAGAGAGAGAGAGAGAGAGAGAGAAAGAGAAAATGTAAAACTGGGCCATGAATCTGGAGGTCTGGGACTAGCTGCTGTGTGAGCTTGGACAAGTCACCTGACCTGTCTGGATCTTGGCTTCATCTCTGTCCTGTGTGTGGTTTATGGGGAGTGGAGAGGCTGATCCATCTGCACATGTCCAGCCGGCCTGGGAGACCTCACCTTGTGGTCTGGGGCAGTTGTCCTAGGTCTCAGCACACGTCACTTTCCAGATTTTTCCCTGTCCCCTGGGATTTGCTGCATGGGAATGCCAAGCCCTACTTCTTCAAAGCCACCAGGACTTCCATACTGCCTGATGTTCGCCCATCCCCATCACCCAGCACCATCCTCCAGCTCGAGCAGAGGCTGGCAGGGCCCTGCCTGCAGCCCCACTAGGTGGAGCGAGAACCAAAGGTGGCGGCACACCCACTATGCACCAGGTTATTGGCAGGTATTAACTCCTTCAACCACCCCATGAGGTCACTGTTCATGTTTCCATTTTACAAATAAGGAAACAGGTTCAGAGAGGTTAAGTCACTGGCTCAAGGACACCCAGTCGGTATGTGGCTGAGCCAGCATTCCCTGTTTCTGCTAAGTCAGCTGCTTGTCCTGTGCTGTGACACTCTGGGGACTGGAAGCTCACCAGGCTTCTGACCCTGCAGCTCTGAGCTGGGGAGCAAGGAGAAGGCTTGAGGCCAAGAGCATGGAGACAGTCCCAGCAGAGGCTAATGCCAGGAGCCTTACTTCCAGAAATGCCCTTCCTCCTGGTTCTTCTGAGAACCACCTCTGTAACTGCCCATTCATAGAGGAAAGTGCAAAGGACCGAGCACCCACCATTTGTCAGCTCTGTTCTGAGCACAACCTTGATGACCAACATGCATCCCTGCCTTCATGGGGATCACAGTCCAGGGTAGGAGACAGAGAAAGTCAGGTCAGGAGTGCACGGAGTATTATAGCAGAGGGGCATGGGGACTGTGGGAGCCAGAGGAGGAGTTCCTAGGCCAATCTAGAAATCAGGGAAAGCTTCTTGGAGGAGGAAGTACATGTATAAATGGCTCTTCAGTGGGCTCAGACCAAGGAAGGTCTGCTTTGTTCCATGTTACCTACCCAGGGCTGAGGACAATGCCTGACAAAAGTGAACTCTCAGGAAAGAGTGGCTGAAATGATTTGCTTAATTTGAAGTGATACAGTTTGGCTGTGTCCCCACCCAAATCTCATCTTGAATTGTAACTCCCACAATTCCTACGTTTCATGGGAGGAACCCAGCGGGAGGTAATTGAATCATGGGGGTGGGTCTTTCCCATGCTGTTCTCTTGATAGCGAGTAAGTCTCACGAGATCTGACGGTTTTAGGAATGGAAGTTTCCCTGCACAAACTCTCTTTGCCTACTACCATCCATGTACGATGTGACTTGCTCCTCCTTGCCTTCTGGCATGATTGTGAGGCCTCCCCAGCCATGTGGAACTGTAAGTCCATTAAACTTCTTTATTTTGTAAATTTCCCAGTCTCAGGTATGTATTTATCAGCAGTGTGAAAACAGACTAATACAGGAAGCTCCATGACAAATGACTGATGCCTTTAAGAATGTCAGGAAAATGTCTGGGATATTCAGGAACTGAGAAGGCAGTGGGTGTGGGGGTGTGTGGGTGAGCTCTGTCTTCAAAACCTGCAGGCACCACCAGCAAGAGAAAACCGACTGGACCTGGGGGACCCCAAGGGGCAAAACCAGGACTGGTGGGAAGAGGCATATTTGGCTCCATCTCTAAGCAAGAGCATTTCAGCAATCCAGCAGTTAGAAAGGCTGAGAGCTGTCTGTGAAGTTCTGAGTCCCCCGTTAGAGGGGTTTGAGCTGAGGCTGGATGGCTATCTATTAAGGATGCTGCAAAAATAAATAGATCAAAGGCCTTGGTGGGAAGCGGAGTCTGCTGAGTTTTTCAGGTCTCATCTGTGGCTGAGTCTGAGATGTGCCTGCCCAATGGGCGACTCACTTTGTCCCTGCTAGCAGAACTCCCATTCAGGGTAAAACATCATAGTGCCCACTACAGGGGCTGAAAAGGACTGTTCTAAGCCTTTATGACTGTCCTCCTTTGTCAAAGCCTTCCCAGCCTGCTCTGCAACAGCAGCAGTCATGTGACCCAGTTCTGGCCAATGGTGTGTCTGTTGAACAACTTCTAGAAGAGATCTTGTGTCCTCCCCACACAAGGGAGGCTGTCACCTACCCACTGCCGGGCAGGCCCTTTCATCTTCCTTATGGGGATGAGGGTGAGAGAACAGGATGCCTGGCAGCCACCTTGAGACCATGGGCAACAAACCATAAGCTCAAAAGCACACACTCAGGATAGCAAAGGAGTGAAGTTTGGGGCAGCAAAGCTTAGTAATTCTGAGATATACCATCTTTTGATATATGACATCTTTGAAATCAAGATGTATGTATCTTATCATCATTAGGTGTTAGGGTGTACTTGGCTTTTTTTTTTAAATCAATAGAGACACGGCATAGTTTAGGGATTTGTGCAATACCACATAAATAATACATAGTGGAACCAAGAGTCCAACCAGACCTTTTCCAACTCAGCATGTGAGACATGGTCTGAGGGAAGGAAGGGAGAGGAGCTCAAACAGACTGAGCACCTACTATGTGCTCAGACACTTCACAGGTACCACCTCTCCCAATGTTCACACGCCCTGCACTTGCCCAGAGTCACTCACCCAGGAAGTGGCAGAAACAGGATGAAACGTATATTTATTTGACTCTGAAGCTGAGGCTCCCACAGTTTGTCTCTGTCCTTGGGGCTGTGTCCCCTTCCAGTTCCGCAGCCAAGGGGCTGAGTGCGGGAGTTGTTACCTCCTCCCTAGGCACCAATGTCCAGATGGTTTGCAAACCACTTGCCCCTCCCTCTCTGCTTTTCATCCTGGGGCCATGAGGAGCTGCCACAGGGCTTTTAAGAAGGGACTGACAGCCAGGCGCGGTGGCTCATGCCTGCAATACCAGCACTTTGGGAGGCCGAGGCGGGTGGATCACGAGGTCAGGAGTTCAAGACCAGCCTGGCCAATATGGCGAAACCCTGTCTCTACTAAAAATTAGCTGGGTGTGGTGGCAAGTGCCTGTAATCCCAGCTACTCGGGAGGCTGAGGCAGAAGAATCGCTTGAACCCAGGAAGCGGAGGTTGCAGTGAGCCGAGATCATGCCACTGCACTCCAGCCTGGGCAAGACTCTGTCTCAAAAAGAAAAAAAAAAAGAGAGACTGACGTGGCACTAGTGACTTATTTCTCTGGGTTAAGCATGGCCCTCTCCAGCTCTCTTGCTTAAAAGACAAGGTGCTGATGCAGGGAAGTCTCACTAACGACCCTACCCTCAGGCACAAGCACGTATCTTGTTGGGCTCCTCGAGTAGAGGAAGGATGAGGGACATGTCCCAGGGGAGGCCCCCAGGTCAGCCTCTCTGGCTTCTCCAGAAGGTCAAGGCCCGGCAGAGGCCCCACCCATCCCTCTGCCTTTACACTGACCTCCCTGCTCTGTCTTCTGCTGCTGTCACCCATGCCTCCGGCAGAGGACACAGCCAGCCTGGCTACCCTGAGTCCATTCCCCTGACTTCATCTGAAGAGCAGACAGCAGGAGTTGAACCTCTGAGCCTTCCATTCAGGCCCGTCTGGGTTCAACTTCCGTCTCCCCCAGCTGTAGACAGGTGACCCTGGGTAGTTATTTCTTCTCTCTAAACTTCAGTTTCTTTATCTGTAAAATGTGGGTAATGACACTTTACTATACAGACTTCTTGTGAGAATCAAATAAGACAAAAATATAAATGACAGAGCACCATGCTAGAGCAGAGAACTCCATAAACATCACTCTTATTTCTATTGTGGAAATTGTCTAGCAATGGTATCTGTGGAACACGAGGCTCAGAGAGGGGACATGAATTGCCCAGCACCATACAGCCAGCTGATGGCAGAGCTGGAATCGAAACATGAGTTTTTTTCCCACTTAATAATAACAATAAAAATGACATTAATGGGGGCCATCCGCGGTGGCTCATGCCTGTAATCCCAGTACTTTGGGAGGCCGAGGTGGGTGGATCACCTGAGGTCAGGAGTTTGAGACCAGCCTGGCCAACATGGTGAAATCCCATCTCTACTAAAAATATAAAAATTAGCGCAGCGTGATGGCGGGCGCCTGTAATCCCAGCTACTCGGGAGGCTGAGGCTGGAGAATTGCTTGAGCCCGGGAGGCAGAGGTTGCAGTGAGCCAAGATTGAGCCACTGCACTCCAGCCTGGGTGACAAAGAGAGACTCTGTCTCAAAAACAAAACAAAACATGCTGGGCGTGGTGGCTCACGCTTGTAATCCCAGCACTTTGGGAAGCCGAGTTGGGTGGATCATGAGATCAGGAGATGGAGACCATCCTGGCTAACATGGTGAAACTCCACCTCTACTAAAAATACAAAAAATTAGCCAGGCGTGGTGGCAGGCACCTGTAATCCCAGCTACTTGGGAGGCTGAGGCAGGAGAATCTCTTGAACCTGGGAGGCAGAGGTTGCAGTGAGCCAAGATTGTGCCACTGCAGTCTAGCCTGGGTGACAAAGTGAGAATCTGTCTAAAAAAAAAAAACCACACACACAAACAAACAAAAACAAAACAAACAAAACAAAATAACATTAATGGCAGCTAACACTTACCAAGGGACATTCTATATGTTTTGTGTTTTTTCATTTAATCCTTACGACTCTCTGAGATAGGTATTAGTCTTATTATAGCCATTTTATATATGAGAAAACTGAGGCACACGAAATAATTTTCCCAAAGCCACAGAGCCTCAGTGGTAAGCCCAGGATTTGAACCCAGGGAGTTCTGGCCCCAGAGTCCAGCACATGCTTGTTGCGTGTGCAACCAATTCACTAGTACATTTCCCCTGAAGACGCGAAGATGTCTGTGGCAGTGTTCAGGCCCCGGACAGTGGTCTCAGACCAACCTAGGAGAGCTCATCAAAGCACACTGTGATGAGGAGGTGTCTTATCATCTCCTGCCTTCCTCATGAAAAAAAAAAAATGGAGTTCACTGGGCCGTTCCAGGGCCCAGTGTCGGGCAGAACGCTGGTTTCCTGAGCCTGGCATTGTGGCCCAGCACCCCAGGGCCATGCCTGGCTCTGCAGTTTCGTTCTGACGCCTGCATGGATGCTGGCCCAGGCCATGGCTCCTGTGAAAGCTGCAGGCCCGGGCATTCCCCGCAGGCAGCTGGAGAGTTGGCTGTCCAGGACAAAGGCAGCCTCTAAAGGTCAGAAGCTGCTCCGGGGCCTGGGATATTTGCTTCCTGCTCCCAGCACAGCCTGTCCTTAGCCTGCAGGCTCCTCCTCCCAGTGCTCTCAGCCAGAAGGAAGGAGCAGGCAGATGGCACAGCCCAGCCCCGCCTACAGCCCCCAGACATGGAGCCCGACCCCGCCCTCCTTCTGCCAGGGGAAGGAAGTCCACTTCTTAAGCCTGGCATCCAGGGACGCTCAGGGGCTGAGATTAGAGAATTTCGGGGGGTGATGGAACTGCTCTGTGTCTTGATTGTGGCAGAGTTTGCGTGACTTTGTTTTTCAAAACTTGTAAAACTGTGCACTGAAAAGAGGCAAATCACACCTCAAAAAAACCTAAAAGTCATATTTATAAATATAAATAAGCATAAGACTTGAAAAGGAGGAAATAGGGGAAACTCTCCAGGACGTTGTTCTGGGCGGATTTCTTGAAAAATACCTCACAAGCAAAATGATGAGTTCGTGTCCTTTGTAGGGACATGGATGAAACTGGAAAACATCATTCTCAGTAAACTATCGCAAGGACAAAAAACCAAACACAGCATGTTCTCACTCATAGGTGGGAATTGAACAATGAGAACTCATGGACACAGGAAGGGAAACATCACACTCCGGGGACTGTTGTGGGGTGGGGGGAGGGGCGAGGGACAGCATTAGGAGATACACCTAATGCTAAATGACGAGTTAATGGGTGCAGGAAATCAACATGGTACATGGATACATATGTAACAAACCTGCACATTGTGCACATGTACCCTAAAACCCTAAAGTATAATAAAAAATAAAAATAATTAAAAAAGATGTTTAAATAAAGAAAAAAAAAAAAAAAGAAAAATACCTCACAAGCACGGGCAACCAAAGCAAAAATGAACAAATGGGATCCCATCAAGTTAAAAAGCTTCTGCACAGCGAAGGAAACAATCAGCAAGGCAAAGAGACAGCCCACAGAAGGGGAGAAACTATCTGCAAACTATGCATCTGACAAGGGATTAATAGTCGAATAGATAAGGAACTCAAACAACCCTATAGGAAAAATCCTAATAACCCAATTTTAAAATGGGCAAAAGGCTGGGCACAGTGGCTCTCGCTTGTAATCCCAGCACTTTGGGAAGCCAAGGCGGGCAGAACATAAGGGCAGGAGATAGAGACCATCCTGGCCAACATGGTGAAACCCTGTCTCTACTAAAAATACAAAAATCAGCTGGGCATGGTGGCACATGCCTGTAATCCCAGCTACTTGGGAGGCTGAGGCAGGAGAATCGCTTGAACGAGGGAGTCGGAGGTTGCAGTGAGCCAAGATCGCGCCACTGCACTCCAGCCTGGCGACAGAGGGAGACTCTGTCTCAAAAAAAAAAAAAAAAGAATGAGATCCTGTCATTTGCAACGACATGGATGAAACTGGAGGTCTTTATGTTAAGTGAAGTAAGCCAGGCACAGAAAGACAAACTTCACATGTTCTTACTTATTTGTGGGAGCTAAAAATTAAAACAATTGAACTCATGGAGATAGAGAGTAGAATGATGGTTATTAGAGGCTGGGAAGGGTAGTTGGGGGGCAGGGAAAAGTGGGGATGGTTAATGGGTACAAAAAAAAATAGTAGAAAGAATGAATAAGGCCAGGCATGGTGGCTCACACCTATAATAGCAACACTTTGGGAGGCTGAGGCAGGAGGAATGCGTGAACCCAGGAGTTCAACACCAGCCTGGGAAACATAGTGAGACCCTGTCTCTATAAAAAATGAACAAAATTAGCTGGGTGTGGTGGCGCACACCTATAGTCCCAGCTACTTGGGAGGCTGAGGTGGGAGGATTGCTTGGGCCCAGGAGGTCGAGGCTGCAGTGAGCCATAATCACAGCACTGTATTCTAGCGTAGGTGACAAAGCAAGACCCCGTCTCAGAAAAAAAGGAATGAATAAGATCTAGTATTTGATAGCACAACAGGGTAATTATAGTCAATAATAATTTAATTGTACATTTCAAAATAACTAAGTATAATTGGGTTGTTTGTAACACAAAGGATAAATGCTTGAGTTAACAGACACCCCATTTACCCTGATGTGATTATTACTATTTTATGCCTGTATTAAAGTATCTCATCTACCCAGTAAATATATACACCTACTATATACCCAGAAAAAATTTAAAATTTTTTTCAATGAATAATTTAAAAAGAAAGAGCAGCCAGACGGATGGCTCATGCCTGTAATCCCAGCACTTTGGGAAGCCAAGGCAGGAGGATCACTTGAGCCCAGAAGTTTGAGAAGACCAGCCTGGGAAACAGAGCAAGAACTTGTCCCTATAAAAATGTTTTTATTGTTTTAATTAGCCAGGCGTGACTTTGGGAGGCTGAGGTGGGTGGATCACTTGAGTTTGGGAGTTTGAAACCAGCCTGGCCAACATGGTGAAACCTCATATCTACAAAAAATACGAAAATTAACCTGGTGTGGTGGTGCACACCTGTAATCCCAGCTACTTGGGAGGCTGAGGCAGAAGAATCACTTGAACCCAGGAGGTGGAGGTTGCAGTGAGCTGAGATCGTGCCACTGCACTCCAGCCTGGACATCAGAGCGAGACTCTGTCTCAAAAACAAACAAACAAAAAAACTAGCCAGATGTGATGGCACATGTCTGTCATCCCAGCTACTCGAATCTGTAGTCCTAGGATCACTTGAGCCCAGGAGTTCAAGGCTGCAGTGAGCTACGATGGTCCCACTGCACTCTAGCCTGGGCAACAGAGCAAGACCTTGTCTCAAATAAATAAATAAATAAATAAATAAATAAATAAATAAAAATAAAAGGAGAAAGACCTAACACACTGATGAGGCTGAGAGGAGCCCTGGCCACCTCGGCGCTCATAGGCCCAGAAGGTCAAACACCAGCCTTGGGCTCCTGGCCACAGCCCTGCCGTGCTACTGAGGACCGCAGGGAAGACACTGCACCATAGGAATTTCAACACCTGAAGCCAGTGTTCAAAGAGGCAGCAAGACCAGGCCCCAGAATGCACGCATGCTGGCCCGAGCCATGGCCCCTGTGAAAGCTGCAGGCCCTGGCATTCACCCCAGGCAGCCGGGGAGTGGGCTGCCCAGGATAGCCTGTCCACTGTCAATTGCCTCATCCAACCCAGCCATGCCTCCAAATACTCCTAGAACCCGGTCCCTTTGCCCTGCAACCAGACATCCCTCTCATCTGCTTGGGTCTCTCCACCTCACTGAGCCTTTGTCATGTGTGAGGTCCCAGCTGGGTTTCTTTTCATCTGAGATAAGAGGAAAGTGGGTTCTAGAGAGGCTGAGTACCTGCCCGCAGTTCCCCAGCTGATACAGAAATAAGACCGAGGCCAAGCTCCTCACCGCCATTATCCCATTAATCTTCACATCAACCTTGAGGGAAGCACTATGAGTGGTCTTATTTTATAGATGACAAAAATGACACACAGAGAGGGTAAGTAACTTGCCCAAAGTCACACAGCTAGTAAAAGGCAGAGTTGGGACTCAAACTCAGGAGACTGGCCCCGGGATACCACTCTCAGCCACTATCCTCTTATCCGCCTGAAGAGGGCAAGCTGCCACTACCTCATGCCACTCCCTAAAGAGTGTGCTCGGAGCCTTCTACTGTCCTTGGTGGTCCACTGTGACCCCAGGCACCATTCTGCTAATAGTTGAGTTGGCAGAGTGGAGTAGTTGAGGCAGTCCGTGGAAGAGCGGGACCCTCCAGTGTAACCCCAGCTACAAGCGCCTTGCTTCGTTTTGCCACAGCTGAGTGAGTTTAGGAAGTTACTTCACTGCCCTGTGCCTCCAGGGGCCACACCTGTTTAAGGGATGCTGGCAGCAAACCCACCGGGCTGCTGTGAGCCTCTAATTAGTAACAGGTATCCAGGGCACATAACTGCACCTGGTACAGGGCAAACCCTCCCCCACAGAAGTGCTAACCAGTGTTGTCCTCACTGGCATCATCATTACTGTGTGAGGGTGGGAACAAAATACAAAACAATACGGTCTCCCTACAGCCAGAATCCAAAATAATAATCACTCAACTTCCAGGTCTCAGCAATAGCTTCCTGCCACACACGAGGCAGCTGCTCTTGTCTTGTCAACTTGATCCCAATCAAGGGACAGGGCCTCACAGCTAGACCCTGGGCCCTGCCTTCTGCAATGACCATCAAGCAAGCATCCTTCCTGGAGCCCCTTCTTGGTCCTCTGTCTGTCCCTCTATTTCTTCTGCTGTTGAAAGAGTTGGGGGAGGAGAGCACTGGAAGATTTCAGACCCTGCAGGTAGGGAAGGGGAGATGGTGAGACCAGCATCGAGATCTGTCCCAGGGTGGACTTCCCCAAAGACAGCCAGACTTGCTGTTCTACCATTTGTAACTTGGTGTGCTAAAATAGAGTCTGTCTTCTTCTTGACCTAGAGCAATATTACAAAAGGCTACCTTCACCAGAGCAGGACACTGTCCTATAGCATTTTGTTTAAAGCAATTATTTAATTGTTGTCTTCCAGATGGATGAGAAGAGGGCCTGTGTTTCTATTATTCATGGTTGTGTCTCCAGGGCCTGTTACACAGCACAAGTGAGGATAGATGAATGGATGGATGGATGGGTAAGTAGATGAATGGATGGATGGATGGGTAAGTAGATGAATGGGCGGATGAATGGATGGATGGATGAGCAGATGAATGGATGGATGGCTGGCTGGATGGATAAGTGGATGAATGCGTAGATGGATGGATGAGTGAACAGATGTGTGGATGGGTGGATGGACAGATAACTGAGTGGGCAAATGGATAGATGGGTGGGTGGGTGGGTAGATGGATGGATGGATGAATAGATGGATGAATGGGTAGACAGATGGATTAGTGAATGGATGGGTGGATGGGTGGATGGATAGATAGTTGAGTGGGCAAGTGGATGGGTGGATGGGTGGGTGGGTGGATGGATGGATGCATGGGTGGTGGGTGGGTGGGTAGATGGATGGATGGGTGAATGGATGGATGAATGGGTAGATGGATGGATGAGTGAATGGCTGGGTGGATGGATAGATAGTTGAGTGGGCAGATGGATGGATGGATGGATGGATGGATGGATTGGGTGGATGGGTGGGTAGATAGATGGATAGATGGATGAATGGGTGGATGGATGGATGGATGGATGGATGGATGGATGGATGGATGGATTGTGGGTGGATGGGTGGGTAGATAGATGGATAGATGGATGAATGGGTAGATGGATGGATGAGTGAACAAATGGGTGGACAGATAGATAGTTGAGTGGGCAAATGGATGGATGGATGGGTGGATGAGTGGGTGGATGGATGGATAGATGGATGGATGGATGGATGGATGGATGGATGGATGGTGGGTGGATGGGTGGGTAGATAGATGGATGAGTGGATGGTGGATGGGTGGATGGATGAACCGTGGGTGGATGGGTGGGTAGATGGATGGATGGATGGTGGGTGGATGGGTGGGTAGATAGATGGATGAGTTGATGGGTGGATGGGTGGATGGATGAATCGTGGCTGGACAGGTGGGTAGATGGATGGATGGATGGATGGTGGGTGGATGGATGGATGGATGGATGGATGGATGGATGGATGGATAGGGTAAATGATGCCCTGGAAAGGCTGGGTCTGGGGCCTCAGGGGGACCACTTGCCTTCTCTCCACCTGCTGCTCAGAACTGCAGACTTGTGGCATCACCTCTACTGATCCTCTGTTGGAGGCCTCGGTTCTTATGATCCGTGGGCCAGTCCCTGAGCCCCTCAAGCAGGGCCAGAGTGGCAAACTAAAAAACCAGATCTGACAAAGGATAAAGATAGAAGGAAAGAGAAACTGGGGGTAGGGGTAGGTGGTGGGGGCAGGACAGCCCAGAACAAAGGGCTGGGAAGGGAGAGAAAGTAGCAGGTGGAGGAGAAGGGAAGGAGGGCAGGAGAGGGAGGCAAAACAGAAGCTGAAGGCAGACAGAGGGACTTGATCAAAGGAGAGGCAAATAGGGCAATCACCCGCTCCCTGTGTCCCTCTCAGGACTTTAATGAGCCTGCGCGTGGGTAAGAGCTCCACTTGGCTGACTTTCAAAGCCCTTCCTCTCCATTAGCACATCTCAGTCTCACAACATCTTTGTGGGTCTGTTTTATTATTATCCTCCCACCAGCATGGCCCCGAGGAAGGAAGACGTCAGAAGCAGCTGGCCTGGGCTCAGATTCCAGGCCTCACTCCTGGCTGGGGGACACTGGCAGCTGTGTGGCCCCTGAGTCTTATCTTCCTTGCCTGTGAAATGGGGGGTGACAATGATGCCATCTGGTAGGGATGTCACGAGAAGCAAACAAGAGCATGTGAGAGGGTCTGGTACCCAGGTGGGGCTGCCCATCCTCTGCCCTCCCTTCTTCCTCACTGAGCTTGGGTGCAGGCAGATGTGTGTGTGCCTGCACATCCGAACTGGCAGGAGGCTTCGGTGCCTGCCCCCACAGACTCTGGTTCCACTGATGTGGAGTAGGGCCTGGATATCAGGACTTTTTAAAACTCCCCAGGAGATTCTCGTGTGCAGCCAGAATTGGGAGGCTCTGGTCTAAGTATGTACATGTGGGTAAGGCAGGAACTCTACAAGGAGACCCAAGGAACTAGTCCCATGGACAGTCCCTGGGGAAAGCAGCCAGTGGCCAGGGCCCGAGGCGGGCAGTGTGGGAAGGAGGAAGATGTTTCTCTGGATACCCTTGGGCCTTGTGAATTTTGTTCCATCTGCACGTATGATCTATCCAAAGAGTAAATTTAAATGTTTATAATCAGAAGCAAATGGGGCTGGGTACAGTGGCTCATGCTTGTAATCCCAGCACTTTGGGAGGCCAAGGCGGGCAGATCACTCGAGGTCAAGAGTTCGAGACCAGCCTGGCCAACATGGCAAAACCCCATCTCTAGTAAAAAGTACAAAAATTAGCCGAGTGTGGTGGCACATGCCTGTAGTCCCAGGTACTCGGGAGGCTGAGGCAGGAGAATCACTCGAATCCAAGAGGTGGAGGCTGCAGTGAGCTGAGATCTCACCACTGCACTCCAGCCTGGGTGATAACGGCGAGACTCCATCTCAAAAATAATAATAATAATAATAATAATAATAATAAGAAGAAGAAGAAGAAGAAGAAGAAGAAGAAGAAGAAGAAGCAAATGGGATTAAATTCAGCTCAACCCACTCTCAAGATTGGCAAGAAGTCCTTGATAGAAGCATTTTCAGGCCAGGCACAGTTGGCTGTTGCCTGTAATCCCAGCACTTTGCGAGGCCAAGGCAGGTGGATCTCTCGAGCCGAGGAGTTTGAGACCAGCCTGAGCAACATAACAAAACCCCGTTTCTACTAAAAATACAAAAATTAGCCGGCTGTGGTGGTGCGTGCCTGTGGTCCTAGCTACATGGGAGGCTGAGGTGGGAGGATTGCCTGAGCCTGGGAGGTCAAGGCTGCAGTGAGTTGTGATGGCACCACCCACTCTCACCTGGGTGACAGAGTGAGACCCTGTCTCAAAAAAAAAAAAGAGAAAGAAAAGAAAAAGAAAGAGAGAGGGAAGCATTTTTAGTCCCTTCCTCTTGGGTCCACGGGTCTTACAAGAACCCCAAGGTTCCCTGGTCCCTGGGAAATGGAGGTGACACTGGCCTCAGCTGTTACAGGCTGAATTGTGTCCTGCAAAATTTCATCTGTTGAAGACCTAGAACCTAGTACCTGAAAACAGGACTTTATTTGGAAATGGGGTCTTTACAGTGGTAATTAAAGTCAAATGAGGTCCTTAAGGTGGGCCCTAATCCCACAAGCCTGGTGTCCTCCTAAGAAGAGATTAGGACACAGACACACACAGAGGGACAACCAAGTGAGGACACAGGGAGAAGACGATCAACTACAAGACAAAGGCAGAGGCTTCAGAAGAAACCGACTTCGCCAACACCGTGATCTCAGACTCCTACACTCCAGAATTGTGAGACAAGAAATTCTGTTGTCTAAGCCACCGCATCCGCCTAGGCTTTCAGACAACAGCATCTTCAGAGCATCCACCCTGTGGGCCAACTTCTCCTTTTCAGCTCTTCAAAATACAAAGTCCTGGCTAATACCCTTCCTTCCCCGAGCAGCTGTAGGGCTAGACACCATGTAAGGACGTTTCTCAGTCTTCTTGTCTTTCTTCCTCCTTCTTCCCGCCCTCCCTTCCTTCCTTCCTTCCTAACCTTCTGCAGCCTCAGGACCCTTGCAGTTGAAACCAACCTCATTTTTGCTTGTTTCTTTTTCTTTTTTTTTTTTGAAATAGAGTCTTACTCTGTTTTTGTTGTTGTTGTTGTTTTTTGAGACAGAGTCTCGCTCTGTTGCCCAGGCTGGAGTGCAGTGGTACATTCTCAGCTCACTGCAACCTCTGCCTCCAGAGTTCAAGCTATTCTCCTGCCTTAGCCTCCCTAGTAGCTGGGACTACAGGTGCGCGCCACCACATCTGGCTAATTTTTGTATTTTTAGTAGAGACTGGGTTTCACCATGTTGGCAAGGCTGGTCTCGAACTCCTGACCTCAGGGGACCCTCCCGCCTCAGCCTCCCACAATGCTGGGATTACAGGCATGAGCCACCGTCTTTGGTAGGCTCATTAACTTTTTAAAAAATTTTTTACTGAGACAGTCATACTCTGTTGCCCAGACTGGAGTGCAGTGGCGTAATCGCAGCTCACTGCAGCCTCTGCCTCCAGGGTGCAAGGGATTCTCCTCCCTCAGCCTTTCGAGTAGCTGGGACTACAGGCACACGCCACCATGCCCGACCCTGTCACCCAGGCTGCAGTACAGTGGTGCAATCTCGGCTCATTGTAACCTCTGCCTCTCGCATTCAAGTGATTCTTGTGCCTTGGCCTCCCGAGTAGCTGGGATTACATGCGTGCGCCACCACACCCAGCTAATTTTTGTATTTTTAGTAGAAATGGAGTTTCACCATGTTGGCCAGGCTGATCTTGAACTCCTGACCTCAGGTGATCCACCCACCTCAGCCTCCCAAAGTGCGCAACTAACCTCATTTTATTTCATTTTATATTTATTTCATTATTTTTTTTTGAGACTGAGTCTTTCTGTCACCCAGGCTAGAGCGCAGTGGCATGATCTCGGAAAGAAAGTAGCAGCTGAACGATCCGGCACAAGAGGATGGGCAGAGCCCACTGGAGTCCCCTTACAGTGAGCACGAGCAGAAAGCCCAGTGGCCAGAGATCTTGGGCAGAGCCCGCTGCAGGAACACAGAGATCAAAAGGAAGATAAACGGAGGACAGAACTCAGACCCAGAGTCAGACAGCACTCTGCCCAGGTCTGCGGCCACCAGCTGCAGGAGATTGGGCACCTTCCTTAACCTCTCAGAGCCTCTTTGCTCATCCATCAAATGAGGAATAAATTATTCCTCCCTCGCAGGCGGTGCAGTGAGGATGAAATGAGAGAGGAGTTTGAGGCGTGTGGCTCTGTGCACAGTTTTGTATAGAATACCTCACTTAACCTTCCTCTGAACCTCAGTTTCCCCATCTGCGAACTGGGGGTCGCAATAATCCCTCCTCAGAGGATGGGGGTTTGATTGGAGAAGCAATGTGCAAACCACTGGAACATTTAAGACACCCAAACCAGAGCACCGGCACTGGTGTTCCCCACCCACCGGGGGGCGTATCCCACGGGCTCTGGGACTCAGAAAGGAAATTCTTTCAGGGTCTGCAGGCTGAGGCTGAGTCTAGAAGAGCATGAGTGGCCTGGGGAAGGAGCCCACTATCTGCCCGGAGTGGCCAGTGCTCAGGTGCACCCTGCACCCACATCTCTGCACCCCACCCACTCTCAGTGACATGCTGGGCGGACGGAGCAGAGTGGAGACGTCAACCTGCCTGAACATGCCAAGTGCCCACGTGAGCAGGGGGTGCTGTTATGCAGCAAGCGCCTCTTGGTCTTCCTGTCTCTTCTTTCTCTCCAGATGTTTGACCCTCAAGGACTCCTGTCTCCTACCTGGCCTGAGGTCCCAGATGGTGTAATGTGGAGTGTGGAGAGGCGCTCAGGGCTAGTGCAGACCTGGGCATGGGGCCTTGCCTTGTCCCTTCCTGGCGGTGTGACCCCACTGGGACTCCCTCTCCTCTTCCAGGGGCTCTACTGAGTGAGGAAGGATGCTTGTCTCTGTCTGCAGGAGGCCGGGAGAGACTCCAAGGGGACCTCTCACTAAGAAATCTGAGTATAATTGAATCCTATTTTCCGCACCCTGGGAGGCTGACAGTCAATGGGAACCCAGCGAGGGCCTGCTGAGATAATGAACAAGGAAGTCCTTGGAAAACTGCAGTGTGCATGCAAATGGGCCCCTGTGCCAGCCTCATTCACACGGATTTTTAAACTCCTGAAAGCCGGGGCAGTCATCCTTGCTTAAAGTGAAGTAGACCCATGCATGGGGGAAGATCCTTTCCCTTCCTGGGGGCTGGAGAGGGCGACAGTGACAGGCACCCGTCAGGCTCCTGGAATGCTGCAAAACAATCTGAGCATCTTCTGTGGCCTGCCCCTGCCGGCACCTGCACCCCCATCTCTGCACCCCACCCACACTCAGTGATATGCTGGGTGGAAGGAGCAGAGTGGAGATGTCAACCTGCCTGAACATGCCAAGTGCCCACGTGAGCAGGGGGTGCTGTTATGCAGCAGCAAAAAGAGCGGAGTGGCTGCTTCTGCCCAGAAGGGGTTCTCTTCCTTGCTGCCTCCATTCGCAAAAAGACACTGAGGTTCAGAAACTGAAGTTCAGCAAGACCCATATACACAGCTTGGAAGCGGCAGAACAGCGATTCCAGCCTGAGTCACCACAATGTCCTGGCTTTATCCCATGACAGCATGAAGCCTCCAGGTCCTCCATTTGTCCCCTCCCTCTGTCCCCCACCTCTCCCTAATCCCAGTCCCCTCATCTAGATGGCTCTCCTACCTCCAGACTCCCTCCACTTAGCTCCAGCCTGGACCCATCTGTGGAAGTGCCTTTTCTACAAAAAGCTTGCTTTACATTTCTGTCCTAACTTTGCTCAAGAACCTGCTATGACTCCCTATTACTTCTAAGAATCAAGCCTGAAATTCCTAGCCAGGCACAAAAGGCTTCTCGAGCATCTGGTTCCATCTCACCTATATAGTCCCCTGTCCTTGCCCCATTCATAGACCCTCCTCTCCAAGTGGACTGATCTGTCAGCCCCTCCTCTAAGAAGCCTCCCCAGCTGCACAGACACACAATAGTTTCATCTCCTCTGAATCATATATATAGTGGGGAGAATAATGACTCCTCAGGAAGTTCATGTCCTAATCCCTGGAGCCTGTGGATATGTTAGGTTACACAGCAAAGAGAAATTCGGGTTGCAGAGGGAATTCAGGTTGCTCATCAGCTGGCTTTAATTTAATTTAATTTAATTTTATTTTATTTTATTTTTTGAGACAGAGTCTCGCTCTGTTGCCCAGGCTGGAGTGCAGTGGCGCGATCTCGGCTCACTGCAAGCTCCGCCTCCTGGGTTCATGCCACTCTCCTGCCTCAGCCTCCCCAGTAGCTGGGACTACAGGCGCCCGTCACCACGCCTGGATAATTTTTTTGTATTTTTAGTAGAGACGGGGTTTCACCATGTTGGCAGGTTGTTCTCGATCTCTTGACCTCGTGATCCACCTGCCTCGGCCTCCCAAAGTGCTGGGATTACAGGCGTGAGCCACCGCACCCAGACTCAGCTGGCTTTAAAATAGGGAGGGTATCTGGATTCCCCTGGGCCCAGTGGAATCACAAGGGCTTTTAAAAGTGGAAGAGGGAGGCAGAGAGGTGAGAGTGATGTGATGTGAGAAGGATTTGACAGGCCATCGCTGGCTCTGAAGATGGCAGGCGGCCACAACTCAAGAAGCACAGGCAGCTGGAAAGACAAGAAAATGGATTCTCGGCTGGGCATGGTGGCTCATGCCTAGAATCCCAGCACTTTGGGAGGCCAAGGCAGGAGGATCGTTTGAGCTCAGAAGTTTGAGACCAGCCTGGGCAACATAGTGAGACCCCATCTCTACAAAAAAATACAAAAATTAGCCTGGTGTGGTGGCACATGCCTGTGGGCCCAGCTACTTCAGAGGCTGAGGTGAGAGGATCACTTGAGTCTGGGAGGTCCAGCCTGCAGTAAGCCGTGTTGATGCCACTGCACTCCAGCCTGGGCAATGTAGTAGGACCCTGTCTCAAAAAAATAAAATAAAATAGCCGGGAGCGGTGGCTCACGCCTGTACTCCCAGCATTTTGGGAGGCCGAGGCAGGTGGATCACCTGAGGTCAGGAGTTCAGGACCAGCCTGGCGAACATTTGTATTAAAAACTACAAAAATTAGCCGTGCGTGGTGGTGCGCGCCTGTAATCCCAGTTACCCGGGAGGCTGAGACAGGAGAATTTCCTGAACCCGGGAGGCGGAGGTTGCAGTGAGCCGAGATCGCACCATTGCACTCCAGCCTGGGCAACAAGAGCAAGACTCTGTCTCAAAAAAATAAATAAATAAAAGAAAATAAAGAAAATGGCCAGGCGGGATGGCTCACGCCTGTAATCCCAGCACTTTGGGAGGCTGAGGCAGACAGATCACTTGAGGTCAGAAGTTCGAGACCAGCCTGACCAACACGATAAAACCCAGTCTCTACAAAAAATACAAAAATTAGCCAGGCATGGTGGTGCGTGCCTGTAATCCCAGTTACTCAGGAGGCTGAGGCAGGAGAATGGCTTGAACCCAGGAGGCGGAGGTTGCAGTGAGTCAAGATAGCGCCACTGCATTCCAGCCTGGATGACAGAGTAAGGCTCTGTCTCAAAATTAAAAAAAAAAAGAAAAAAGAAACATAAACATAAAATAAAGAAAATGGATTCTCAAGAGCTCCAGAGGCACCACACCCCTGCAGACACCATGATTCTAGCCCAACTGTGAGATTTCTGATCTACAGAATTGCAAAATAATAAATTCGTTTTGTCTAAGCCATTGGGGCAATTTGTTAAAGCAATGATAAGAAGCTAATACACCCACACAGAGGAAACTGTATCAGCTGCCAAAATAACCTGGGGCCTGAGCCCTTTGATGAGCCACCTAACCCGTTAGCCTTGATTTCTTCATCCGCAAAAGCTGAACGGCAACGTGACCTCTTAGGCGTGTCAGGAAGGCTGAGGGATGCTGAGGACGATGTAAGCCCCATGGTTCTCATTGCTGCTGAGGTGGCGCAATCCCTCTGAAGACAGATATTAATGACTCCCAGGTTCTCCCTTCTGCAGATTCAAAATCCCAACTCACAGCTAGTGTCATTCCTTGTGTTTCTAATCACTTATGGGAAGGGCCTTGTCTTCATAAATAAGTTGCCAGCATCCCAGGGCTCAGACTGTCTTCATTAAGGACTTAAAAAAAATTCTTCTTCTGGGTATATAGGTAGCTCGTGTCTGTAGTCCCAGAACTTTGGGAGGCCAAGGTGGGTGGATCACTTGAGCCCAGGAGTTTGAAACCAGCCTGGGCAACATGGCAAAACACTGTCTCTACCAAAAAAAAAAAAAAATATATATATATATATATATATACAAAAAATTAGGCAGGCATGGTGGTGCACACCTGTATTTATAATAGATTATTATAAATAATCTATTATTATTTTTTGTCTCTTTTATCTTTTGTCTCTATCTCTGTCTGTCTCTGTCTCTGATGCTTTTGCTTGTCCTGACAGGAGGGAGAGCTGAGGAGGGAAAAGGAGATTATTATAAATAAACTTATTATTATAAACTATTATTATAAACTATGATTATTCCAGTAGTTCTCGACCAGGGCCAATTTTGTCTCTGGAGACATTTGTCAATGTCTGGAGACATGGTTGGTGGTCACAACTGAAGGATGCTACTGGCATCTAGTGGGTAGAGGCCAGGGGTGCTACTCCACATTTTGCAAGCACAGGGAAGCCCCCTACAACGGAGACTTATCCAGGCCCAAATGTCCACAGTGCAGAGGCCGAAAAGCCAGATGTTCAGCATGTGCTAGGCTAGTTGGACACATTTTGTATCCGTGATCTCCAAACCTTACAACAACTCTGCAAGTCAGCATTGTCCTGCAGAAGGTCAGAGGCTCAGAGAGGTCAAGGAAGGTGTCCAAAATCACACAGTGGGGAAGAGGCTAAGCCAAGATTCCCTCACGGGACTCCGCCGTCTGCTCTCAAAGCCGGGGGGGCCCTCCTGACTGTGTCTACCTTCTGCAGGTTGTGGGGTGTCATGTCTGTGTCATAGGAACCTCTTGCTGATGAAGACCTTGGTGTCCTGGCTTGTCCATCCCATCGGAGCCCCTGGAAAGCTCCTGCTGCCCCCGCCTGCTCCAGCCCAAGGAAGAGAGAGGGGAGGGGAGAAGGGAGGTGCTCTGGGACGCTCTTTTCTTCAGTGGCATGTGTTTGTTTAATAGAGGGCAATGAATTTCCCCAGGACACCCTTGTGGTGTAAATATTTACCCATCAGGAGCTCCAGGAGGACCCTGTCCTGGAGACACGGTGAAGCCTTGGAGAACGTGCAGGCTTGGAAGGGGAGCAGAGGGCGTCAGGAAGGTGGTGAAGGGGGAGCTGTTGGGGAGAGGAGGAGGGAGGCAGAAGGAAGGGGAGAAACCCCTCTCCCAGCACCGACCTCACACGTGCTGCTCTCTCTTATTCACTCTATCACCATTTCCAACTCTGTCTTTCGTCTCTATCTCTGTCTGTCTCTGTCTCTGTCTGTCTCTGTCTCTGATGTTTTTGCTTGTTCTGACAGGAGGGAGAGCTGAGGAGGGAAGAGGAGAGGGGGATGGTGGCAGCCAGGTGGAGACTTGTCCCCCGGAGTCTCCAGACACCCCTTCCTAAGTATCTCTGTCTCTGCATCCATCTCTGATTCTGCCTCTTTCCCAGGACCCACTCCCTCTCCCTCTCCCTCCCTCCCTCCCTCTCTCTCTCTCTCTCTCTATATATATATATAGTCTCTATCTCTTTGTATGTTTGTCCCTCTCTGTCTCTGATTCACTCCGTCATTCTCTCCTTCCCTGTCTGCCTTTTGTCTCTCTCTCTCCATCTCTGTCTCTGATGCTCTGCCCTGTCTCTGTTTCTGCATATCTGTCCCTCTGTCTCTGTCTTTATCTCTCTGTCTCTATTTATGTCTCTATCTCTGTCTATCTCTCTCTGATTCACTCTTTCATTCTCTCCTCTGCCTTTTGTCTCTATCTCTGTCCTTTTCTGTCTCTTTCTGTCTCTGATGCTCTATCCCATCTCTGTCTCTGTATCTGTCCCCGTCTTTCTCTATCTCTGTCTCTGTTTCTCTCTGTCCCTGTCTCTCTCTATCTCTGTCTCTGTGTCTCTCTCTGATTCACTCTGTCAGTGTCTCCTTCTCTGTCTTTTGCCTCCATTTCTGTCCCTCTCTGTCTCTGACGCGCTTGCTCAGCCCCCTGTTGTCTCTGTCTCTCTATCTCTGTCCCTCTGTCTCTCTGCTGTCCTGTCTGGAAACAGATTTGTGACATAAAACAGGTGACAGCACTCAGGTCCAGGCTCTGTGAGGCCCAGTGTCTGTGCCTGCACCCAGGGAGGCTGCGTGTCTGCAGGGAGGGCAGGCCCATGTCGTGTCGGGATGGACAGGCAGGCTGAGGTCTTCAGGGAACAGAGGGGCAGAAGCCAGGAGGGAGGAAGTGGCCAGTGAGAGCCCCTTCCCCAGAGAGCAAGAGGCCGTCACCCTCCCCCTGCCCCTGAGCTGCACAGATAGCATCTCAGCCCTCAGCTTCACCCTGAGCAGCCCTCTCCACGCCTCCCAGCCTCAGTTTCCTCATCTGCAAAGCAGGGATAGTGGCACCTTCCTCTCGGGGTGGGTGAGAGTGCTCCAGAGTGACATGAAGGAAGCCACTGGTGAGACCCACACGCAAGGCGGACGGGACACACAGGATCCCGTCCCTCTCTCTCAGGGCTGAACTCTACAGCACGTAAATATTTGCTGAACGAGGACAAATTCCACAAGTGGCAGAACTATCTTAAAAATGTTCTGTTTGCACAAGAACTGGCCACACTGGCACCACGACCCCAGCGGAGGAGTCAGGTCTGAGTATTTAACACAAACACACACACAGAGCTAACCAGGAGCTGCAGAGTCGACGAAAAGCCAGGCTTCCAGTGCCAAGGGCTTCTTTCTGACTTTACAGCTAGTACAGAAAGTGAAGTGCCCTGCCCTGCCCACTGCCAGACGTTTCCGCATGGTATTTCATGTAGCCCAGAGGTGACTACGATCCTTAGCGTCACTTTACCATGGAGGAACATGAGGCGGCCACCCACCTGTTTATTCAACACACATCTGCCGGGCACCTGCCTGGCTCCATGCTCCAGACACAAAGTGGCCGACCAGGAAGCCAGAGTCCCTGTGGCGTGGAGCCTACGTCCTACTGTAGGCAGACAACAGAAACACCACACAGTTCCAGGGTGTGACATCTGCAATAAATAGGGTGGGGAAAAGTGGTGTGGTCGAGGCCTGCGTGGGGGTGGGGAGGGGTGGAGTGATCCAGGCAGCGGATTCCACAGGTGCAAAGGCCTGGGGGCTGCACGAAGCTGAAGGCTCTTGGAGGACCAGGGAGGAGGGCAGAGTCTTGAGGCCTAGGTCAAGTGATGCCCAAGCCCCCTGCAGGTAAAGGCAGGCACCAAGTTTAACCCTACTCATTTTCTGAGTGCCTGGTTTTTACACATGGATGAGGGGAGCAGGAGAGGGAAGAGTAAAGGGCAGAAGCCAGGGGCTGAGATAGCACAGGGTAGGTGGGGGCCCAGGTGCATCTAAGCCCTCCCACCCCATCACCCTGCAGGATCAGGCACCTGAAAGGGGATCTTGCCCCAGGTGGTCTCAGTCCCCTGCGGAAGCCACAGGGCCTGGATTCCCTGAAAGCGGCCTTGTCTATGCACAGGTCAGATCCCAGCTGCTCTCCTTACCACCCGCAGGCCTCATGGCTTCCCCGCCTCTCATCCTCCCTTCCTTCTCCCTAGAGAGAGGGGCTCATCGTTTTTAGCCACTCAGGAAGCGCTGCGGACAAAGCCGGGCGCCAGAGCCGCTGACATCATATGCTGAGGGCCCTTGTCTGCTTCTGCAGGGGGACAAAGGACAGATGAGTTAACACAGACCGGGCCAAAGGGAGGCAGTAACTGAGAGAAAACGCAACCCCTGGGTCCAGCACAGAGATGAATGAGGACACAAAGCCCCCTCTCGAGTCACCTGGTCGACCTGGAGACACTGCCAGGCTCGAGGCCTGTCTAGGGCTTGTCATGAGTCAGAGAACTCTGGAGATTGCAGATCAATAATTGTCAGAAACAATCGGCTGGCTGAGGTTAGGCTGGGGGCCTCCCCCATCTCCATGAAGGCGCGGCTTGCGTTGGCAGAGCCAGCTGGCAAGGGGGCCAATCTCTTCGCCTTGCTGAGGATAATCTCCCCACACTGAGACCCGCAAAGTTTGACTTAAATGTTCCCGTTGCCTGGGCAACCTTCTCCGCTGGTTCTCCCCTGTCATTCTTCATCGAAAACCCTGGTGGGAACTTTTTGCTTCAATTGGAAACTTACAGTTGCCAAGGCAACCCCATCAAAGCATCCTGAGGTTGCAAGTGGGCTGTAGGTGATGTGGGGGGGTCCCATCTATTGTTGGCCCAAGGTGGCTGCAGAGAGGGAAGGATGGATGGGGCAATGGTGGGTGAGGTGTACACCATTTGGGGTAGAGCGTGGAGGGGGAAGAGGGAGTTTCCAGGAACGAGAGGACAGCAGGACTCCACAAGTGCATCCATTCATTCACTTGCTTGTCCATCATTCATTCCTTTGCTCATCTACAACCACTTGAGCACTTGTTATGTGTTGGACTCTATTTCCTGAGGGCTTGGGGGATGGAGGAGTGGGTAGACCCCTCCTCAACACACACAGCCCTGTGACATGGAAAAGTGTGAGTGGACAGAGTGCTGGTTTCGGAGTCAGATGGACCTGGGTTTTTCTCTGGATTCCTAACTCTATCCTCATTGACAAATGGGGCATAAAAGTAGAACCACTTCTGAAGATGTGGGGAGCCCCAGACGAGGCCTCGGGTGGAGAGGACCAGTGTCAACGTGTTGCCGTGGGGACCGGGTTGTTGGCTGGATCTTCTCATTCGATGCTCCTCCTGTCTTCAGAAGTGCCTGGTCAGTGACTGCAGCTCCAGTTGGATTCTCCAGTGGGAGTGAAAGGGCCAACCCCGAAGGTGGCCATTCGGTGGTGAAAGGGTGGCAACGCAGAAACCAGGCGGAGTCGGGCGGGTGAGTCTGGGCGAGTCCTCACCCACTTAGAGACAGCGCTTCCTCCCCTGGAGTCTGTCCCAGGACCCCAGGAGGGGAGAGGGAAAGGGACAGGGGAGGGAAAGAGAGAGATGTGTGACCTGGAGGGGGTCTTCCTGCGAGAGCTTTCTAGGCACGATCTCATTTAATCCCAGCAGTCCCGGGAGGCAGTTTTCCTTCCCCTTGTTCTGCAGATTGGGAAACTCGAGTTCGGAGAGGTGGAATAAGGTCACCCAGAGAGGAAGCAGCCTCTCCGGAACTCAACCGTGGGCCATGTTTTTTCCAAAATCCCTCATCTAATTCTCGTGACAGTCCCAGGAGGCGGATTCCATTATCCCCATTCTGTTGATGAGAAGAACAAATCTGAGCGGTCAGACAGCTCACCTAGGATCACAAAGCTCCTACAGCCCCTTCCCTGTCTCCTTCTCAGCACAAGGCCCAACCATCTTGAGAGTTGTGGGAGGCTGAGGCAGGAGGATTGCTTGAGGCCAGAAGTTCGAGACCAGCCTGGGCAACATAGCAGGACCCCATCTTTACAAAAAAAGATTTTTAATTAGCTGGGCATGGTGGTGCATACCTGTAGCCCCAGCTACTCCAGTGGCTGAGGCAGGAGGACCACTTGAGCCCAAGAGGTTGAGGCTGCAGTGAACAGTGATTGGGTCACTGAACTCCAGCCTGGGAGACAGTGAGACCCTGTCTCTAAAAAAATAAGAATAAAAAATAAATCTTAGGATGAGTAGGATTTGGCCCAAGAAAGAGGAAGGGCTTTCCAGGCAGAGTATAGAGCATAGCCAAAGCCAGTAATAGGACAGAGCAAGGCGCCGGAGAACTGCCACATGTCAGCATGGGCGGGGGAACAGAGGCCACGGCAGGGGTAGAAAGACCACAGCTGGGACAGAGGGGCCACAGCTGGGACAAAGAGGCCATGGTTGGGACAGAGAGGCCACAATCGGGACAGAGAAGCCACGGCTGGGCAGAGAGGCCACAGCTGGGACAGAGGGGCCACAGGTGGAACAGAGAGGCCACAGCTGGAACAGAGAGGCCACAGCTGGAACAGAGAAGCCACAAATGGGAAAAAGAGGCCATAGCTGGGACAGAGAGGCCACAGCTGGGACAAAGAGGCCATGGTTGGGACAGAGAGGCCACGATCAGGATACAGAAGCCACGGCTGGGCAGAGAGGCCACAGCTGGGACAGAGGGGTCACAGCTGGAACAGAGAGGCCACAGCTGGAACAGAGAAGCCACAACTGGGAAAAAGAGGCCATGGCTGGGGCAGGCTGGGGCAGAGAGGCCACAGCTGGGACAGAGAGGCCATGGCTGGGACAGAGAGGTCATAGCTGGGGCACTCAGCATGGACTTAAGTGCAGACACGATAGGGGCAAGGAGCCTGGGCCTCTGTCAGTTCCAAAGACATGGCGATTCATTTCTGCTTCGTTTCTGCGCTTGCCTAGAATGTTCTTCCCTGGCTGCACAGCTGGCTCTCCTCCTCCTTCAGTTCTAGGCCTGAGTGACAGCAGCTCGGAGAAGCCAACCCTGACCAGCCCTGAGAAGCAGACGCCTCAGTGAGTCCTCATCTCAGTACCCTCGGTTTCCTGCAAAGCCCATACGGGTTCTTTCCTGCTCCTAGTTCTTCAACCTGCCCTGCCGACAAACCCCCTTTCCTCCTGTGGCTTTGCCTCATCTCCCACCAGAGGCAGGGTGTCCTTTCCCACCACACTGATGCTGGACTTGACCATGAGGCTTGCTTTGGCCAACAGAATGTGGGCAGAAGTGAGAGTGTCCCAGTGCTGGGCATTGCAGGTCCCCATTCACCTCTTGCCCGTCTGCCACCACCGTAGGACAAACAAGTCCCAGGTGGCCCAGTGGTCCATGGATGAGAGGCCCAGGAAGCAGCCCTGAAGCTAAGCCCAGTCTAGTCGCTCCATCTGTTGATCCCCACTCAACAGACAGCCTTCAGAGTGAGAATAATGCGTGTTGTTTGAAGCCACTAAACCTGGGGGGGTGTTCGTTTGTGGCATTATTATGATAATAGATGACCAATGCCCAGCACTTAATACCTCCCTTGGTTCCCTCTGTCTCCTCATCGCTGTCTTCTCCCACACCAGGCTGGACACATGCTCCTGGAGAGCCAGGGCCCTTGTCTGTCTCATTCCCTATTGCATCCTCGGGGTCTGATGCCCAGCCTGGGGCACTGCGGAACTTCAGATGTGTGCCGAGTGAGTGAATGACGAATACGACGATGTTTTGTGGGGCCTTTAGCAGGAGTGGAGGGTCTGGCATGTGGTTGGGAAGATGACTCCAGCTGCTGGAAGAGGGGAGGGATGGCGAGGGGGAGGACTCTGCAGAGGGGGCCAGTGGGGAAGCTCCCACCACGGTCCAGAGGGAGACAAAGGAGGCTGGGACCCCACAATGAGCAGAGACGAAGACATAGCTAAAGTCAACTTCGCCTTCCCGTAGGCCAGGCACTCCGCATAGCTCTCTTCGTTTGATCCTCACGACCACTGTACGAGGCAGGCGCTTTGATCATTCTTATTTTCTAGAAGAGGAAACTGAAGCATAGAGAGTCCGGCCCTGAGGTCCTCATGCTGACTCCTCCCCCAAGCCCTTGCTTCCAGTCTCATTTTCAGAGTAAACATCAGCAGACATGAGACACCACATGTGTGGGAGGAGGGGACAGTTCCCCACCTGGGGAGAAACCAGGGGAAGGGCGTTGTTGCTTCTTGTAGTTTTACCAAATCTGCTGGGTCATTCCCCTGGATTTTTTGGGGCACAATGCCAGGCCCCAGGGGCCCCGTTTCCCTGGGTGGACTGGGGGAGGCAGGATCTGTGAAGACTGAGGGGGCTAAGGGTGTAAGGGGGCTTCACAAGAGCACGCTGCTGCCTGGTCTCTCCCAGCCCCTCTCCTTGCCTGCCCCACCTGAAGGCTGTGGACCGTTTCCTCCTTAAGAGTCAATGAGCTGGCCGGGCGCGGGGGCTCACACCTGTAATCCCAGCACTTTGGGAGGCTGAGACAGGCTGATCACTTGAGGTCAGGAGTCCGAGACCAGCCTGGCCAACACGGTGACACCCCGTCTCTACTAAAAATAGATTACGGGCCTGATGATGTGTGTGCAGAGTCCCAGCTACTCGGGAGGCTGAGGCAGGAGAATCCCTTGCACCCTGGAGACAGAGGCTGCAGTGAGCCAAGATCGTGCCACTGTACTCCAGCCTGGGCAACAGAATACGACTCTGTCTCAAAAATAAACAAATAAATTAATTAATTAATTATTTAATAACAACAAAAAAAAGTCCATAAGCCCCACACCCTTCTCCCAGGAATGAGAGAGGACTCCTTATAGACAGAATCTCAGGCATTGCTAAGCCATGTGTCGCTCAAACCTAGAAGGAACAAGGGGCTCTTGTGCAGGCAGCAAAACCCTCATGTGGGCTGGGAACCCCCAAACCCGCCGGGGAAGGAGCGCAGAGAGTAACACTCCCATCTGTTCCACCCTTTGCAGTTTACAAAGCACTTTCCCACACAACTTCATGTCGAATCCTCACAGCAACACCGAGACGGACGCAGGTTTCCCACCCAGAGCCGGGAAGCCCGAGGCTGATGCTGCACACCCTCAGCCAGGAAGGACCAGCAGGACCAGCCTTGGGGCTGAACCCCTCCCTGGTCTTCTAGCTGCCTTCCCTGAGCTGGTTCTGTCCTTCTAGTGAAGCGCGGACCATTGCCCCGACTCAGGTGGCAGAGCAGACTGATGCCTTAGGGTATCGGTGATGCTGAGGCCCCTGGAGGGCTTGGCTCATGCAGGGGCCTCGTGACCCACCTGGGGAGTTGGGGCAGGACGCTGGTGACCGGAAGACTTGTCTCTGCGGAGAGAACTAGAATCTCTTGAACAAACCCCCCCTTCAGAAAAGACTCTCAGAAAGGATTTGGGTGATGAAGATGCTCAGGGAACCGAGGTGAGAGAAATATGAAGGTGAGGGGGTGCAGTAAGGCCAGGACTAGAGGGGAAGAAAATCTGGAAACTTCTGCGGGCAGAGTCGAGGGAGGCTTCCATTCCTCACTCCCTCCCCCCACTGCGGACAGACAGCCACTCCCTCCTGCAGGCACCCTGGCCGTTCCTCTCCACATGCCGTAGTGCTTGTTGGGGGCATTCTGCTTGGTTGTTTCTTGTCTGCCTCGCCCACGAGACTGTGAGCTGGCCTCTGAGTCATCTGCTCGTCCACCCCCTCACTCACTTCCAGGGTGCCCAGCAGCTCTGGGTGCTGGAGGTACAGCGATGGGGGTACTAGACAAAGTCTTACGTATGGCTGGTGTGAGACACAGTGCTAGAGTCAGGAGAGAGGGCTTCCCTTTCATTTACACCTGGACACTTGGCTTCCTCTGTGGGGAATCCCAGTGCTAGAATGTTCCAGCCGGGGCCTTGTTCTAATGACCCACTTTCATGGGATCATGGCAGGGACACCTCTCCCCGCAGCACCCTGACATACCCTTATTAGGGCTGCTTTGTTTCTTCTGCTCAAGACATTGCTTCCTGTTAAATTCAGATATGCCCACCAGAGGAGAACACACAGAGCCTCATCCATCATTATGCTGAGTTTTTTATCGGGATGATTTGTTCCAGCGCTCAGTATAGAGCCTGGCACAGAGAAGCGCTTGCTGAACAGATACAGACCAATCCACTCACTCTGTAAATATGGGTGCAAATGCCCACTATGTGGCAAGCACTGGGCTAAGCAGGAAGATGTGGAGATAATCCAGATGCAGTGTTGCTGACCTCAAAGAACACGGGTTGCAGTATGACCTGATTGAGAAGTACCATCTGGGAGGTCACTCCAATTTTCAGAGTATCGGGTATCAGTAAAAGTTATCTACTCAACTGAATTGGACCAAATGCTAAAACATCTTCAAAGCATAGTCAAATGCAGGACCAAGTGTGGTGGCTCATGCCTGTAATCCCAGCACTTTGGGAGGCCAAGGAGGGCCGATCACCTGAGGTCAGGAGATCAAGACCATCCTGGCCAACATGGTGAAACCCTGTCTCTACTAAAAATACAAAAAATTAGCCGGGCATGGTGGTGGGTGCCTGTAGTCCCAGCTACTCGGGAGGCTGAGGCACAAGAATGGCGTGAACCTGGGAGGCAGAGCTTGCAGTGAGCTGAGATCGCGCCACTGCACTCCAGCCTGGACGACAGAGTGAGACTCCGTCTCAAAAAACAAAAACAGAAAACAAAAATTAGCCAGGTGTGGTGCTGCATGCCTATAATTCCAGCTACTCGGGAGGCTGAGACAGGAGAATCACTTGAACCCAGGAGGCAGAGGTTGTAGTGAGCCGAGATCGAGCCACTGCACTCCAGTCTGGGCAACAGAATGAGACCCCATCTCAAAAAAAAAAAAGCATAGTCAAATGCATCTAACACAGGTTAACACTTTCCCTTAATGGCCCAGAAAGCCCATTAGGACTCCCAAACATGCCAGGGTCCGTGTCAGGTGCAGCTGCCCTCAGGTGTATCCACTTGTGAGGTCACACTTAGTCCCATTTCACAGGTGAGACAACTGAGACTCAGGAAGTTCCCATGGCTAGGAAATGGCAGAGCTGGGGAGCAAACCCAGGCTGCTGTGACCCCACAGTCTATGTTCTTTCCAGACAGCCCAGCTCTTGGTTTCCAAATAGAATGTCCACCTGGTGAGCTTCCACCTCCATCTCATTGGCCAGAAGCAGGTCACAGGATCGCTCTGGCCGCAGAGGAGTCTGGGAGGTGAGTGTGTTCACTGGGCTGCGTGGACATAACTGGCATTCTTTAGAGAGGAAGAAGGAAAGGGGAGCATGGGTGGGCAACTCTGCTGCATCTGCCTCATTTTCTAAATTTTTTGTATAGACAGGGTCTTGCTACGTTGCCCAGGCTGGTCTCGAATGCCTGGCTTCAAGCAATCCTCCCACCTCCGCCTCCCAAAGCACTGGAATTATAGGCGTGAGCCCCTGTGCCTGGCCTCTGCCTCATTTTGGATGATGATGCTCATCACTGCCATAAACATCATCATTATTATGATGGCCATTACCTGCCTGTCTCCAGCACACTCCCAGACCCAGGCCAGCAGGGCAGCTTCCCCTACCCCTGCCCACCACGCACACAGACCCCACAGGAGGGACCCCCAAATCCCCAACTCAACCACAAATCACAGGCCACGGGGGCTCCTCGCCAAGCTCTGGGCCACGACAGCCCAAGAGGGATCCAGGATGTGCCCAGGTGGGGTTCCCAGCCCTGCCCCTCCATCAGCCCCAGCCCCAGCAGGGCAGCTATTTTGAGAGCAGCTGGCTGCAGACAGCACCTGGTGATGGAGAAGCTCTCACTCGAGTCCGCAGACCCTGCCTGATGCCCTCTGCTCTCTCTCTGCTTCCCCCTTGAGTTGCCTGGCAGCCTTCACTCCCCAGCCTCATGCCCCCCTCTCCCCACCTCTCCCACCCATCAATTCCTCCCAACTTCCTCTCTCCCTCTCTCCCTCCTCCCCTTTCTTCTCTCTCTTCTCTATTTTCTCCTCTCTCTCTCTCCTGTCTCTCAGTTCTAATAAATTCAGTCAACCTTTCCTGAGTCCCTCATGATGACCACAGCACCGATGCTAACACGGATTGAGCCTTTACTGGTCTGCGAGGCACCAGGCTCTTCCTTTGTAGCATCATCTCATTTAATCATCAAAGCCATGACAAGAGGCAGGAACTATCCCTGCTCCCATTTTACCGATGAGGAAACTGAGGCATAGAGAGGCTAAGTAAATTGCCCAAGATCACAGACCCAGTAACGGCAGGGCAGGGATTCAAACCATGTGTTCTGGCTCCTTACCCTCCAAGTCTATGGCCCACAGCCCCCTCCGAGGCCTGCACTGGGCTCAAGGGGCGCCACCCTGAAGGAGGAATTCACATGCAGTGGGGGAGGCAGAGCCACGAACAAGTGCAAGGACCTGGCAGACTGGAATGCACAAGAGCATCCTCTCTGGGCCCCCACTGGGTGCAGGAGGCTGCAGGGCTGGAAGCGTAGGAGCTGTTACCAGAAGGTGATCCGAGCAGGCTGCATTTGGAGAGGTGAAAAGGTGAGGGAGAAGTCCAGGCAGAAGGCACAGCCCAAGGGTGTGAGCAGGTTCAGGCAGGAAAATATTCACAGGCCAGACCAGGGTGAGGTAGGCACAGCACTGGCGTGGCCCTGAGAGGAAACCCTTGCACAAATTTTGCACCTGGGGCCAGACACAGTGGCTCATGTCTGTAATCCCAGCACTTTAGGAGGCCAAGGTGGGAGGATCGCTTAGGCCAGGAGTTTGAGACCAGCCTAGCCAACATGGCAAAACCCTGTCTCTACTAAAAATTTTAAAAAAGTTAGCCAGGCGTGGTGGTGCACATCTGTAACCCCAGCTACTGGGGAGGGTGAGGTAGGAGAATCGCTTGAACCTGGGAGGCAGAAGTTGCAGTGAGCTGAGATCACGCCACTGCACTCCAGCCTGGGTGACAGATCGAGACTCCATCTAAAAAAAATTTTTTTGCACCTTGGGCACCTTGCTCGCCTCACTCGCCCTCATGTGGCAATCGAATGAGTGGCAGTTTAACGAGGAATGGCAAGGAAGGTGCAGGGCTGGGCTGAGGAGTGCTGAGAGGGAGGGTGTGGTCCTCAGGCTGAAAAGCAAAAGCCATCTCCATGGCTGCCCAGAGGAGGATGCAGTTTCCAGAGCTGTGAACGGGGGGCCCAAAGGCCAGGGCAGGAGCTAGGACCCCGTGAGAAGGGGGCCAAGGACAAGTACCCTCACCTTACCCTCCTGCCACTGTCCAATCTCCAATGTTTCCATGGCAAACCAAATGGGAAACCAACAGAGCCCACTGATGCCTCCTGTCGGGGGCGGAGTAGTGGCCTGGAAGATGTTCATGGACAAATCCCTGAAACCTGCGAACATGGCGCCTTCTATGGCAAAGGTGCAGATAAGATCAAATTAAGATGGGGAGATTATTTGGGGATTATCAGGATGAGCCCAATGTAATCACAGTCATTAAAGAAGGAGGCAGGAGGCAGAGCCAGAGGAAGGAGAGATGGTGACAGGTCCAGAGGGTGGGAGGGAGTCAGAGGGAGCATGGAAGGGGATACGCTGCTGGCTTTGAAGACGGGCTTAGAGGCCCCGAGCTAAGGAATGTGGCAGCCTCTGGAAGCTGGCAAAGGCGAGGAAACTGATTCTCCCCAGAGCTTCCAGGAGGAACCAGCCCTGCCTGCACTTTCATACTTTGACTGTAGCCCTGTGAGGCTCATTTTGAACTTCTGACCTCTAGAACCGTAAGAGAATAGAAACATAAGAGAATAAATGTGTGCTATTTTAAGCCACTGAGTTTGTGATGGTTTTTTTTTTAGTAGCCACACTTCTCCATCCATTGGATGTCAGCCCCCTAGGCGGAAGAGCAGAGAGAGGAGCGCAGACAGAGGAACCCACCACGCAAGCAGGCAGGCAGCGAGCGAGTGGTGTGTCTAGGGGTGGTGGGCCTTCCGCTGGCACTGGAGCATAATGTACATGGGTGGCATGGGGTGGCAGGTGAGGCCAGGGGGTGAAGGACAGGACAGCCGGGAAACAACGTCAAGCAGGGGAGCGTGGACTTTCTCCTTGGGCACTGGGGAGCCATGGGAGGTTCCTGAGCAGGGAGTAGCTCGATCAGATTTAGATTCGACCAGATTGGTGAGGAGCTGAAAGGGAGCAGGGGAAGCTGGAAGGACAGAGGGAGGAACCCAAGGGGGATGCTGTTGCAACACGCAGGCTGGCCAATGGGAAGGGGCCTCTGAACCGGATCAAGAGGCCCGGCTTGTGGCTTTGGATCTCCTTTAGGTAGTTCTAGCCATGCCAACTCGTCCTGGCCTCACCTTCACACCCATGCCACATTCGACCTCTAAGCCTTTTGTGCTTATTCCTTCCCTGGCCTGGGACACCCTTGCTGCTCTTCTCCATCGATCCTTCCCAGCCTTCAAGATTCAGCTGAAGGGCACCTCTTCCAGGGAGCCTTCCCTGATAAGCCACTGAAGCCACAGGGCCTCAGGAATCACCTTGCCCCGTCCTCCTCTGCCCTTCCATCCCTCTTCACCTCTGCCCACATACCCCCACTGCCAGGATGCCCACTGCCTGGGTTCCAATCCCACCCACTCCACTTCCCAATATGTGACTTAGCCTGTGCCTCAGTTTCCACACCTGTAAAATAAGCACAAGGGAATCACCTACTCTGTGGGGCTGTGTGAGGGATAATAGGTACTGACACAGAAGAGTACTCAGCACAGCGCCTGTAGAGGGGGTGGGGGGCAGCCACAGAGCCTGCGAGCTTCTGCTGTTCTGGTCCCCAAAACGAGAGCCCATGAGTGCAAGATTGTCCTCCCTGAGCTGAGCCCACCCTTAGCTCGCTCCTCCCTCTGGCCTGAGCCCTGCCCCTGGGGCCACCAGCACACATCTAATCCGTCTTCCATATAGCATTCTGTAACTCTGATGGAGACAGTGGTCATGTCCCCTGGGCTTTGCAGCCCAGTCCCTTCTCCCGCCTCTCCCAGAGGAAGCTTTCCAGACTCTTCTGCACAAACCCCTTTCCCAGCACATTCCTGGGCAGGGCCCACCTTGGACGCAAGGTCCCTTCACCACACAGTCACTGGGATCTTACTTTTTTTTTTTTTTTTTTTTTGATGGAGTTTCGCTCTTATTGCCCAGGCTGGAGTGCAATGGTGCGATCTCAGCTCACCGCAACCTCCGCCTCCCGGGTTGAAGCGATTCTCCTGCCTCAGACTCCCGAGTAGCTGGGACCACAGGCATGCGCCACCACACCCAGCTAATTTTGTTTTTTTTAGTAAAGACGGGGTTTCTCCATGTTGGTCAGGTTGGTCTTGAACTCCTGACCTCAGGTGATCGGCCCTCCTTGGCCTCACAAAGTGCTGGGATTACAAGTGCGAGCCACCGCACCCAGCCAGGATCTTACTTTTTACTGGACTCTGGGGACACTGAGGCAAAGAAGATGCATCCCTGCCTCCAGACCAGCCCCTGCCTTCCTCGGATCCTCTGGAAGCACAAGTTCCACTCTGGCCAACTGGGCCAGGATTAGGGTCAAACGGAGTTTGCATTGCTGCGGTAGAATGCTATACTGTTCTTCCTTATATCCTGTCCTTGAATGGGTTTTCTGGCCTGAATTCATGGCCCCACGATGACTGTAAGGACATGCAAGGCAGGGTCCGTACCTCCTCCTCTCTCAATCCCTGTAGCACCTGGCATACCTAAAACATTCCAGTCAGTTCAGGGGTCACATACTCCCTAGAACCCCAGAGCCCCAAGGGGCTTCAGGGATCAGCCAGTTCAACGCTCCCATTTCAGGGATGGGTGACCTGAGGTCCAGAGAAATCACGTGGCTGGCCCAAGGCCATTTCCAACAACACTCCCTAAGGGACCGTCTGCATGCTTCCACAGCCCCAGGGGGGCCTACTGATCTGGCTCACGCTTCTTTCTCTAAGCCAAGTCCCCGTTTCTCATGATTTTTTTCACTAACATCCTTTATCACAGAGCCTAGTCAAGGATTCATTAAAAGTCTAAGTATCATGAGATGATGTTAGGGGAAGTGCTAGGACCCCAGACTGCGCCTAAAATTGATTTTAATGTGTAAAAATGATGTCTCCATGTGAATTTGGACTGGAGAGAAATGGAAAATTGACATTAGGCAACTTAAGAAAACTGCTGGGATTCTAGATTCTTTTTTCTTTCTTTCTTTCTTTTCATGTTCACTTTCACATTCTTCTCAGGTTCATTTCTATGTTCTGCAATCAATGTATAAGAAAGGTGGGTACAGCCAACACCACGTGTGCCCACTCTGCTTCGGGCACCATGCCAGGCCTGCACACTATTTGGTTGCATCTCTACAACAGTCTTGCAAAGTATTAGCATCCCCACTTTTCAAATGGGGAAAATGGGGTTCAGAGATGTTTAGAAAAATTAAATGCCCAACTTTACAGAGCTAGTAAGTGGTAGAGGCAGCATTAGAACATAAGACTTCCAATTCCAAGTTTAGTGTTCTTCCCTAAAAGACAGAGTGGGGGTGGAAGGAGGAAAAGAGAGAAGGAGGGAGGGAGGGAGGGAAGGAGGGAAGAAGATAACCTAAGTATGTTACATTGACTAGTTTGTCCCTGCTGCACATTGTGTTCAGTATTTGTTGGATGGATGGATGGACGGATGGATGGATGGATGGATGGATGGATGGATGGATGGATGGACATGTGGGTGGATGAATGAATATATGGGTGGGTGGATGGATGAATGAATATGTGGGTGAGTGGATGGATGGATGAATGGATGGATTAATATGTGGGTGGATGGATGAATGAATATGTGGGTGGGTGGGTGGATGTATGTATAGATGGATGAATATGTGGGTGAATGGATGGATGAATGGATGAATATGTGGGTAGATGGATGGGTGGATGGTTGGATGGATGAATATGTAGGTAGATGGATGGATGGATGGATGGATGACTGGATGAATATGTGGGTGGGTGGATGGATGAATATTTGGATGGATGGATGAATGGATGGATGAATTTGTGGGTGGATGGGTGGGTGAGTGGATGGATGGATGGATGGATGGATGGATGGATGGATGGATGGATATGTGGGTGGATGGGTGAATGGATGAATATGTGGATGGATGGATGGATGAATATGTGGGTGGGTGGATGGATGAATGGATGGATGAATATGTGGATGGATGGATGGATGGATGGATGGATGGATGGATGGATGAATATGTGGGTGGATGGATGAATATGTGGGTGGGTGGATGGATGGATGGATATGTGGATGGATGGATGACTATGTGGGTGGATGGATGGATGGATGGATGGATGGATGGATGGATATGTGGATGGATGGATGGATGGATGGATGACTATGTGGGTGGATGGATGGATGGATGGATGGATGGATGGATATGTGGATGGATGGATGGATGGATGGATGAAAATGTGGATGGATAGATGGATGAATATGTGGGTGGATGGATGGATGGATGGATAGGTGAGTGGGTGGATGGATGGATGAATATGTGGGTGGGTGGGTGGATGGATGGATGGATGAATGGATGGATGGACGAAAGGATGGATGGAAGTCAGCAGCAGTTCCCAAGCTAAGGGCAGCGTCATTTACACATACCCCTTTGGCATGTCTGAAAGGTAGGGATGGGGTTTCCTGAGACAATGGTCCGTGCCTGGGTCCTTCTGCCTGGAAGATCTTTACCCTTTCCCTTCCTTGCCCTCGCTTGGTGAATAGGGAGATGAAGAGGACAATGGGAAACGACAGGCTGAACATCACCACTAACTTGCTATGTGTCCTAGTCACTCCCCTTCTCCTCTGGGCCTGTCTCCCTCACTAAAATGTGAAAAAATAGGACTAGATTGACACTTTCCATTCTGGCTGGTATCAGAATCCTCTGGGAAGCTTGTGAAAATGCAGATGCCCAGGCCTCAGACCCATTAAACCAGCATCAGTTTTTAACAAGCTGCCCAGATGACTCTCACAACTGGTCAGATTTGGAGATAAGGGACTAAAAGGTCCCCAGGGCCTCAGTTGTGACACCCCCTGACCCATGGTTAGGTATGGCCCTTCCTGTAACCCTTCCTCTTTCCCTCCTTTCTGATAGTCAGGAACGTTTCAGTTACAAGGTCAAAAGCCCGACCCACCCTAACTGAAAGGAAATCTATTTGCAGATATACAAATAAATTCACAAAGCAGAACTGCCTTCAGGCTTAGCTGGATCCAGGGGTTCAAAGATTCTCAAGGCTGTCATTCCATCTCTCAGCTGTTTCCTCAGTGTATCAGTTTCATTCCCACGTAGGCTCTGTCTACATGGCATGATGATGGCTGCTGGCCCACCCAACTCTTGTTATGCCACCCCACAACCCTATAGAAAGTGAGAGAACCTCTCTCTTTTGGTGTCCATGGTCAAATCTCAGAGAAGACTGATTGGCCCAGCCTGAGTCATGTGCCCACTAGGAGTCAATCCCTAGGCCAGGGGATGAGGCATTCTGATTGGCCAGTCCAGGTCACATGACCAAAGGAAATCCAGTGTGTTCAGGGTACTGCCCATTCCCTAGGCCTAAGCCCTGGTCAACTCCCAGCCCTGGGGACTTCCTGTAGTGGGGAGGGGAGGAAAGCCCAGCATCCTCCTGGGGCTGGTCTACATGCAGGTGTCAGGCAACCCACCAACTGTCCAGGAGTCAGAAGTTTGTGGCTGTGTTCACAGAAATTTCTGGAGGATCCGGACCAATGGCTTCCTCATGTCCTCTGAAGGAGGTGGCCCTAGTAATGCGAGGCTGTCTTGGGTCCCCTCTCCATCTGGCTTTGTGAAGTCACCCTTCCATCCTCATCTGCGAACTGACTCTCCCCCTGGCAAAGCTTAGGTTTCTAGGCCCAGAGATAAACGTCTTTTCTGCCTACCCCATAATCCCAAGGGCACTTTGCCAGCCCCTTCCCATTTGTGTTTGTGAAGGTCGGGTGGGGATATAATTACAGCCAGGCTGCCTTCCTAGGACAGGGTCCTGACCCAGAATGGCCTGTGGCCCTGCCCCAATGGGTTTGGACATGGGAAGGTGACACACAGGCAGAGAGCCAGGGCTGGGGAGAGCTGAGTAGCTCTGCACAAGAGTGAAGGGGGGAATTGAGGGGGAGAGGGCGCAAAGCCAGGGAGATGGAAAAAGGCCAGGAGCCCCGGCCCATGAGATGTGCAGGGTGTAGTGGGCGCTGGCAAAGGAGTAGAAACAGCAGGACCCCCTCATAGAAAGCGTGAAGCCCCCAGGCGCCCCTTCTGCCTAGCTTTCAATAAAGCCTTGCACATAAGAGAGGGCTTTGGTGGAAACTGAGGAAGGGGCTGAACTCCAAGCCTGGATGCTGTCACATATAACAGACAACGTGTGGAGGTAGTGGCGAAGCCTGGAAGCTGCAGGTCAGGGAAGCAGGAGCCTGAAGCCTCTGGGGCCCGTGCGGTCTGTGGGTGCGGAGGCTGTTAAGAGCTGGATCCAGGCCAGGGAGGGCAGGGGTCCCAAACACCATCTGGGACCCATCAGGGCTAGCCATTTTCCCTCCATTTTCTTTCTGTCTTTTTTTTTTGAGACGGAGTTTTGCTCTTGTTGCCCAGGCTGGAGTGCAGTGGCGCGATCTCAGTTCACAACCTCCACTTCTCAGGTTCAAGCGATTCTCCTGCCTCAGCCTCCTGAGTAGCTGGGATTACAGGCATGCGCCACCATGCCCAGCTAACTTTGTATTTTTAGTAGAGATGGGGTTTCTCCATGTTGATCAGGCTGGTCTTGAACTCCTGACCGCAGGTGATCCGCCCGCCTCAGCCTCCCAAAGTGCTGGGATTAGAGGCGTGAGCCACCACGCCTGGCCATTTCCTTCCATTTTCATTCAGCTGTGGGAAGCACAGCAAAAAATACCCTCTCCTTTTCCCTCTCAAGCAGACAAGCCCGGGAGGTCGCCCAGCAGGCCTGCAGCAGAGGCAGGACTAGAACTCAGGCCTCTGCCTCCAAGGCCAAGTTAGGGAGACTGGCAGGGGGTGCCTGCTGGGTCTCCCCCTCCCTCTGCCTGCCCCTCCTGGCCAGGGTTGTGTCCCACTCAGACCCACTGTGCCAAGGCTTCAGAGGACAGGCCCACAGGACAAAGGCTGCAGCAGAAGGACCCGGGAACAAAGATGTTGCCGTGCAGACCAAGTTCAAAAATAAGCCTGACTCCCCGAGAGTCTGGTCACCATGGCAACGGGGAAGTTGTCCTGCAGAAGCCTCCTCACTGAAAGGCCCAGTGGCCACCGCCTTCTTCCTCCCCTCCCTGAGGAATCAAGTCCCACCAGCACCAGAAGGAGCCTCTGGTGTCTTCACACATGCACATGCTGTCCCACTGAGGCCCCACCGCGGCCCTGAGACAGCCATGGTCACTGTCACTCTGCACACTAGACCCCTGGGGCTCTGAGACAGAGGTCCACACCAGGGTCACACACAACTCAGGTCTGTCTGCCTCCAGGTCCAGCAATGCACAGCAAATTGGGAGGCCTGGATTCAAACTCCCATCTCTCTCCCAGCCTCCCTGCCTCCTAGCCTCCCTGCCTCCTCATTCCTTTTTTTTTTTTTTTTTTTTGAGATGGAGTCTTGCTTTGTCGCCCAGGCTGGTGTGTAGTGGTGCTATCCCAGCTCACTGCAACCTCCACCTCCTGGGTTCAAGCAATTCTCCTGCCTCAGCCTCCTGAGTAACTGGGACTACAAGCACCTGCCACCATACCCAGGTAATTTTTGTATTTTAGTAGAGACGGGGTTTTGCCACGTTGGCCAGGCTGGTCTTGAACTCCTGACGTCAAGCGATCCACCCACCTCAGCCTTCCAAAGTGCTGGGATTACATGCGTGAGCCACCGTGTCCTGCCTCCTCATTCCTTCTGTGCCTCAGTTTCCCCCTCCCACCCAAAGCATTGTCAGGGTAGAGATGGGGACAGTTGTGCATCCTTCCCAGGCTATTAGTGGTGAACAGGCATGATCACCCATGAGCAGGAACTGTGGGACTCTTGTCATAATCTCCTGCCCTCAGTGTTTCATTACAGCAGTGTCCTGTGTGGCATTCACTAATAGTTCCTCCCTGTGGGGTATAGGTGGTGTCAGACAGGCTGTGGTAGTGAATGCCCAAGCTTTCTCATCCCACTTCTGGAGATAGGCCCTTTCCTGCCTGGTCACAAAAGCAGGAAATGATCTGGACCTGACCAGTTGATCTTGGCATCTCATCTCTCTGGCAACTGTGATTGGTCCAGGAGATAATGAATGGCCCAAGCACAGCCAATCAGAGAGCTCCCCTGGGACTGATAAATGGATACTGAGAGAAAAAAGCTCTTGCTCTCTTGGCAGAGAGGGTGGGGAGTTCAGGTTACTGACTTGGGACTTCCATGGGGCCTTGTCCCACAGTGACAGACAACAGAATCCACTCCAGCTAGTAGGGAAAAAAAAGGAGATTTTTTTTTCAAGCATATTATTACTAAGCGCCTGAGCATCCAGGAAAGCCGCCTAAAACCCTGCAGAACTGGGCTAAGAGGCCAGGGCTCCTGCCTCCATCAGGAAGCTGTGGAATTCAGAAGCCACCATTACAACTGCCAGCTCCAGAATTACGCCTGCACTCTACTACCATCCACACAGCAAAATGGATGCTTGGATGCTCCGCGCCCTGCCTCTCTCCCCCCGAAACTCAGTTCCAAATTCTAGTCTTGTGCGTGTGCATTCAATGGCAGGATTTCCATGCCATCAGAAACACTAGCTGCAAGAAAGTCTGGAAATGTGGTTAAGTTTCCCAGCCTCTGCAGCACGGGAAAGGATGCCACATGGGATCCCTTGAGTCCATGGGATCCTGGGGCCATTTAGTGGCTGCCCCCAACAGGGCTTGAGGGGAAGGACCTCACCACAGGCTCCAGTCCCCGGCCCACTGCCTCTGAGAAGAGGAATAGGGAGGGTGGGGTAGGGGAGAATATTTCCAGCCTGTTGCACCAAATGTGTCCAGCCCTGGGTCCCACAGATGGAAAAGCAGAAATGAAGCCTTGCTTGGCTGCTTCCCCCTCTCCTGCAGGATCCACCCCCAAGAAGGGGCAGGAGGACAGAGTGGGGATATGAGGACAGAAGAGCGACTTACATACACCAACAACGGCAACATGTGGCAACCAATGCCATTAGGCATTCCCAATGAAATGAGAGACCCCCCAAGGTCCCCCAAAGGCAGCCTGGGTTAGGAGAGGAGCACTGGACTAAGAGCCAAGGGGTCTGAGTTCTGACCCAGGGGAAGCCCCTAACAGGCTGTTTGTTTGTGAGCATGCCACATGCCCTCTCTGGGCTGTGGTCAGAGAGGTTGCAGTCAGGGCTGTGATCTCATCTGAAGGCTGCATGGTGGTGTTAAAGATGGTGATGTTATATACATGGTCTCATCTATAACATGGATGGTGACTTGATACACTGCCTGGATACCCTGGGGCTCCAAGGGTTGAAGTTCTGTCATGCAAAGGGAATCAAGGGGCCAGGCCCAGTGGCTCATACCTATAGTCTCAACACTTGGGAGGTGGAGGCAGGAAGATCGCTTTGAGCCCTCAAGTTTGAGGCTAGCCTGGGCAATATAGCAAGACCCTGTCTCTACAAGAAAATTAAGAAATAAGCCAGGCATGGTGGTGCATGCCTGTAGTCCCAGCTACTCCAGGAGCTGAGGTGAGAGGATCCCTTGAGCCCACAAGGTTGAGGGTAAAATGGGCCGTGATTGCACTATTGCACTCCAGCCTGAGCAACATTGTGAGACGCTGTCTCAAAAAACAAAGAGGATCAAGGATGATGGGACAGAGACAACCTAGGGGGTTCACCTGGGCTCCACCATCTTCCCCCAGCAACCCTCACTCTCCTGGCTCTCCTGAGTGCCTGATTTCCTGGTCTCCCTCTAGGATCTCCCATCTCTAGCCTGACACAGTACTGCCTGGCCCCAGTCCCCGACCCCCTCCACTCTCCTCCAGCCTCTCACCCACCCCTCCACACACACACAGAGCCAGATGAGGCTGGACCAGGCTGGACTTGCCAAAGGGGCTGAGCAGATGGCCAGGGCCAGGGACTAGATGGTGACTGGGAATTATTCACCGGACTCCAGGGGCTGGTGTTAAGAGTCTGGGCCCTTGATTTCCTCCCCAAGGAAGTTGGAGGAGATACTTCCAGACTCCATGCAGCGGCTCTCTGGTGCTTCTCCTCCCTGCTCTGCTCTACTGACAAGGAGCATGTTCTGTGTGGGGGCCATGAACAGAACCATCACACAGTATTTGAGCTCCCAGGCTGAGGGGCTTATGTAACTGATGCCTGCCTGCCACCTGCACTCCCAGCTAGACCCCTGGCTTCATCTCAAAGCACAAGGCCACCCCGGTACCCACACACCAGGCCTCCATGGGTCCCATCTCTTGAAATATCACAGAGCACTTGTTCTTTCTCACAAGGCTCTTCATGCTGGCGCTGACATTCTTTCTGGATCTTTTTCCCCCCAAGCAGGAAGAAACATGCTTTGTTCTCTGTATTCCCAGTGTCCCGGAAACCTGTGAATGCTTGGTAAATATAGTTGAATGAACTAAAAGTATCAATAATAATAGAAACCCATAGAGAATGTAACAGGCACTAGTCTAAGAGCTCTACATACATTCATGCACTTAATGCTCGCCTCACCCTTTATTGTAGGTACGGTCATTATCTCCATGACACAAATGGATGAATGAACAAATGCCACCACATTCCTTCTGTGGAAAGGCACTGACCTGACAGATCAGGCCCATCACTAGGCATAAAGTGAGCGGGTGCCATGCTGAGTGTCCTCTATTATACCACCAGATGCAGGCAGAGTGTTTCTGGAAGGAGGGTCCCCCGGAGGAGGAGAGGCACAGAGGGAACTGAAGTCTGGGTCGCTGGAGAGAACAGCCCCTTCAACTCTAAAGGAGTAGCTGGGCCTGAAGCTGGGGGGCTCCAGGAGCCAAGATCCTCAAACTCACCCATGAGTTTGAGTTTGAGTTTGACAGGGATGTCAGTGGGAACCTGAGGGCTGGGTGCTAGAAGCTGATGGGTTCCAGAGACCAAGTCACCCAGAAATCCCATCTAATTCTAAGATATGATGAGTCCTATATCAGGAGGAGACGAGACCCAAGAAACTATCACTGTGGTCACCTCCAGGGTGGCTGGGGACGGTCAGAGAGAAGGGGAACTGGTTTTACTTTTGTCTTTTCACCCATGCGCTACCCATGCAAAAAATAATACACATGTATATTTGAACTGAATATTTCTAAGAGTCTAGCCTTCTAAGCCTCCAAGATTATTACAATCATTCTGAGATCCAGACTGATTCTCAGAGACTGCTGGCAAAGATTCAGGGGTTGGTCACCCCTGGGTTTGGACCCTGGCTCCATGCATCTCTGTGCCTCAGTTTCCTAGTATGTAACCCAGGATGAGGATACCCACTTCCGCTGGAGCATGATAACGATAACTCAGGCATCCCCCAGGATCTGGCACGCAGCATAGCCTTTGTCCAAACAAAGCCAGTGGTGAATGCCCAGAACCAGAGGATCCTCCAGGCAGCATCTGGGCTGCTGAATCTGAGCCAGGGAGTTTCCAGATTCCCAGGGTAGGAGGCCAGGAGGTCCCTGGGAGCGCCTGGAGAGCTGGCCCTGCAGGCCAGGTCGGGCCGGTGCAGGAGGCTGCAGCCCCGGGCCTGGTGCTCTGGCGCCCCCTCATGGACACTGTCCTCCTCGCACCCCTGGGACAGCGGGAGAGGAGTGCCCTCATTCATCAAAAAAATTCTCTTGATTATTCGGGGTTTTTTTTTTAAAAGGACCAAAGCTAGAGACAAGATAAGAGTCCCCACTGGTCCTTCTGTGACCTGCATGGAAATACGACTAAAAAAAAAAAAAGGCCGGGTGCAGTGGCTCACGCCTGTAATCCCAGCACTTTGGGAGGCCGAGGCGGGTGGATCAGGAGGTCAGGAGTTCCAGACCAGACTGGCTAGCATGGTGAAACCCCGTCTCTACTAAAAACACACACACACACACACACACACAAAAACACACACACACACACACAAAATTAGCCAGGCATGGTGGCACGCGCCTGTAGTCCCAGCTACTCGGGAGGCTGAGGCAGAAGAATTGCTTGAAACCGGCAGGCAGAGGTTGCAGTGAGCTGAGATCGCACCACTGTACACTCTAGCCTGGGCGACAGAGCAAGACTCCATCTCAAAAAAAAAAAAAAAAAAAAAAAGACTCCCCACTGGCTGGTTTTGGGGCTCCAGGCCCAAAATACAGCATTAAGTGTTCAGAAGCTTTTGACACCTTTTGAGCCACACAATGATTAGCCACAGGCACTCCTGCCCAGCGGGTACCAGGTGCCCACTTCCTGGCAAAGCTCTTATTTCACTGTATCCTTCCTATACTCTCTCAGCCCACACTATTATCAATCCTCTTAACATCTGGGGAAACAGAGACCCAGGAAGAAAAACTGAACTCAGGGCACACAGCTGGAAGTGGTGGCATTAGGTGTCACACTCAGGCCATGGACTCCGTCACCCTGTGTAAGGAGCAGTAATTTTCTCTCCCATTCTCTGCAGGCCCCTGAAAGGTACCATGCTCAATATCAGTGCACGCCGTTCATCCCAACCTGACCACAACTCTTCCAGATGGGCTTTTATTTCCCCCATTTTTAGGGTGACCAACGGGTGTGCCTAGGGCTGAAGGGGTTCCTGGGATGCAAACCTTTCAGTGTTAACACCAGAAAAGCCCGACCCATTTTACAGACATGGAAACTGAGATTTGGAGAGGGTAATATATTCCACAGCTATTAAGCATGGAGCCCAGAAGTCTTGCTCTAGAATGAGGCCTACTGGCTGAGAAGCACTAAGCTGAGCTAGTTCTCTAAGGAAGAACAAAAAATGGCCAGGCACGGTGGCAAAGGCCTGCACTTTTTGAGGCTGAGGTGGGCGGATCACCTGAGGCCAGGAGTTTGACACTAGCCTAGCCAACATGGTGAAACCCCATCTCTAATAAAAATACAAAAATTAGCTAGCTACAGTGGTGCGCGCCTGTAGTCCCAGCTACTTGGGAGCCTGAGGCAGAATTGCTTGAACCAGGAGGTGGAGGTTGCAGTGAGCCAAGAGCAAGCCACTGCCCTCCAGCCTGGGTGACAGAGCAAGACTCCATCTCAAAAAAAAAGGAAGAACAAAAAAAAGGGCAGGAGGGGTGAGGAGGAATGGCAGGAGAGAATTCTAGAATCTCAGAGCCCGGAACAATCAATCTTGAAATCCTGAAGGCAATAATATCTCCTAAGAAGACCACCCTTGGTTGCTCACCCGGATCCTTCACTTCTGACTGAGACATTGAGTCATTTCCTCAAAGTCTTGTAGCCTCAATTTCTCATCTGTAATTTGGAGATAATAACCTTAGGACCTAGCTTTTCTAAGAAAAGAGTTGGCCAGGCACGGTGGCTCATGCCTATAATCCCAGAACTTTGGGAGGCCGAGGCGGGTGGATCACCTGAGGTCAGGAGATCGAGACCAGCCTGGCCAACATGGTGAAACCTTGTCTCTACTAAAAATACAAAAATTAGCCAAGCATGGTGGCAGGCGCCTGTAATCCCAGCTACCTGGGAGGCTGAGGCAGGAGAATTGCTTGAACCTGGGAGGTGGAGGTTGCAGGGAGCTGAGATCACGATACTACACTCCAGCCTGGGCAACAGAGCAAAATTCCGTCTCAAAAAAGAAAAAAAAAAAAAAGGTCATAGAAAAGAGCTGGGAATACTGGCATGCGCCTGTAGTCCTAGCTACTTGGGAGGTCGAGGCAGTAGGATCGCTTGAGGTCAGGAGTTCAAGGCTGTAGTGCACTATGACTATGCCTGTGAATAACCAGAGCTGGAGGATTCCAGACCAGACAATACAGAGAAACTCTGTCTCTAAAACAACTAGTAAGTATGAAATAGGTGGTGGTGAGCCCTGAGTAGGAGCCAGGGAGAAGTCTCCCTGACCTAGAAGACCAAGCCCGCCAACAGATGCTGGGTTGCCTCTACCTGACCACGTGCAGAAACAGGGAGCTTATGACCTCACAACACAGCCCTTCTGTTAGAGCAAGCCAATGTGTGTAGGTTTACATACGTTAATAGTAAGTTTTTTACATATGTAAAAAACTATCTACATATGTAGATAGTTTACATATGGAACACTGAAAAAGACTTTACCCTGGGCCAGGTGGTGTTCTGAGTGCTTTGGGGCTGTTAACTCCTTTAATCCTGGCTGCTGCAATGGCTCACGCCTGTAATCTAAGAACTTTGGGAGGCCGAGGCAGGAGGATCACTTGAGCCCAGGAGTTCGAGACCAGCCTGGGCAACACAGTGAGACCCCCCACCATCTCTAAAAAAATAATAAAATAGGCCAGGTGCAGTGGCTCATGCCTGTAATCCCACCACTTTGGGAGGTCAAGGGGGGCAGATCACTTGAGGTCAGGAGTTTGAAACCAGCCTAGCCAACATGGTGAAACCCCATCTCTACTAAAAATACAAAAAATTAGCCGGATGTGGTGGTGGGCACCTGTAATCCCAGCTACTCAGGAAGCTGAGGCAGGAGAATCGCTTGATCCTGGGAGGTGGAGGATGCAGTGAGCCGAGATCATGCCAATGCACTCCACAGCCTGGACAGAGTGAGACTCAGTCTCAAAAAAAAAAAAAAAGAGAGAGAGAGAGAGATGGGGGTCTATGTTGCCCAGGCTAGTCTTGAACTTCTGGCCTCAAATGATTCTCCTGTCTCAGCCTCCTAAAGTGCTGGGATTACAGGCATGAGCTACCATACCTGGCCCCAAGTCCATGTTCTTAACCACTGTGCTTTACTGCCTCATATTTTTAATAAAAAAATGCTTGTTTTTGATATTACCAGAGTCACACTGAAAACCATTTTAATGTACTCTCTGGCCTCACCATAATGTCTTAAAATATCTACCTTGGTTCATCCAGACTTGACACTCCTAATTAAACATTTGTGGTGGGTGGGGGGCTAGGGGAGGGATAACATTAGAAGAAATACCTAATGTAGATGATGGGTTGATGGGTGCAGCAAACCACCATGGCACGTGTATACCCATGTAACAAAACTGCATGTTCTGCACATGTACCCCAAAACTTAAAGTATAATAAATTTAAAAAAGGAAAAAAATAAAAATAAAAAAAAAGCCCTTGAAAGCCAAAAAAAAAAAATGTGTTAAATACCAAACAGACGTATTCATGTTTAAATACATATGAATAATAGTTACAACACCCAAAAACATAAAACCTTCTTCCATGAGCTGGTGTTTGGAATGCTTAACTTTCGCATTTTAGAAATTCAACATTTTTGTAATTTTGTTGCTTATAGGCAGGAGAATAGGGTTTTAGGCTGCTCTTTATAAGCATTCTCTAAATAACATATTTGAAGTGTGGGCCATCTTTATTTCCAATAAAGAGAAACCTAAACTGGATATAGTCTTTGCTATGTTTTCCAACACTGGGTTCGTAAGTCCCTGTGCTCTGTGACTTTGGATCTGGTGGCTGGAAGCTCACATGTCTGGTGAAGATGGAGTAGTTAGCATGTGTATCCTCCTCAGTGATACCTGCGCTTAGGCTTCCTGTCTGACACCAGTGGCCCACAATGGGTGTAAATTAAGTCACATGTGACTAAGGACAAGCAACATGGTCTTAGTTCCCAAATCAACAGAGGTGGTATCTGCAAATGGAGAGAGAAACCAGGTAAAAGGACTCCATCGTGAGCAAGCTTGTCTGCTCTCTCCTTCCCAGACCTGGAATTGGAGAAGGGGTGGAGCAGCTCTCATAGTGGGAAGCGAAGTTGAGAGACCCATGCAGCCAGGAGTAGAGTGGGGCAGGGAATGCAGCAGCAGAGGCTCGGCCTCTGCGCACACAAAAGCATGAAACGGTGAAACCCGAGACGGCAGAGGCTGTGAGGCAGGGAAAACCACAGGCACCCAGCCCTTCCTGGGAGCACCCCCCCGGGGCCAGGCCCAGCTGCTCTGACGTCTACCCCCTCAGTTAATCCTCACAGCCACCCCAGGATGAAAGGGCTACTGTGCTGCTGTGCCCTTTCTACAGATGAAAGGAGGCTGAGGGGTGATGTGATTTGCCCAGCAGAGAGAAATGTCCACTGGGTCGCAGCCTGTAGCTGGTGAGGGTAGGGACAGATCTGAGAAGACAGGCCTAAGGGAGCCAGGTCACAGGTGAGTGAAGAGCTCAGCCACCCTGAGTGGCAGCACCAGCTCGGGAATCCAGCTCCCCCCCCTTGCCCCACCTCCCTGCCTCTCTAGGGGTCACTGAGGCCTGACTGGAGATTCCACTAAGCCGAGCCACAACTATTACTCAGCCTGGATGCTCCCCTCTCCTGGCCTCCCTTCAGGCTCTCTCCTCAGCTTTTGCTTTCCCCAACAAGCAGGTGTTTCCCTGGCTCAGGGGCCTCTCTTCATGCTGCTGCCCCGATCTGGAAGGAGACTGGCATGTTCTGAGCACAGCTGCTCCTCCTATGAGCCCTACCCCAACTACCACGGAAAAGCCAGTCGGACCCCCTTTGGCCTCTCAGTCCTGTGCCTGCCAGTCAGGCCACCTACCCCTGGGAACCTACCCCAGGGTCAGTCTCCCCCACCTGACTGGCACCTGCCTCCCCCAGGCCAAGACTGTCTCTGCCCAGCCTCCCACTCAGGCCGGGTTCAGGGACTGCCAAGAGAGAATCTGGCAGAAAAGGTGACATGGGTGGAGTTCGGAGCCACCAGGTTTGAAGGCTGCCCCGCAATCCCTCACTGTGACACTTGACTCTCTGAGCCTCAGTTTCTCCACCTGTAAAACAGAGGTGACCACAGCAGCACCACCTACCACAGGGGTGGAGAAAAGGCCACCAGCAAAGTTGCCACTGCAGGGTGAATCTCATGCGAGTCCCACACTCCATGAACACGCAGGACAGGAGGACCTTGGGCCTGAGATGCATGTGAGTCCCCACCTGAGCAAGATGAAAGGCTGGCAGGAACCGGAGATGCAGCCTTGGACGCAAAACCCACAGCGCACCCAGTAAGGTTGCCACCCCACCAAGAAAACAAAAGCTGTTCCAGACACCCTCAAAATTATCAGAAAAGAAATGGGCTTTGAACGCGAGTGAGTCACAGGAAAGCTGATTTAGCTCCTCTCATCTCTCCATTTCCCGGAACAGTATGGAGTCAGAAAGGGCTTTGTGCTGCAGGAATCTTCTGCACAAAAATACATTTGTGATTCAACAATGACCACGCAGATGCACCAACTTGCTTGTATTTTTAGAAAAATCAAATAATCTTACTTGAAGTTCGTGTCGTTTTTACATGGCAATTACTTTTGAATACCTTATCTAATAATTAGAAAGTTTCATAGATTTCCAAATTCACGTTTTGCTTGACACTTTATATTTCTAAATGTATTTTAAGTATCAAATATTTTATTTCACTGATTTCTATTTAATTTTATGAATCCTAGCTTTTTCAAAAACACAAAACATACCAACTCAGAGTGACTTTCTGAAATTAGGCAAAGTGACCAAGGCACTTGGCAACACTCCTTCGTCCAACATCGCTGACACTAGTGCCTTCTGTCATTCAATCCTCACAACTCAGGGTGAGGAATCCCCCAACCTCCAGTTTACTGATAAACTCAGGCACAGAAAAGTGAAATGTCTCGCCCAAGGCCACACAGTTACACGTGGCCCACCAGGAAAGAACTGGCTGGAGTCCTAGTTCCTGCCTGGTGGCCACTACACTCCCCTCACTAACAGCTGCTCACTGACCCTAAGCACAACCCTGTGAAGGAGGTTCTAGTGTCAGCCTGCTTACAGATAAGGAAACTAAGGCATGGAGAGGGTCAATGAATCCAGGCAGTCTGACTGCCGCACCACGGCTCGCAGCCCCACAATAAGTTACTGGGAAACAGGTGAGGCGGATCAAACTCACACACTTTGAGAAGCGCTTCCCCACTCCCTGGTCTCACTGGATTCCCAGCATCAGAGTGGCTTTATGAGCCCCGTTAAACAGATGAAGAAATCAGAGCACTAAAGTCACGTGACTTACCCAGACGTCTGAGTGGCAGATCCAAGTCCGAAACCCTGGCCTGTCTGGCTCCAGACCCTGTTCCCTCACACTTACCCTGCCATGAGGGCACGATGGAGGTGACAGGTCACCGAGTGCACAAACCCACAGATACCCGAACACACCGTGGCTTTATTATTAACAGATGCCAAAAGCACACTTCCCAGAACGGCGCTAGAGGCGGTCGCGCAGAGGCAGCAGGTCACTACAGCTCCTTACTCTGGGGCAGAAAGGAGGGTGCCTGGGAAGTTCGAGGGCTGCAGTGGGGAGGCAGAGGTCCCAGCAACATTCTCAATGGCAGGCAGCGGCAGGATGGGCGAGAGGCGTGGGCGAGTCCATGAGTCCAGTGAGGCGGCGCGACTCACTTGAGGCGGTAGAGAACCTTGCGCTGCATGCGATGCTGGATCTCGCCACGCCGCAGCATGAGCTGCAGCACCTTGTGGATGGCGTGCTCCGGATATTTCTGTGGGAGCACATGGCTGGCTAACGGCACGTGCTGCCCGAGGGGACCCCAACAGAGCCCAGACATCCTCAGACTCACGGGGAACTTTGTACTCAGGCTCCTTTGACCTGAAGGGCCCACACTTCCTGAGTGCCTACTGTGTACCAGACACTGAGGCACACAGAGGCTAAGCCACTGGCTCAAGGTCACAGCAGTTAAGCGGTAGAGCTGGGACTTAAGTCCCATCTGACTCTAGAACAGAAGCTCTAAACCTCTCTCTAAGCCTCGGTCTGCGCACCTATAGAACAGGCACGATACCACCCATTAAACTGCCTGAATCAAAATGAGATGATGTACAAGGAGCAGAGACCCAGAAACTAGGATTGCTCCTGAGATTTTAAAGGTGTCAGGTCTTCCAGAGCATCTGGAAAATCCCATCTTCTTCTATGGGGCCAACAGTACCCTCCTCAGTGAACTAGAAAGCTCACTCTCATGGCTCTGCCCCTTCCCGTTCCATGTAACGCCCGCCAACGGGGAAAGGAACAGACGGGAAGGGCTGCGAGAAACTTGTATGGGGTTTCACCAGAATCCAACCACCTCTGCTCTCCCCTCCCCTTCGTGGGATAGAAAAAGTACTCCCACTCCTGCTCCCGATGAAGACGCCCCTAGGGAAGGAATGATGGCTAGAAAAGGTCTGAGAAAGGGACAGTTGTCCATCCTACCCCCCTTCAGGGCCTGTCTGCTGAGTAAGATGCCAGTGCTGAGTGGGTGGGAACCAGCAGAAGCCCGGCACCCCGTGCGGGCTCACACCCCCACTCCAAGGCAGGCTCACCTGCTTGGTGAAGTCCTTGATGATGCTATGCTCAGACACCTGGGAGCCAATGGCAAAGCGGCGCTTGAGCTGCTTCTCGATGCGGCTCAGCATCTCCTGGTCCTCCTGGCTGGTGAAGCCCTCCACCCCTGTGGGCATTGAGAAGTGAGGCAGCCGGGCAGCTGGGACAATGGGAGTTCTTGGACAGAGACAGCCTCTAGCCCAAGGAAGAATAGCCTGAACCAGGCCCCGAAGAATAAGTCAGAAAAGGGCACCAAGTGTGCCAGGGTGGTGCAGGCCTGATTGAGGAGACAGGATATGACACATGTGGGGACACTCCAGGCCAAGCACAAAGTCACAGAGGCAGGAACACACCTGTCTCATTCAAAAAGCAGCCCAGGGACCAGCGCAGCAGAGATATGGCCAGAGTGTCACCAGGGACCAAGTCCTGCGGGCCCTTGGAGGCCACAGCAGGACTCCTTTTGTTGCTAGAGCAGATAGATTAGAGTTGGAAGGGGCCAGTCAGTGACCCAGGAGGGAAGCCAGCCTGCCCGGGACACACTGAGGAGCCCTCGGCAACCAGGAGGCTTGTAACTTCCAATTACTGCCACAGAGGCCTTGGTGTTTCAGCTAAGGAGATGGTGGGCTCATGGTCAAGAAGCCATTGAGAGGGGAGTCTGTGAGGCAAACTCCTACACAGCCCACAAGACCCAGCTCAAATTATCACCACTCCATATCACCCCTGCCCTCTGTGCCTGCAGCATCCCAGAGGCCTCCACCTGCAAATGTCTCATATGACAGGAAGTGTCTACAGGGTAGAGGCTGAGTCTTCACCAAGGGGGACAGGAGGAACAGGCCCCACCCACCCCATTCTTCATCCAAGTGCCTTCCCATTCAAATGCACCAAACCTGCTCCCTCCTGGGGAAACTGACACTTAGTGCTGCCTCCACCTGAGCAGCTCTTCCCCCAAGGAGCCACACTGTCCACTTCATGCAGCTCCCTGCTTGGCATCACCTCCTTGCAGAGGCCATGGCCACTCACTCCATGGGGAAGAGAACGCCCTCCTTTTCCAACACACCTGGCCCTGCCATCATCTCCCTCACTGCCCTTTTCTTTTTCTCTCTTTTTTTTTTTTTGAGACGGAGTCTCGCTCTGTCACCCAGGCTGGAGTGCAGTGGCGCAATCTCGGCTCACTGCAAGCTCCGCCTCCCAGGTTCACGCCATTCTCCTGCCTCAGCCTCTCCGAGTAGCTGGGACTACAGGCGCCCGCCACCACGCCCGGCTAATTTTTTTGTATTTTTAGTAGAGACGGGGTTTCACCGTGGTCTCCATCTCCTAACCTCGTGATCCGCCCACCTCGGCCTCCCAAAGTGCTGGGATTACAAGCGTGAGCCACCGCGCCCGGCCCTCACTGCCCTTTTCACTACCTACACTGACATTTGTTTCTCTACTGTCTATCTCTCCCCAACTAGAATGAGAATGAGAGCCCAGGAGGGCGGGGACCTTGTGATTGATTGCACTTATACTCCCAGCACCTAGAACAGTGCCTGGCAAACAGTAACACTAATGAAGTATCCGCTGGGTGAAGGAGCAGATTTTCCCCAGCGTAGGTAGCCTGGCTCATCATCGGTGCCCGGGGCAGTCTGTTGAAAGGCTAACCGAAACCAGACAATATGGCTTATGGTGTGGAAAACGCTGGCCTAGGAGCCAGGAGACTTGCATTCCAGCCAAGTGACTGTGATCTTGGGCACCAGGGAAAGGCCCCTTCGAGTGTCAGCTGTCTCATTTCTAACATGGGCAGGACTGACTCCTCACCTGGCTTCCAGGGGGCAGCTGTGAGGAAAAATGCGAGAAGTAGCTCTGGAAGCACTGAAAATGCTGACGAGCTCTAGGAAGCAGAGCGTCAACTGTTGTTCCTAGCTAGTGAGAAGGGTAATTATCATTAATGACCTGGGTCAAGAGGATTGTGTTCAAGGGTCTGGAGAGAAGCTGCTTCTTCCCATCTTGGAGGAAACAGCGGTGGGGAGAAAGGAGGAGAGGGGTCTTATTGCAAAAAGAAACTCAGAGAAGCTCAGCAAACTCAGAGAAGCAACACACACACTGCAGGCCCCCAGCAGGCCAGAGCCCTGCCCACAGAGCTCCGAGCCAGAGAACCCAGATCAACTGAGACCATGTCCCCTGCATCTGCTCACCTGACAGGGTACCGGACAAGGCAGCATCCAACGTGGACACTTGGAAGAGCCGCAGGGCCTCCTCCACATCTGCCTCTGTGGCGAAGGGCTGCAGCTTCATCTTGCTGAGGGCTTCCGCGATGCGCACGATGGCCTCCAGCTGCCTGTGGGGGCAACAGCGTGCTCAGGGTGGCCTCGGTCCGCTATTCCCTTCCTCCCCAGCCACCCCATTACCAGGGAGGTGCTTGTCCAAAGTGGTAAGACTGTGGTGGAGACTGCTAGGTGTCCCCATAATCCATCTCCCTTTTGATCTTAGTCATAGCACTGCAATTTTTTTTCTTTTCTTTTTTTTTTTGAGACAGGGTCTCGCTCTGTTGACCAGGCTGGAGTGTAGTGGCATGATCATAGCTCACTGCAGCCTCGAACTCCTGGGCTCCAGTGATCCTTCCACCTCAGCCACCTGAGTAGCTGGGTCTACAGGCATGCACCACAATGCCTGGCTACTTTTTTATTTTGTGTAGAAACGAGAGTCTTGCTATGTTGCCCAGGCTGGTCTCAAACTCCTGGCCTCAAGTAATCCTCCTGCCTCAGCCTCCCAAAGTGCTAGGATCACAATGTAGGCTACTGCACCTAGCCTGGAACCCCAGTTTTTAGTCTGGCACACAGCAATCCACTAAAACACATCCCAGATATCTTTTGTAACAGGGTGTATTTGTGTGACCAATCCAGTAAGTTGTAAGTCCAAGCATTGTGTGGGAATTCATGAAGTGTCCTTAAAAAGGGAACTTCTCTTTCCTTCCTCTCCTGCTGCCTGGAGGTGATGGCTGAAGTTCTAGCAGCCATCTTGGACTAAGAGTAAGGGGGAGCTTGAGGAGTCCTCACACCAGTCCCCATACCATCTTCCTCCAGACAGTGCTACAGAAAAGAGAAATCAACTTCCTATTTCTTTTAGCTACTTTATTTGGTTTACCATTACTTATAGCCAAATCCATTTCCAACCAGTCAGTGCTGGAGACAGGATTCAAACCAGGTAAATCCCAACTCTTACCCACTGTACTGTCTACAAAGTCACAAGAATGAACAGTTAGGAGCTAAAAACACTGAGGGCCAGAGAAGGAATGTAATTTCCCTACAGTCACACAGTGGGCTAGAGGCTGGGACCCAAGATTCTTGACTCCCAGGCCTGGGTCCTTCCCTCCCTTTGGGCTTCCTACAATGGGAGAAGCCAGGCCAAATTCAGACAAGAGGGGTTCAGGTTTGCCCGGCCTTAAATCAAGAAACACGGATCATCAATGAGATCAAGGAGGCCATAGCTTATGCTCCAAAGGGACTCTTCCTGCCCAGAGCTACTATGGGCCTGTGCCAAGTGAAAAGCCTGGACCACTGCCCCTGGTTGCCAGGCACACCCTGCTGTGTAAAGCAAGCCCTGTCTGCCCTGGCCCAGCCCTGCCCGCCTGCTCACCGCACAGTGATGGGGATGCTGGAGCGGCGGTCACTGTCCCTCTCATGCTGACGGGCCCCGCTCCGCATGATGATGTAGCGGTTCTTCAGTTTCTCTGCAGCCTCTGCTGAGAGCCGGGGGCCACATTTCCTGCAGGACAGTGGGGAGAGGCTGGTGTGAGGCCAGGAGGGACTCTTAGGGCACCTACCCTTTCCCCCAGCCCTCTGCCAGCTTACAGACGTGCACTTTCCCACCATACCACAGCTGCCCATTCACATGGGCTGGGGGACAACAATTGGAAGAGATTTAAGTGAAATCTGGCTGTGAGCAGCTGCCACGAACATCAACACTGGGGAGAAATATGGGTGCCTCTCTTAAAAAACAGGTGAAGAAAAGCCAGGCACGTCTGCAGGGTGAAAACTGCCTCTTCCCTACTGTTAGACGCTGTGTGGTATCTTGCCACAAGGTCCCCCATACATGTCATGAACAATGGCACAATCACAGCGGCATGGAGGCCCACTGGGTGGTGGGCTTTGCAGCAGTCTCAAACTCCTCCACCCAACACATCTGAAGACACGACAAGCTGATGACACCCACAGGAGGCTTGGTGGTGACTGCAGTCCAGGGGCTGGGAGCACCTCAGACTCCTGGGAGGGTAGGTGTGGGGAAGTCTGATCAGCATCTACCCTATCCCATCCCTTCCCCTCTAGCCCCCAGGCCAATCACTGATGAAGGGAAAGCCTTAGCTCAACCATCCTAAGGATGTGGAGACTGAGACCCAGAGGGAGGGAGGGAACTCCCCAAGGCTACCTGGGGACTTAGTGCAGAGGGAAGATGAGAATCCAGGGCTCCCTGACTCACAGCTGTGGGCCCACGCCTCTCAAGACTGGGCCATACAGAGCTCAGACTTGGATGAAGACCCAGGGACTACCCACTCACCCTGGCAGAGGTGCTGAATCAGGGACCCACCAGCCTCCCACTGGTAGTGCACTCAAAGAGCCCTCAACCCCTGGGTTTTAGCTCCTTCAAAAGATCACCAAAGCGCTGTATGACAAGAATCGAAGCACTGTGGTTAAGAGCACAGCCTCTGGAGGCAAGCAGCTGGGTTCACATCCTGGCTCCACTACCTCTGGCATGTGACCTTGGACAAGTTACTTAACTTCCTTTGCCTCGGCTTCCCCATCCATAAAGGGAAGGGAATAATAGCACACCTTACCTGGTAGGTTTTGGGGGAGGGTTATAATTTATTCATATAGAAAGTACTGAATAATAATTCAGAATGCCTGGCACAAAGAAAGCAGTGTGTAAGAGTGTGTGTGTGTGTGTGTGTGTGTACACACACACATATATATATATATATATATTTTTTTTTTTGAGACAGAGTCTCATTCTGTTGCCCAGGCTAAAGTGCAATGGCACTATCTCAGCTCACTGCAATCTCTGCCTCCTGGGTTCAAGCAATTCTCCTGCCTCAGCCTCCTGAGTAGCTGGGACTATAGGTGTGCACCACCACACCCAGCTAATTTTTGTATTTTTAGTAGACATGGGGTTTCGCCATGTTGGCCAGGCTGGTCTCGCACTCCTGACCTCAAGTGATCCACCTGCCTCCGCCTCCCAAAGTGCTGGGATTACAGTGTGAGCCACTGCAACCAGCCAGTACTATGTATATAATTATTATTGTTGAAAATCTGTGAGAGCAATCAAATTGCAGCTGCCACTCACTGAGTATTTACCCAGGGCAGGGCTATGCCAAGCACTTACTCATCATCTTGTGCAATCCTTACAAAAATCCTAGCAAACATCGATCGGCCTGGGGAAATCAAGGCTCAGAGAGGCCAACGAACTTGCCCAAAGTCATAGAGTGAAGGCAGGTATGACCCGGAGCCCACGTCTACCATGTCTACACTTCACTGCCTCCCTGCATGTCAGACTCGAGGACGTCTTCAAGACCATCTAAATCCCACCTCCTTGGTGTGGAGATGGGAAAACTGAAACCAAGAGCCAGTGAGCTGCGCAAGGTGAGAAGGGAGCAGAGCAGATTCAGTACAGCTGAGAACCTCAGAACAGCAACATCTGGGCTGTTCTTCATGAGGGGGAGCAGGAGCAGGGGACTGGGTTCTCTCCCACCCAGGGAAGCTGGGCAACCTCACCCCCGTGGGCCTGCATCCAGGACTCACGCTCGGCAGTAGGCAATAAACTTCTTCAGCTTGGCCAGGTCAATCTCGCCCTCCACGGCCTGTGTCTGTGTCAGTGCGCTCACGTGCAGAGTGATGACATGCTTGGCCAGCATCTGGGGAGTAGAGGGGATACCGGGTCATCCCACAGCCCCTCCCAAGCCTGAGTCCCAACACTGAGGTGGAACAGCCAGAAAGAGCTGATGGGGCCCTGGCATCAAGGAGCCAGAAAGGGTGCTGAGATCTCAGGCGTGCTCAGCCTGTTTGCTCAGCACCAGGCCCTTGTTCTGATGGGAGCATCTGGATTCTCCTTTAGAGAGAACTTAATGATCCTTGCTCCTCTGCCCTGGTCCATAAAGGGTTCAGCTTGTCCACCCCAACTTGGGGCATGTATCTTGTCCACCCCAACTTGGGGATGGACATTTGATCTACCCAAACCAATAGGAGTCTATCTTGGGACTTTTGATAGAAATACTGGAAAAGACGGGGCCTCCTCTTTCCTGGGAGCTGTTAAGCTGTAAGCTAACAGGACAAAATCTTATTTTGTCTTTGCCACCACAACAGGAACAGCTGCCCAAGTACAAAGATTCCACCAAGGGAACCAGAACAGAAAGGCAGAGACAGTTGTTTGAGAATCCAGATCTACCTGGGCCTTAAGCCGCTGGACTTACCAATTCTATAAACCACTATGTTTCTTTCTTTGAAAAATTTACTAACCAGAACTGAGGTTCTATTACTCATAACCCAATGTCAACTCCTCTGTTTCATATATAAGGGACTGAGGCCCAGGGAGAAACTGATTTAGCCCAAATCACACAGCTTCTCACTCACGGCAGAGGCAGAGCAGGCCACAGGACTCCAGACACCTACTTCAAGCCTCTGCAGCCCACAACAACCGCCCTCTCACATGCTCCCCGATTTCACAGCCTGACAGTCAGGACTTCACCAGCCAAGGCCGTTGTTCTCCATTCTCCTTCCCACACAATCACAAGCCTGCCTGAAGGCAGGCCCCATGGCCACCAGGCCTGCCCCTGGACGTACCACATCCCGCTCCTCATTGTGCTCATCCTTGACGATGAAGATCATGTCGAAGCGCGACAAGATAGTGGGCATGAAGTCAATGTTGTCCTCCCCCTTCGTCTCATCCCAGCGGCCGAACACTGAGTTGGCAGCAGCCAGGACGGAGCAGCGGGAGTTCAGGGTGGTGGTGATCCCAGCCTAAGAGGCGACAGACGATGAAAAGGGGGAGGAGATGGCAAAGATGCCTTCTTATATAGACACTTACACACACACACTTACACACACACACACACACGATTCCAGGCCTGGGCAAAGAGAACTTGGTCCCAATCAGGGCAACCTGAGGATGGTTGGGCCAGGCTGGGGCTGCTGCACGCTGGGCTCTCCATGGAGGGCCACTCACCTTGGCGATAGAGATGGTCTGCTGCTCCATGGCTTCGTGGATTGCCACACGGTCATCTTCTCGCATCTAAGTGGAAGAGAGAAATGTCATCAGACCTACTGAAGTGAGGGAGCAGGGAGCAGTAGAAACAGGAAAACTAACAGCAGCCGTCACTCCTGAAACCAGCTCCATGCAAGGCCAATGGCAGCAACCAGGTCACCTCTAATCATGGGAACAACTGTGTGGGCCTGCCTTTCTTCTCCCCACTCTTCAGATATGGGAACTGAGGCTTGAAGAGGTTAAGCAGCTTCCCACAGTTACCCTAGAGTGACAGGCCCAGGGATTAAAAACATGTCTCCCAAGTCAGAGGTGATTTCTGCTGGCTGAGCACAGGAGGTCACATACCCTGGTGCCACCCACCTTTTGGCTACTACCCACCTCATCAGACTCACCTTGTCAAACTCGTCAATACAGACGACCCCACCATCGGCCAGGACCATGGCTCCGCCCTCCATGATGAAATTCCGGGACGAAGGGTCCCTCATCACCGAGGCTGTCAGTCCAGCTGCGCTGCTGCCTTTCCCAGACGTGTATACCTGGGGCAGTGGGGAGGTATCAGGGCCCAATAACAACTCCATGCTTTGACCCCCGTAAGTCAAAAAGACCCACTTGGGTTGTGATTTGCCCAAGGTCACACATCAAAGCTGGCTGCAGGGTACAGAATAGGACTCAAGGCTCCAACTCAGTGCGTCTCCCTCTGGAAGGGGAGGCTGCCCTGGGCCTCGGTGTACCCAGATGTTCTCCCCGCTGAGGGCATCACATTCATGGTTCACCTGAGCCTCACCACAGCCCTGTGACACAGTCTTGTGGGGCCCGGCTCGCAGATGAGCAAACTGAGGCCCAGAGAAGAGGAGTTAGCCTCAGGGCTAGGATGAGGACTCCTGACTCCCAGGGAAAGCCTGCCCCCATCGTGAGTCCCTCATCATCTCTATATAGACCTACATGCCACATACTGCCAAAGAGCCCCTGAAATTGGGAAAGTCCTAACTGAGATGTCCTTAAGTGCAAAATACTCACGATTTCAAAGACTCAGAGCTCATAAGAATATAAAGTATCTCAATAATTTACATATCAAACATGTTGAAATGAGATTTTAGACATAGCAAGTTAAACAGAGTAACTTCACCTGTTTTTCCTTTTTTCTTTCCCCTTCTTCCTTTTAAATTGAAACGGGGTCTTGCTATGTTGCCCAAACTGGTCTCAAACTCCTGGGCTCAAGTGATCCTCCCACCTCAGCCTCCCAAGTAGCTGGGACTGCAGGCATGCACACCACCGCACCCAGCTACTTTTTAATGTGGCTATTAGACAATCTAAGAAGACATACATGGGTCACATTTGCAGTTCACGTATTTCTACTGGACAGTGCCCATGTGGCAAATTTGGCACACTTTCTATCTATCCAAAGACCACCATCTCACCCTAAACAACCCCGCCACTCGGATCATGACAGTCAGACCCTCTCTGGCTCTGATCCCCACAGACCCATTCAACAATGCAGCAGAGGACCCAGCTCATCAGACACTTGGGTTCAATCACATCCTGCTCTAATGCTTACCAGCAGTGAGACCTGGGCCAAGACACTTACCCATTGTGTACCTGAGTTTTCTCACCCCCAACACAGGAGTAATAGTACCTACCACACAGTTGAGGTGAAGACTGAGGAAATATATGCAAGGTACTTCAAGCAGTGTCTGGCCCTTCATTTTAGCTATTATTATTATTATTATTTGAAACATGGTCTCACTCTGTCACCCAGGCTGGAGTGCAGTGGCACAATCTTGGCTCACTGCAACCTCCCCATTCTGGGCTTAAGTGATCCTCCCACCTCAGCCTCCCAAGCAGCTGGACCACAGGTGCATACCATGCCTGGCTAGTTATTTTGTATTTTTGGTAGAGACAGAGTTTCACCACCTGGTCCAGGCTGGTCTCAAACTCCTGAGCTCAAGCAATCTGCCCACCTCAGCCTCCCAAAGTGCTGGTATTACAGGCATGAACCACTGTGCCCAGTCAGATTTTAGCTATTAATGGTAACAATATCATTATTTAGCAAATGGATAAACTGACGCTCAGGGAGATGGGTGACTTACTCAAAGCCTACAGCCAATTTCTGGCCAGGGTGAGACCCAAACCCCATCCTGACTCTCAGTACGGTGTACTCGCCCCCTGCCCCAGACCTACATACACCTGTTGGCTCCTTTCTTCCTTCCATCTCCTCGGCCATCCTGACCACAGCCAAGAGAAAGGAGGAAGAGATTCCGGGTGAGCCAGCCCACCATAGGTGTCCTGGGGACCCAGAGGCCCTGCCCTGCAGCCTTCCTCCCTGCAAGCCAAGGTGGAGAAGGTATCCCGGGCCACTCACCCCAATGGGAGAACACTTCTCCACAAACTTCAGAAGCTGGGACTTGGCTGTCCCAGGGTCCCCTAGCATCAGCAGGTTGATGTCTCCTCGGCGAGTAAGTCCATCAGGGAGCCTGGGGGAGGAAGGGTAGATGGACAAGGTGAGAATCCATGAGGATATCGCATGTGACATCCAGTCACTAGATTGGTGGGCTGGCAGTCGACTCCCCCAACTATCATGGGCCTCAGAGTTGGCAGGAAGGTAGTGGCTGTGGCCTGAGACCCATGTTCCTACCCAGCTCTGCAGCTCCCAAACCATGGTAGGTCTTGCCCAGCAATGAGGACACAGCTTGCCTCCCAGAAGAGGAGGGTTAAAGGAAATGGCTCTTACGGCTGTGCTCGGGTACACCCAGCATCTGAGTAACAAGTAACATTCCTCCCAGCTTGATAGAAAAGGACAGAGAACTGCCTGTGGGCTGTGCACGGTGCGGCAGAACAAGCACCATGACAGCAGGCTCCTGGCTCCCCTGCATGTGCTGGGGAGCAAGTCCCTTTAACTCTCTATGCCTCAATTCCCTCATCTATAAAATGGGCACAACAGCTGCGTTCTCAACAGGTTACTGTGAGGACTGACTGGGCTTCAGACACATAAAGCACTTAGAAGAACACCTGTGCAGCCGGGCTCAGTGGCTCATGCCTGTAATCCCAGCACTTTGGGAGGCCGAGGCGGGCGGATCACGAGGTCAGGAGATCGAGACCATCCTGGCTAACAAGGTGAAACCCTGTCTCTACTAAAATTACAAAAAAAAAAATTAGCCGGGCGTGGTGGCGGGCGCCTGTAGTCCCAGCTACTGGGGAGGCTGAGGCAGGAGAATGGTGTGAACCCAGGAGGCGGAGCTTGCAGTGAGCCAAGATCGCACCACTGCACTCCAGCCTGGGCAACAGAGTGAGACTCCGTCTCAAAAAAAAAAAAAAAAAAAAAAAAAAAAAGAAGAATGCCTGTGCATAGGAAGAACATAGTAAATGGCAGCTGCTAATAATATCCCTGCTACTGACCCCAAGCTCAGTGCTGAGATTTAAGACCTGGTACCTGCATGACCCCAGGCTCAGTGCTGAGATTTAAGTCCTGGTACCTGCATGACCCCAGGCTCAGTGCTGAGATTTAAGTCCTGGTACCTGCATGACCGCAAGCTCAATGCTGAGATTTAAGTCCTGGTACCTGCATGACCCCAAGCTCAGTGCTGAGATTTAAGTCCTGGTACCTGCATGACCCCAAGCTCAGTGCTGAGATTTAAGTCCTGGTACCTGCATGACCCCAAGCTCAGTGCTGAGATTTAAGTCCTGGTACCTGCATGACCCCAAGCTCAGTGCTCTCCCACTGCACTTGCCAGGCCCCCAGTCCACCCTCTTGCCAGGGTCAGGGCATTGCTGAGACAGGTGTGCAGATCAGCTGCTAGCCAGCTGATGGCAAGCTTGGGGGCTGGCAAAGGCGCCTGGCAGACTGAGGGACCCAGGATACACAAAAGAGTGCCCAGTCCTGATTATCCAGTAATTATCCTACTGTGAGCCCCGTCACCAGCTGCCTCCCCAAACCCAAGGGAACTCAAGCCCCCTACCTCTTTCGGGAGCCCCCAAAGAGCAGGCAGGCAATGGCCTTCTTCATGTCCGTGCCCCCAAAGATGGAGGGGGCGATGCTCTTGGAGATGACCTCATAGACATTGGGGAGAGCAGCCAGGCGACGGAACTCCTCCTCCTCCTGGGGGCTCACGGCCCCAGCAAAGCTGCGGCCTTGGTAGACAAAGCAGGCGCATGAGTGAGTACAAGGGAGCTCTTCCAGCCCACTGCCCGTCCTGGCACCAGCTCAGGGACCTCCCAGAGGGCAGAGCCCTTAGGGCCAGGACAGCACAACCTGTCTGAGTAAATAGAGACCCCAGCTTTCAAGCCTTCAAGAATGGGCCTGGTGTGTTCCAGGGTCCAAAGGGTGAGGCAAAGTGGGCAGGAGGGTTCTGAGGAAACAGAGGGCCAGATGGCATAGGACCTTGGAAACCACTGGAAAGTCTCCCCTTTCAGCTGAGGAGTGATATAGTGTCTTGGTCATGACAGCATCGCTCAGTGGCTGCTGCAGAACAGAGAAGGTAGGGGCAAGGTGGAGATGAACACTGGGGAGGATTAATGGTGATCCAGGAAGGGCTGACAAGGGCTCAGAGCAGGTGGCGAGGATGAGAAGTGGTCAGATCCTGGACACGTTTTAAAGGTGGAGCCGGCCAGAGTTCCTGAGTGATCAGATGTGGGGGATGAGAGAAAAGAGCACCAAGGATGACTTGGGGGTTTTTGTCTGAGCAACTGAAAGGGTGGAGATGGGAAGACTGAGAGGAGCCAGTCTGAGGGTGGGGAAAGGGGAGCTTAGCTTCAGCCATGTAAAGTTCAAGATGCCTTTCAGATATCTAAGTGAACATGTCAAATCAGCAGTTGGTTATTAAAGTCTGGAACATGGGGAGAAGCCCAGCCTAGAAATGAAAATGTGAGAGCTACTTGCCTGTCAGTGGTTTTAAAGTTGTAATAATCTAGGTAGTTTGTGTAAATGTGGGGTGGGCCATGGACTGAGCCCTGGGGAAGCCACCCCTCCGAATCAATTCACTGCAGCCAGAGGGCTGAGACAAACCTGAAAACCCTCAAAGTGGCCCCTGCTGCCCTCAGGTGTAAGCAGGAGCTCCCCATCTCGGCACTCAAGGCCTCTTACACCGCCTGGCCCCTCATCCCCTGGACTCCCACTCAGCCCTCCAGCCACTCAGTACCTTGCCCAGGCTGGGGTCTTCACCTGCTCCTGCCATCCCCTCCCGCCTGGAAGTTCTTCCACATCCACCACTCTTCAAAGCCCAGCCCCCACCTCCTCCTTCTCGGACCTCCTTTAGCACCTCCTTGGAACTGCATGACCCACAACAGCTGCCACTTTACCCACATGTCCCCAGTGGTCTCACAGTTTTCTTACTTCTCCAACTAGACACTAGGCGGCTGCCTGCCTGGAACCCTGCATTTCACTTCTCTTGTATCTCCTGTCACAGAAGTGAAGAGGTGGCTTTCAGTAATTCCCCAGTGATTTGACCTCAGTCCTTCTGCCTTAATCCTGCACTTAGGCAAACACCCTCAGCCCAGGAGCCACAGCTAGGACCAACGTGTGGAAGTTCCGGGGATCACTTAATATAAAAATGAACGTTCTAATGATATGAGCAACACAAGGACATCCTGGGCTACCTCATGAAGTAACGAGTTGCCTGTTACCAGAAGTATGCAAGCACAGCCTTTTAGCAGGGCTAAGCCAGGACCCCAAAGCCAACTCACCAGAGCCATCTGTGTCCACCTGGATGCCCAGGACACGAATGTAGGAGCTTCGGATGCCCACGCCCACCCTGTCACGGCCCCTGCTGGAGGTCAGGCCAAACTTCTTGATGGAGTAGATGCCCATGATGGTAACCCTGTTCCCAGGGACGACCTTGTCACACAGGTACCTGAGAGGAGTGTAGAGGAGAAAGCAGAAAAGGTGAGATTCTCACTTGGACAGCAAGTCTCTGATTCCACCCATCCCCAGGACACTCAGGGTCCACCTCAGCATTTTTGCCACAAGCACCACATGCTGAGCTGGCTCCATCCCCACGGAGCCCAGAGAATGGCCTCTTTCCCCACATCACTCAGCCCATGCTCAGCTGCTTGGAGGATGGTGCTGCCGACAGTGACAGCCAAACAGAAAGGCAGGTGGTGGCCTGACTCTCGCTGCACTTGCTAACTCATTTGTACACTGGTTTAGGAAGCTTAGTGCCAGCCCACAGAGCCCTCCAAAAGCCCTATCTCCACGTGTCTGCTGTCAGCTCGCTATGTGGCGCCCTTTAGCCTCTCAGGGGAAGACTTCCTCTTCATGCCCTCCAGCCTCCTTGAGGGGCCACTCGCCCTTTTTGCCTCTTCGTGACTCTGTGAGCTCATTTTGCCTCTGGGTTTTCATTTCCTGTTTTAAAAATGAGATGTTGAAACAGGGAAGTCTCCAAGTCCCCCAGTCAGAGCCAGGGTGGTGTGGAGGGACACTTAGTCACTGTGTGACCTCAATGAAGTCATTGCACCTCTGAGCCTAGGCGGATGATGAAGTGGCCTGCCTCTGATGTTGTGGGGTCAGGTGAGGCAGCAGACGTAGAAGTGCTTTATACCATCAGGCATCACAGCTCCAGAAAAGAGCATCACCGTCACTCCATGAGCCTCCAACTCCCCTCTTCCCATACCCACTTCGTAAGTTTTCAGGATTCATGAACTGCTTGGAAAATCATATATCCTGATTACGTAATCTGCATGAAGGAATTGTGCTAAACACGACATGCATTTCCAAGCAGCCCTCTGAGAGATTAAGGACAGTCCTTGGCCGGGCGCGGTGGCTCACGCTTGTAATCCCAGCACTTTGGGAGGCCGAGGCGGGCGGATCACGAGGTCAGGAGATCGAGACCACGGTGATAACCCCGTCTCTACTAAAAATACAAAAAAATTAGCCGGGCGTGGTGGCGGGCGCCTGTAGTCCCAGCTACTTGGAGAGGCTGAGGCAGGAGAATGGCGTGAACCCGGCAGGCGGAGCTTGCAGTGAGCCGAGATTGCGCCACTGCACTCCAGCCTGGGCGACAGAGCGAGACTCCGTCTCAAAAAAAAAAAAAAAAAAAAAGGACAGTCCTTATCCCCATTTTACTGATGAGGAAACTGAAGCTTGACAAAGTCACATAACTTGCGCAGGGAGCAAGAGCCTGACCCCTACATACTCTGTTGCCACTAATGAAGTTAACAGAAGCTATGGATCTGCTCCCCTCAGAACATCTGCATGCAATTTCAGGATAAGCAAGCCCAGGTTAGAACCCTAATCAAAGATCTCAAAACCTTCCACCCAGGTTACTATGAGGGGCCCAAGCTCAGTACCCTCTCCCCCTCAGTAGAATCTTTTTTGTTTTCCTTTTTGAGACAGGGTCTCACTCTGTTGTCCAGGGTCTCACTCTGTTGCCCAGGCTAGAGTGGAGCAGTGTAATCACAGCTCACTGCAACCTCAACCTTCTGGGCTCAAGTGATTCTCCCACCTCAGCCTCCCAAGTAGTTGGGATTATAGGTGTCTGCCCCAACACCCAGTTAATAAAAAATTTTTTTTTTTTAGATACAGGGTCTCAGTATGTTGCCCAGGCTGGTCTTGAACTCCTGGCCTCAAGCAATCCTGTCTCAGCCTCTCCAAGTGTGGGGATTACAGGCATGAGCCACCATGGCTGTTCAGCAGGATCTTAACAGAAAGCCTGGGGTACGCTGGGCACAGTGGCTCATGCCTGTAATCCTAGCATTCTGGGAAGCCAAGGCGGGCAGATCACGAGGTCAGGAGATCAAGACCATCCTGGCTAACACGGTGAAACCTCGTCTCTACTAAAAAATACAAAAAATTAGCCGGGCATGCTGGCGGGCACCTGTAGTCTCAGCTACTCGCGAGGCTGAGGCTGGAGAATGGCGTGAACCCCGGAGACAGAGCTTGCAGAGAGCCAAGATCGCACCACTGCTCTCCAGCCTGGGCGACAGAGCCAGACTCCGTCTCAAAAAAAAGAAAGCCTGGGGTAGGAGATGGGGTGTCAGGCTGGGAAGAGGTTTTCCCAGCTATTGGTTACCTAGCTGTGCACTCTAGGCCTCTTATCCTAGGAAGAACACAGACTTTGGAAAGCAACAGCCACAGGCTGAAAGCCTGGCTCTCCTCCACACAGTAAGTCATTTAACCTCTCCAAGTTACATTTCCTCATCTGCAAAATGGGGCTGACATGCCCCTGCAGATTATGGAAAGACGAGATGAGAGGAACTTATGGAAGCATTAGGCACAGAGCAGGCGCTCTGCAACTGGCCACCTTCTCCACCCCACTCACCCTGTTCCAGATGACCAACTCCCAACACTCGGGTTAGGGCCACAGCTGGGACATCCACCGCCGTAGATGCCCACCTCCCGGCCCGTCTGCCTCACCTGTCGCAGTACAGCTGCATGTGTCTGGGCATCTCCCCGTGGGGGACTGCATCAGGCAGCTCCTGCAGCTTCAGGGTCTGGAAGTCCACACATTTGCATTTGTCGGGCATGATGAAGTACGGGTCCAGTGGGCATTTGGGGCGCCCAGCCTGATCTCTGTACAAGATAAGGGAAAAGAGTCACCAAAGCTACCTGGAGAATCCAAAGGCAGGGCTCATTCATCCCAGGAGCCAGCAAGGAGACATTGCCAGCAGCAATTTATGGGGTCTCCAGAATAAGCTGGAGATAAGCCCTAAAGGAAAGCAATGCTGAAGGACCTAGCACTGGATTCTGAAGGACCTAGCACTGGATTCTGAAGGACCTAGCACTGGATTCTGAAGGACCTAGCACTGGATTCTGAAGGACCTAGCACTGGATTAAGAGTCAAGGGAACTGCTTGAGGCTGGGTTCTTCCATTAACTTGCTGAGAGGAGGCAGACAGGTCACACTCGGTCTTCTTGCAGGGTCATGGTGTCCTCATGGGTGAAGAGCTAGTTCATCAATTCTCTTACTAAAGCCCCACTCAAATCCCAAGATCTTTTCCAGTGGGATTCTAGGCAGTTCTAGACCATTCTGAGGGTCTAAGCCTCTACGTATCCCTAGGTAATTACGTCATTATTCAATAAATAGTATAGCAACATAAAGAAGCAAACATCATCGCAAAACCTACTATGTGTCTGACACTATTCCAGGTGCAGGGGGCACAGCACTGAACAAAAAGGTCCCTGCTCTTGTGGAGCCTAAGTTCCTATCAAGGGAGGCTGAAAAGACAGACAAGCAAACAACCACATAACAGAGTGACAGCTACATGCTGTGAAGAAAAGTAAAAAAGTAGGCAGGTGTGGGAGAGACGAGGTGTGTGCGCACCAAACTGAAGACGAAGGGTGGGGCAAGATGCTCCTGGTGAGGGGACATGTGAAGAGGAGCCTGAAGAAGTGAGGACACAGACTATGGCGGCTTGAGGAACAGCACTCCCAGTAGAGGAAACAGCAAGGTCAAAGGCAGTGAGACTAGGGGTGGTAGGTGTATTCCAGGAACAGGAAGGAGGCAGTGCAGCCGGGCCTGGAGAGAAGAGGGGCAGCGAGGCCTGGGGGAGCCGGGAGCAGATCGTGGTGGGCCGTGCAGGACTTGACTAAGAAGTAAATGACTGGACCACCTGCAATGTCAAGGGACACCTGGCTGCTGGGTGGAAAACAGACTGAGGGGGCGGAGGGTGGACGCGGGGGATCAGGGAGGAGGTAGCGCGCCACTCCAGGTGAGAGGTGCCAACAGCATGGAATGAGGCAGCTGTGCCGCAGGTGGATGGGAAGCTGAGGAGGCACCAGCGAAGGAGCCAAGAAAGAGCAGCCAGTGAAGAGGGTAGGGTTCCTTCAGACTGGCGGCAGCAAACATTTTCTAGAAAGGGCCGGAGGATGTGCATTCCAGGTTCTGCAAGCCAAGAGGCCACATACCCTGCCTTTGTAATGCAAAACCAGCTGTGGGCAATACTTAAATGAACAAACGTGTTCCTGGGCCATAGGGTCAGCAGGCTAGATCTGGCCTAGTGAACAAACCATAGTTTGCTTCAGAAGATTCCAAGTAGACTCATTCCCCTGGACTGCTTTTCCCTCCCAACCCTGGGTTCCCTACAAGGCTGTCTGGGTATCCTGGTGAGACAGAACTCACCAATGTAGAGGGACACTGTTCGCAGTGTCTCAGAGCCGCAGGGCATCAGATCTGTGCCAATCCTAAGGGCACACCCCTGTCCAGCCCATCCCAGTGGATCTCTGGAAGCAGCTGCAGGCAGTGCTTGCTACTTGTTCTCATCCTTTCTGACCTTCACTCAGGTCACCGCCCACAGTCCCTCTTGGCCATAGACTCACGTGTTGCACTTCCTGGGCAGGGCATAGCCCTCCAGGCCAGGGCGCATGGCAATGTTGGTGAGGGTGTTGCGGCAGCTGCGGCACTGGATAGAGATGCGGGTGGCCTTGGCACGGACCGCAGAGGCCGCGATGATGATGCCGGGGATCTTCACCAGGTGTGACATCATGTCCGACTGTAACAGAGCCATCAGGAGGCTTGTTGGTTAAGGGGAGCCAGGACACACCTGAGATATGCCGGTAAATGTCCTGGGCAGGAGCCTGGAGGAGGTGGGCACAGAGCTGCAGGGTGGGCCACAGCTCTTCTGTTCAGCTCAAAAACTGCTTCGAGAGCATACACCCAGTGCCAGGCTATCTGGACCCGGGGGTTCAGAGGAGCCTCAGGCACAGCTCCTGCTTTTAAAGACCTCGCAGCACAATTGGGTGGGGGGCGGTGGCAGGGCAAGAGATACACAAAGCACATTTCACTACAAAGTGGCAGGCGCCAGGAGAGAAACCTGAACCCCACCTCTGATGGCAACATCCCTGGACCTGTAGAGTACAATACAGAGAATAAAGCTGGGAGGCAGGGGTCCACATTCTAGTTCAAGTTCTGTCAAAACCTGCTGTGTGGCCTTCTCTGAGTCACTTCTCTTTGAGCCTCAGTTTCCCCATCTTAATGACTATTTCCACACTGGACAATAAGGCAGTAATATTTTTTCTTTTTTTTTTTTTTTTTTTTTTTGAGATGGAGTCTTGCTGTGTCGCCCAGGCTGGAGTGCAATGGCAGGATCTCGGCTTACTGCAACCTCCGCCTCCCTGGTTCAAGTGATTCTCCTGCCTCAGCCTCCTAAGTAGCTGGGATTACAGGTGACTGCCACCACGCCCAGCTAATTTTTTGTATTTTTAGTAGAGACAGGGTTTCACTATGTTGGCCAGGCTGGTCTCGAACTCTTGACCTCAGGCAATCCACTGGCTTCGGCCTCCCAAAATACTGGGATTACAGGCATGAGCCACCGCGCCTGGCTGTAATGTTAATTTTTAAGTGTGATGTTATTGTAGCTATGCCTTAAAAAATGATTCTTCAAAGCTGGGTGCAGTGGCTCACACCTGTAATACCAACACTTTGGAAGGCCGAGGTGGACGGATCACTTGAGGTCAGGAGTTTGAGACCAGCCTGGCCAACACAGTGAATCCCTGTCTCTACTAAAAATACAAAAATTAGCCAGGTGTGGTGGCATATGCCTGTAATCCCAGCTACTCGGGAGGCTGAGGCCGGAGAATCGCTTGAACTGGGGAAACAGAGGTTACAGTGAGCTCAGATCGTGCCACTGCACTCCATCCTGGGAGACAGAGTGGAACTCCGTCTCAAAAAAAAAAAAAGATTCATCTTTTAGAGATACATGGCAAAATAGTTCCAGATGAAATTATATGATGTAAGGGACTTGTTTCAAAAGAACTCCAGGGCCACAGATGAAACAAGATTTGGCCTCTACAGATCACCTGAGGTCAGGAGTTCGAGACCAGCCTGGTCAACATGGTGAAACCCCATCTCTACTAAAAATTAGCTGGGCGTGGTAGTGTGTGCCTGTAATTCCAGCCACTTGGGAGGCTGAGAAAGGAGAATCGCTTGAACCCGCGAGGCAGAAGTTGCAGTGAGCTGAGACCGTGTCACTGCACTCCAGCCTGGGCAACAAGAGCAAAAACTTCGTCTCAAAAAAAAAAAAAAAAAAAAAATTTGGCTCCTAGTTGCTAATTATTAAGCTGGGTGATGAGTACAAGAGGATCTGTTATACTATTCTCTTTATATTCTAATGTTTGAATTATCCATAATAAAAAGTAAAACAAATTCTCAACCAATCTGCTCCTTCCTATGGCCAGCCCTTGCCCTTCACAAAGCTCCTGAGCCACCAGTGTACAGGATGGGGACAATCTCTCTCCACCTTGTCTCCGTTTCTCAAAGCCCTCCTCGGGCTGAACGAGAGAACCGGACATGAGCAGAAGTTTTGCTGGGGCTCTCAAAGAAACTAGGAAGAGGCTGTGGGAAGCAGAAGCGAGGCTGGGGAGGCGCAATTCAAGGCTCCATGCCTGCATCATTACAATAAAGTGGACATCACCACCTCAACCTAGCACCTGGTCAGTCTCAGCACAGTGGATGGAGGGATGCAATGAGGGATCCAATATCACCCACAAGTGTTCTTGCCCGGTATGTGAAATCGAAACACAGGCCTTTGCATCTAATTTCCAGCTTCCAAAAATCACAGAGGGGAAGGGGCATGTTTTAACCACCCCAAGGAGGCCTACAGATAAATCTAAAAGGCAGCACATTCTACAGGATAATGGCTCCTGCTTCTTCAGCAAATCAATGTCACATTCTACAGGATAATGGCTCCTGCTTCTTCAGCAAATCAATAACGTATCTGTGAAAGAACTTACACCCAGAGTAAAGGAAGCTGTTCTGGATTAAAAGAGATTTAAACAACAATCCAATACAATGCCTGGTCCTGGCTGAGACACACGAGCTGTAAGAGGCATGTGAGTTAATTTGGTCAATCTGAATCTAGAGTGTATATTCAATGATACCAAGAGATCTTTGATGTTTCAGTTGAGGTGCTGATGATGTATTGAGAGTATGTAAGAAAACTTTTTTTTTTTCGGGATAAAGTGTGATGTCTGTAATTAATTTTGTATTTTTAGAGAGAGGGTCTTGCTCTGTCACCCAGGCTGAAGTGCCGAGAGGCACAATCAGAGCTCACTGTAACCTCAAATTCCTGGGCCCCTTGATCCTCCCACTTCAGCCTCCCAAGTAGCTTGGACTATAGGCACATGCCACCATACCTAGCTTTGTGGGGTTTTTTTGGTTTTTTTTTTTTTTTTGGAGAGCCAGGGTCTCAAACTCCTGGTATCAAGTAATCTTCCTCCCTCAGCCTCCCAAAGCGCTAAGATTAGAGGCATGAGCCACCATGCATGAGTTCACTTTAAAATTCTTTAGCAAAAAATAAAAAGGACAAAATAGGAAACAATGCAAAATGTTAATTATTAAATCTGGGTGAAGCTATATGGGATTCATTATGCTACTGTCTGCTTTTGGGTGTGTAATATTTCATAACAAAAAGCAAAAAACAAGAAAAGTTCCTTTTGTCTCCAGGAAGAAACAGGTTCAGAAAGGTCAAGTGCCTCGCTCAAGGTCACACAGCTAGCACTCAGGTCTGCCTGCATCCAAAGCCCTCTGCACCATGCAGCAGCCACAGCCCCCCGACCCACCTTCAGGCTACGAATGCTGGAAGGGCTGGCGTCCGACTTGAGCATGACCTGGATGTCTTGGAGCACCTCCTCCCCAGAAGGCCGGGGCCGGGTCACCTCATCAGCTACCTCCTTGGCAGCTTCCTCCAGCTGGAGAAAGGGAAGGGCACAGGCTATTAGTAACTGGGGCAGAGCAGCCCTGGGGAGCTCAGGGATGGGGTCCCACTCACCAGCTGCAGGTGCTCGGCTGGCTGCTTGTACAAGTAGTCGGCCAGGTCCTCATCAAAGCTGGCCAGATCCTCCATCTCCACCTCAATCCAGTACTCCCCCAGGTTGTAATGCCGCTTGAGTTCATCCCTGGAGTGGACACGTAGCAGGGTGGGGCAGGAAGGGTGCAAAGAAGAGGAAACCAACACTGGCTAAGGTGTGCCTGCACCCCTGAATCTGCCCACACCACAGCCACCATGACCTCACCATTCCTCTTCCCAAATACACATCTAATTCCAGATCATTCCATTATTTAACCCTGCAGAGGCTACTCACTGCTGGCACAGGCGTGCCCTAAAGAAAGCTCCACGGAAGGGGTCCACGAGATAGTCAAAGGATGTTTCAACACTCAGGCCAGCGTGCACAAAACAACAAATCAGTTCTGTCACTGAAGGACTCTGCAACGCCTTTAACTTACTCTTGGAGAACAATGTACACAGCTCAAACTTGGGGCCCGGTGAGGTGGCTCACACCTGTAATTCCAACACTTTAGGAGGCTGATGAGGGTGGATTACTTGAGGCCAGGAGTTCAACACCAGCCTGGGCAACATGGCAAAACCCAGTCTCTACTAAAAATACAAAGATTAGCCAGGCATGGTAGCGTACGCCTGTAGTCCCAGCTACTGAGGCATGAGAATCACTTGAACCCCAGAGGTGGAGGCTGCAGTGACCAGAGATCTTGCCAGGGCACTCCAGCCTGGGAGACAGACTGAGACTCTGTCTCAAAAAAAAAAAAAAAACAAACCAAAAAGGTACCAGCCTCGCCAACATAGAGAAACCCCATCTCTACTAAAAATACAAAAAAAAAAAAAAAAACTAGCCAGGTGTGGTGGCGGGGCGCCTGTAATCCTAGCTACCTGGGGGACTGAGGCATGAGAATCACTTGAACCCGGGAGGCAGCAGTTGCAGTGAGCCAAGATCACGACACTGAACTCAAACCTGGGTGACACAGCGAGACTCCATCTCAAAAAAAAAAAAACAAAAAACAAAACAACAAAAAAACTGGAGGCACCAAGGCAGCAGAAAACACATCTGCCTTATCAACCTCTAGTCAGACTCTGTTTTTTTTTTAAATAGAGACTGGGTTTCACTATGTTGCCCAGCCAGGTCTTGAACTCCTGGGCTCAAATGATCCGTTGGCATCGGCCTCCCAAAGCGTCGGGATTACAAGCATGAGCCACTGCGTCCAGCTCAGATGCTTAGCAGAGCATCCCATGTGACTACTGTTGTGAGAACATATTTGGGGACCACTGACCAACGCACAGGCTGTTCCCCAGCCTCGCAGTATCACAGGCCTGAGCCCCATCTCCCTTATGTCCAGGAGCCAGTAAAATGGCCAGACTGGTACTGAAAGCCACTTGCTGTGAGGACACCCCACACCTCTACACAAGCAATTGCTCCTACCTAGACAGAAGGCTTTCTACACCTGCAACTCTGACCTTAGCTCAAAGGTCACCTCAAACTTCAGCCCCCCAGAAAACTTCCGTAAGTCCTTTCTTTCACCTTCCTCTGTGGAGGAAATGACCACCGTGGAATTCATCTGTTGGTCTTCACGACTCACTCCTCTGACTTAGGAGCTTCTCTAGGACAAGAAGCATGTCTTTTCATCTTTGCAGCTCAGTGCCTGGCACACAGGTGGGCAGCATCAGCTGCTGCATGAATAAGTGAAAGCAGGAATGGCTTTACCCATTTCTGGCCTGGTGAGGCCCAGAGACACTGACACCTGGAAGTCACTCAGCTAATAATGGGCCAATGCTGAACCTGCAACCTCATGTTCTCTGCATTTTAACATCTCAGGGATAGAGGCTGGGCCTATGAGGATTCTCATGATGTCACAGGTCGTACAATCAACTAGAAGCAGGAGCCAGGTCCAGCTTCAATGCTGCAGCCCAGCACCCAGAACAGTATCTGGCAGGCAGCAGGTGCTCAATCAATGAAGGTACAAGACTGGTATAAATAAATGAATGAGCGAAGTGAAGTGAATCCTGACTGCCATCTTCACCTTTTACACCTACACGGAACTTGAGTTTGTAAGGTCTCAGACATGACACGGAAGGATGATAGGAAGCAGATGAACAGGAACAAGATCTGGATAAAGAACTAAACGGTCCAAGTGGCGCTAGCTGGTTGCTGGTGGCCCACTCAACAGGTGACTCACCCAGAAATTAACTCCAGGCATAGATAAAATACACAAAGCAGGCCGGGCACGGTGGCTCACGCCTGTAATCCCAACAATTTGGGAGACCGAGGCGGGTGGATCACTTGAGGTCAGGAGTTCGAGACCAGCCTGGCCAACATGGCGAAACCCTGTCTCTACTAAAATTACAAAAAATTATCCAGGCGTCGTGGTGGCGGGAGCCTGTGGTCCCAGGTACTCGGGAGGCTGAGGCATGAGAATTGCTTGAACCCGGGAAGCAGAGGTTGCAGTGAGTCGAGATAGCGCCACTGCACTCCAGCCTGGCGACAGAGCGAGACTCGGTCTCTAAATAAATACATTAATTAAATAAAATACACAAAGCCTTATACCAAGGGGTGAGGCTGCCGGGATGAGCCCTGTGACCCAGGACCGGCTCCTTCCCCCGTCTGGGGCCATCTGTGCTCTGACGGTCCAGGACTCTAGCAGGCTGGTGGAGGCGTGTGTGCGGCCACACTGGAACTCAAGCCCCCGGCCCCGCAGGAGCCGCACCTGTATTTGAAGGTGAAGCCCGTGCGATCGGTGCCCACTCGGTACTGCCGCAGGAACTCCTTGAAGCGCCTCTGCAGCTGCGATTTGCGGGCCTGCCCCTCGTCGGCCTGGGCGTCGCCCCCGAAGCTGTCGCTGTAGAAAATGCCAGGATCGTCGAATCCCGACATGACTGCGCCTGGGGTGTGAATAAACAGCCAGAACAGGCTGGGGGCAGCGCCTGGCACCTCCTCCCCTCCGACGCCTGAATCCCTGCCCTGAGTCCGGAGCCGGGGCACCCGGCTGCGCTCCCAGACTCCAACCCCAGTTCCCGAGAAACCCCCATCCCACTCCAACTACGCCCCGAAATCCAGATGTCTGCTGGCTCCCAGTCCCAGTCCTACTGGCCTCACCTCTGGTTTTCCGCACTTCACAAACCAGGGGAGACAGGAACCTCCACGCTCAGCCGCCGAGTTTCGCGGGAAAAACTAGAGGCGGTATTCGGACGCCGCAGCCGCTGCGCTCCCATTGGTTCGCCGGAGCCTCGCGGCCAGCGATTGGACCGTTCTGAGACCTCCAGCCCCGCCTCCCGGACTGGCTGCCGAAGATGATTGGCTGCAAGGTGCATGACCTCGCCTCCTTCCGGGCTCCATTTTGTGTGCGGAACAATTTGGCGCGAAACTTCTGGCTGGGAAGGAAGCAGCGGCGCAGGACGGGGCGGACGCAAAGATGGCGGAGGCGCGGGCGCGCGGAGGGCGCTTTTATGTGCTTTCTTTTTTATTTTCTGGGGTTTTTTTCCTAAGGCATGGTCTCGTTCTTTTGCCGGGGATGGAGTGCAGTGGCTCGATCACAGCTCACTGTAGCCTCAACCTCTTGGACTCAAGCGATCCGTCCGCCTCAGCCTCCCGTGTAGCGGGGACCACAGGTGTACGTGATTTTCTTAAAATATTTCATAAATACGGCGTCTCACCATGTTGCCCAGGTCTCGAACCTCTGCTCTCAAGCGACCCGCCCGCCTTGGCGTCCCAAAGCACTGGGATTACTGGCGTGAGCTACCGGGCCGGGCCTGCGTGCTTTTCTTAAGCCTTCTTTTAAAGTCCTATGGAAAAAAAGACCCTTTTCATAGCCAGAGGGAGAAAAAACTAGAAGTTCAGAAATGATTGGGTCCAGGTGCCCATTTTGCATTGGGAGACCGTGCCCTGAGGACTATTCGCTTGCCGGTCGTGGGGCCAGTTCTCTGGGCCTGAGGCTCTGAGGAGCCCCTGTCCTCCAGCTGGTGGGAGGACAGGGCGATTACCGCGCGGCTCACCCGCGTCCCCGACCCGGGTTATCGCACCCTAACACACTGCTTTTATTTGTTTATTTATTTATTGAGACGGAGTCTCACTCTGTCGCCCAGGATGGAGTGCAGTGGCGCAATCTTGGCTCACTGCAACTTCTGCCTCACTGGTTCAAATGATTCTCCTGCCTCAGCCTCCCAAGTAGCTGGGACTACAGGCAGGCGCCACCATGCTCAGCTAATTTTTGTATTTTTAGTAGAGACAGGGTTTCACCATGTTGCCCACACTGGTCTCGAACTCCTGGCCTCAAGTGATCCGCTCGCCTCGGCCTCCCAAAGTGCTGGAATTACAGGTGTGAGCCACCGTGCCCGGCCCAGCCTCATTCTGTTTAACAGCTGCTTAATTTTCTGTAGTATGGTGACAAAGACTCTCCTTGACCAAACTTTAGCCAGGTTCCTCTGGGCTGCCTTCACTTCTAAGCCTCAACCTTGATCTATAGGCACTGTGGCTCATGCCTGTAATCCTAGCACTTCAGGAGGCCAAGATGAGAGGATCCCTTGAGTCCAGGAGTTGAGGCCAGCCTGGGCAACATAGCAAGATCTCGCTTCTCTAGAAATTTTTTTATAATTTTTTTTTTTTTTTTTTTTTTTTTTTTTGAGACAGAGTCTCACTCTGTCACCCAGGCTGCAGTGCAGTGGCACGATCTCGGCTCACTGCAACCTCCACCTCCTGCGTTCAAGCAATTCTGCCTCAGCCTCCGGAGCAGCTGGGACTACAGGCGGGCGCCACCATGCCCAGCTAATTTTTGTATTTTTAGTAGAGACAGGGTTCCACCATCTTGGTCAGGCTGGTCTCGAACTCCTGACCTCGTGATCCGCCTGCCTCCGCCTACTAAAGTGCTGGGATTACAGGTGTCCGCCACCGTGCTCAGCCTTTTTGTTGTTTGTTTTGAGACAGAGTCTCACTCTGTTGCCCAGGCTGGAGTGCAATGGCACAATCTTGGCTCCCTGCAACCTCCGCCTCCTGGGTTCAAACAGTTCTCCTGCCTCAGCTTCCCAAGTAGCTGGGATTACAGGTGTATGCCACCACGCCTGGCTAATTTTTTGTATATTTAGTAGAAACGGGGTTTCACCATGTTGGCCAGCCTTGAACTGCTGACCTCAGGTGATCCACCTGCCTGGGCCTCCCAAGGTGCTGGGATTACAGGCATGAGCCACTGTGCCCACCCTGAGATTTTTTTTTAATTAGCTGGGCATGGTGGAGCACACCTGTTGTCCTAGCTACTCAAGAGGCCAAGGTGGGAGGATGGCTTGAGCCCAGGAGTTTGAGACTCCAGTGAGTTTTGGTTGCACCACTGCACTTCAGCCTGAGTGACAGAGCGAGACTCATCTCTAAAAAGAAAAAAAAGACAGGCCAGGCACGGTGGGCTCACACCTGTAATCCCAGCATTTTGGGAGGCTGAGGCGGGAGTTTGAGACCAGCCTGGCCAACATGGTGAAACCCCGTGTCTACTAAAAATACAAAACTTAGCCGGGCGTGGTGGCAGGCAGCTGTAATCTCAGCTACTAGGGAGGCTGAGGCAGGAGAATCGCTTGAACCTGGGAGGCAGAGGTTGCAGTGAGCCGAGGTCGTCCCACTGCACTCCAGTCTAGGTGACAAGAGTGAAACAGTCTCAAAAAAAGAAAAAAAGACTTAAACAAACACTAACAGTTTCTAACAGCTGCTGACATCTCTGAAATGACTCTACCCAGCCCCCGCTAAGGTGCCTGCCTGAGAAAACTCAAGGCTGCTGATTAATGTTTACCGTTTATTCCAGGCAACAACTGAGGATGTGACTGACCTCTGTCTCCCAGTCTCTGTGGGAGGCAAAAATTCTAACTCCGATCATTGCCAACTGGCAGACACAGCTAGCCTCACTGCATTTACACTGACTTAACCTTTTGTAATTTTTCACTTCCCTGGCTCTACTAATCACTTGCCCACCCCTTCCTCCCTCAATCTTTCTTTTTTTTTTTTTTTTGAGACAGGGTCTCTGTTGCCGATGCTGGAGTGCAGTGGTGTGATCACAGCTCACTGCAGCCTTGACCTCCCAGGCTCATGTAATCCTCCCACCTCCACCTCACCACCATGCCTGGCAAATTTATTTATTCATTTGTAGAGATGGAGTTTTACCATATTGCCCAGGCTGGTCAACCTCCCTTTAAAATACCTCTGTACAAATTAAAGCTGAGTTCAGTTCATGCTGGACTCTTTTCTCTATTGCAGTAGTCATTACTGATTGAAATCTGTCCTTACCAGTTTTGTTTTGTTTTTTTTTCTGAGATGGAGTCACACTCTATAGCCCAGGCTGGAGTGCAGTGGCGTAATTTCAGCTCACTGCAACCTCCGCCTCCCGGGTTCAAGCAGTTCTCCTACCTCAGCCTCCTGAGTAGTTGGGATTACAGGCACGTGCCACCACACCTGGTTAATTTTTGTATTTTTAGTAGAGATAGGGTTTCACCACATCGGTCAGGCTGGTCTCGAACTCCTGACCTCGTGATCCACCCGCCTCGGCCTCCCAAAGTGCTGGGATTACAGGCGTGAGCCACCATGCCCGACTGTCCTTACCATTTTAACTAGTGTCTGGCTTTGTTCGACAATTGAGAGGAAAAAATTATTCAGCCATTCTACTATTAGTAGAATTCAAGATCGTTTCTCTGTCCCCTCCCCTCTTCCTTCCTTTCTTTGTCAGTACAGTGAATATCTGTGCCCCTTTCACAGATGAGGAAACTGGGCCCAGGGCAGGAGAGTCCCAGCTGCTATTTGGTTTTTGTTTTGTTTTTTTGAGACGGAGTCTTGCTCTATTGCCAAGGATGGAGTGCAGTGGTGCGCTCTCAGCTCACTGCAACCTCAGCCTCCCAGATTCAAGTGATTCTCCTGCTTCAGCCTCCCAAGTAGCTGGGATTACAGGCATGTGCCACCACTCTCAGCTAATTTTGTGGTTTTAGTAGAGACGGGTTTTCACTATGTTGGCCAGGCTGGTCTCGAACTCCTGGCCTCAAGGAATCCACCTGTCTCAGCCTCCCAAAAGTGTTAGGATTATAGTCGTGAGCCACCGTGCCCAGGTCCAGCTGCTATTTGAATGCCTCTCATTTGCTTCTCAGGACACATAGGTGAGTTAGGTAACAGTATATTCATGTCACCAGTGATAAAATGGAGCCTCAGAGAGGTTAAGTGACTAACCTCAAAGTGGTGTAGCAGGAATTTGAACCTAAGAGTTTCACTCCAGTCCCTAATAGTCACCGGACAAAAAATACAAATTTTGCCACAGAATCTGCTCATTTCCGCCAAACAGGGCAAACCCATCCTCCGTAAAGGCAAGTCTTGTATCAAGCAGGCTTCAACACAAATATTCGCCCACCAGCTGCTTAAAACTCACCTCCTGGGCCGGGCACAGTGGCTCACGCCTGTAATCCCAGCATCCTGGGAGGCTGAGGCGGGTAGACCATCTGAGGTCAGGAGTTCGAGATCAGCCTGGCCAACATGGGGAAAACCCGTCACTACTAAAAATACAAAAATTAGCTGGGCATGGTGATGAACTTCTGTAATCCCAGCTACTCAGGAGGCTGAGGCAGGAGAATTGATTGAACCTGCCTCAGTGAGCTTGCAGTGAGCCAAGATCACGACACTGCACTCCAGCCTGGGTGACAGAGCGAGACTCTGTCTCAAAAAAAAAAAAAAGAAAAGATAAAAAGAAAAGCTCACCTTCTGTATTCTCAAACAGACCAGCTCCTGCCAACCCCCTATCACCACTTCTCCTACCGAGCACGCAAGAAACCAGGGAGGAAAAGGTCAGTTCCCCAAGAATAACAAAGCCCATGAAAACTAGTTCAAGTTACTATCAGACAATGTTGTTTATTATTTCACACAAAAGTTAGACCAAGGCCACGGCGCCGTTAAACACCTCCCTCCCCACCCACGCATGGCTCAAAAACCACCCCAACCCTGCTATAAAAACAATAGAACACAACAAAAATACTGCATTTGAGGCTGAGCCAGGAACAGAGTGGCTCCAACAAAAATAAGACAAAAACACAAGACACAACATCTTTTCAGGTTTATGTAAAAATTGCCATGGCCCACGGGGAAAGTGGTCATGGCTGTGTCAACAGGGATACTTCAAACTCAGGGCTTTTGGAGGTTTGAGACAGCTGCCACATTAGGGTGTCTTCCAGGCTCTGCTGCAGGAACTGAGGATGCTGAAGGGCAGGGCTGATCCCTTGGCCCACTCTGAAGTTTAGGCCATTGACTGGATGTGCTTTTCGTTGGGGAAGATGCCATAGGCTCCTTCCTCCTTTCCAGAGAGAGGGACACAGTGAGAGGGCTGGAGGCCCTGAAAGCCTCCAGTGCCCACGATAAGGAAGCCAGCCAAGAGATTTCCCTCTCTAGAAAGAAGGCCTTCCACTGGACAAAGTTCATGGCCCTGGGAGCCAGCATGTCTGCATTCACATGGCATAAAGCCCTACAGCAACTGTCGCCACCAGAAAGCTGAGTGTAAGGACCCATCGGAGAAGCGGGGCCTGTGAGCGGGTGTTGAGCAGGGGCTTCCCTCTGGGAGTCTCCACGGGGGCAGAGTCTGAAAGAGAAAACAGGGCAAGGTCAATAACAGGTGGGCGTGCATCAGGGTGTCTGATGTCATAGAAAAGCAAAGCAGAGTGGCCTCAGGGTCTGCAGTACAGTCCCTGCCCAGTGCCAGGATTCTGCAAGACCACAAACAGGTGTCCCTCTAGCCACTGCTTGAATATCTTCAAAGACGGGCAGCTCACTACTTCTCCAAGCTGTCTGTTCTTCCCTGTGCAGCCAGGCCACGTTGTGAAAACATTCTTGGGCCTAGGCATGGTTTTCAGACTTGTGCCTGTGCCCTGTCCTCTCCTTAAACTTTGCCAGCGATTAGGTACGAGCTGTAAATCTTTCTCTCAGACTCACACATTTGCTAAGCATGGTGATGATGGGGCAGGGGCTAGAAAGCAGGAGCTCCGAAGTTCAGTCCCATCCCTGGTTATTAAAACATGATAGGGCCGGGCGCAGTGGCTCACGCCTATAATCCCAGCACTTTGGGAGGCCAAGGCAGGTGGATCACGAGGTCAGGAGTTCAAGACCAGCCTGGCCAATATGGTGAAACCCCGTCTCTACTAAAAATACAAAAAATTAGCTGGGTATGGTTAGGGGTTCCTGTAATCCCAGCTACTTGGGAGGCTGAGGCAGAGAACTGCTTGAACCCGGGAGGCAGAGGTTGCAGTGAGCCAAGATCGTGCCCCTGCACTCCAGCCTGGGCAACAGAGTGAGACTCCATCTCAAAAAAAAAAAAAGATTTAAAATGTGATAGGCCAGAGCCAGCCGTGCAACCTGGGTAGATGTGCCACCCGCCTCCTCCTCAGGCACAGAGTGGGTGCTCCCTAGGTCTTTAGAAGCAGGACAGAGTCCAGAGCAGGTCTCTGGAACCAGACCAGCTGGGTTTCAATCCTAGCCCCACCCTGGGCTATAAGAAGGGCTTCCCCAGAGAAAACAGGGCCGTAGGTCTGGTGGCCCAGGGCTGCGGTCACAGGAAGTACAAGCAAGCAGTTACGCTGTGACATTTACATGTGTGTTGTTCATATTAAAGGCTCCTGCTCCTTCTGATACATTAGGGTGCAGTTCTCAAATGTTGTGGTTCCAAAACTCCTTTATACTCAAATGCAACCAAGCATCCAAAAGAGCTTTTGTTTGTGTGAGTATAGCTATCACTATTTACAAAATTAGAAATTAAAACTGATAAATTCTTTCTTTTTTTTTTTTTTTTTGAGATGGAGTCTCGCTCTGTCACCCAGCCTGGAGTACAGTGGTGCAATCTCGGCTCACTGCAACCTCCACCTCCCAGACTCAAGAGATTCTCCTGCCTCAGCCTCCCGAGTAGCTGGGATTACAGGCGTGCACCATCATGCCCAGCTAATTTTTATATTTTAGTAGAGACGGGGTCTCCCACATTGGCCAGGCTGGTCTCAAACTCCTTACCTCAAGTGATCCCCCTGCCTCAGCCTCCCAAAGTGCTGGGATTACAGGCATGAGCCACCGTGCCTGGCCAAAACTGAGAAATTCTTTTTTTTTTTTTTTTTTTTAGATGGAGTCTCGCTGTGTCGCCCAGGTTGGAGTGCAGTAGTGGCGCCATCTGGGCTCACTGCAAGCTCCGCCTCCCGGGTTCACACCATTCTCCTGCCTCAGCCTCCAGAGTAGCTGGGACTACAGGCGCCCGCCACCACGCCCAGCTAATTTATTTGTTGTTGTTGTTGTTTGAGATGGAGTCTCACCCAGGCTGGAGTGCACCCATGGTGGCTCTCGCCTGTAACTGCAGCACTTGGGGAGGCAGAGGCAAGAGGATTGCTTGAAGGCAGGTGTTCAAGACTGGCCTGAGAACCTGTCCTTACAGGGGCAGTGGGGTGGGGCAGCAGGAAACAACACCCACCACCACCAAACATTCAGAAAACAGAGGAGTAGAGATACTAGAGTCAGACAGCCAGGTCCCTCCATGTGTAGCCCAGAGGAAGTGCCCCTTCCTGGATGCTCTCACCTTGCACTTTGTTGCTGGCCCGCTGGCGAAGACCTGGTGCCCGTGAGGGGCTCTGGTCCTTGGTGTCATGGGTCAGCAGCTCCTGCAACTCCTCAAAGAGCTAAAAGACAAAAGACACACATGCCTGTCTCAGTGAGAGACGCTACCAGGTCCCAGCTGAAGGTAGGACCTTAAGTTGTGTTAGGAAATACTTTGGAAATAACAAGATGGTAAGAAAAATATTGGCCGGGCATGGTGGTGCGCCCCTGTAATCCCAGCACTTTGGGAGGCCAAGGTGGGCACATCACGAGGTCAGAAGTTTGAGACCAGCCTAGCCAACATAGTAAAACCCCATCTCTACTAAAGATACAAAAAATTAGCCGGGCGTGGTGGCACATGTCTGTAATCCCAGCTACTCGGAAGGCTGAGGCAGGAGAATTGCTTAAACCTGGGAAGCTGAGGTTGCAGTGAGCTGAGATCGCCCCATTGCACTCCAGCCTGGGTGACAGGGCGAGACTCTGTCTCAAATAAATAAATAAATAAATAAATAAATAAATAAATAAAATTCATGTCCCTTTCATCCACCTTAAGAGATAAGATGTTCCAAGCCCAATTGGCTCCCCTGCCTGCTCTTGCCCTCCCAACCCACAACAATGATCCCGGATTTAGAGTTCACTGTGGCGGCCCATGTCCTTAGCCTGTGTCTCATGCAAAAGGCTGCATTGCTTGTTTTGAAATAATATTAAGTGGTATCCTAGTACATGCACTCTTCTGCGGCTGCTTTCTTCCCTTGAGTTTAGATTTGTGAAATTCAGCCTTGGTGAGGTGTGCTGAATGGTATTTGTTAGCCTTGCAGATCAGGAAACTGTAGCTCCTACAGGTTAAGTGCTTTGCCCAAGGACTGATAGGCACCAAGAGCTGTTTTTTTTTTTTTTTAAATACGAAGTCTCGCTCTGTTGCCCAGGCTGGAGTGCAGTGGCAAGATCTTGGCTCACTGCAAGCTCCGCCTCCCGGGTTCACACCATTCTCCTGCCTCAGCCTCCCGAGTAGCTGGGACTACAGGTGCACGCTACTATGTCTGGCTAATTTTTTCATGTTTTTGTAGAGATGGGGTCTCACTGTGTTACCAGGGTTGGTCTCAAACTCCTGGGCTCAAGCCATTTTCCTGCTTTGGCCTTCCAAAGTGTTGGTATTATAGGTGCGAGCCTGAGAGCCAGTTCTGACTCCAAATCCCTTTTCTTTTAAAAACATTTTTTTCCTTTAAATTTTTTGTTAATTTTTTTTTTTTTTTTTGATAGAGACAGGGTCTCGCCATGTTGCTCAGGCTGGTCTGCAACTCCTGAGCTCAAGCAATCCGCCCACCTTGGCTTCCCAAAGGGCTGGGATTACAGGCGTGAGCCACTGCACCTGGCCCTTTTCTTTTGCCTACACTTCTCTGAAAGACACAGATTTTCTTCCTCCAAGACTGATTGGATTTTCTGAAGGGGGAGGGTGGAAGGGAAAGGCCTTGTTCTGTAACCGGGGCCAGGCCCAGAATCTTCTGCAATCCACGGCTGGGGGTAGGGAGCCAGGAGGGCATGAGCCTGAGCCCCAGGCCCCATGGCACCTCCAGGGGGTGGCAGAGAGAGAAGGCTCTATGACATCTGGGTAGAAGGAGCCCCTCACTTCTCCACCTCTGCCCAAGAATTCATCCTTCCAGGCTTTGCTCAAACCCCACCTTCCCCCTGGATTTGAGACACTTGTAGAAAGAGGTAAGCCTCTCTGGCTAGGCTGAGAATCCCTGGAAGGCAGAGGCTACCTGTAACCCTGGGAGTGCCAACCTGGCTATACACTAGTGCACACACAACTTATACGTTGCCACAGACTGTTGTCACAGAGAGTTACAACTGATTCTCATGTCCCATTATGACAATAGTGAATGTTTGAGGGCTTCCTCTGTGCCAGACACTGCTGTGGGGACTTTACTGCTGTAAACTCACTCAAGCCTTATAAGTCTAAGATGTAGGTACCACTATTATCCCTATTTTACAGATAGGGAAACTGAGGTACAGAGAGATGAAGGCATTTGCCCAAGATCACCCAGCTAGTAAGTGGCAAGTGCTGGAACCCTGGTTCCCTGTGTTAACCATGACCCATAGCACCCTCCCCTACAATGAGAAGGGTCCCTTGGAGGAACAGCAGGGGGCGGCAGAGGCTGCCCCAGGCTGCCCGACCCTCACCTGGATGTTGAGCAGGAACGCGGTCTTGGCCTCTTCTAGCACCCTCTGCCTGACCGCGGGAGTCATCTCCAGGGAGTTCATGCGGGAGCGGTAGAGCTGCTTGAACTTGGTGGCACTGGCAATGTTGGGGAAGGTGAAGAAGGCCAGGCCCTCGCCAGAGCTGGGCAGGTCCAGGGCTTTCTGAGCAATCTTCTTGAGCACCTGGCCCCCAGACAGGTCACCCAGGTAGCGGGTGTAGGCATGGGCCACCAGCAGCTCGGGCTCTGTGCGCCCCACCTTGTGGAGCCGCTTCACATAGCGCTGCATGGCCGGTGTGTAGGGGATGACCTCCTGCCAGCGGGGCCCGTACCAGAAGGCCAGGTCCTGCTCCAGGGCGGCCTTGCGGTGCAGCTCTTCTGGGAAGTAGACAGGGGCGAAGACTGGGCTCTCCTTGTTGCACTCAATCTCCTCCTCCAGGGCCACATAGATGTGGTACAGGGAGGCCATCACCAGCTGAAAGCAGAGTGAGCAGGTCAGGCCGCCAGCCACATAGAAGACCCCCACCTCTGTCCGTCCCCTCCACTACTGCCTTTGGAAAGGCCCCCATCACTTCTCAGCTGGGCTCTGACTCCTTCTGCCACCCCTCGCTACAATCCTCTTCACACAGCAGCCAGAGGGATTTTTACAAGAGAAAAAGACGATCATGTACTTTCTCAGCCTAAAACTCTTTTACCCCACTGGGCAAAACAAGCAGCCTAACTGAATCCTTATATAAAGATCCAACAAACCAGCCCAGTGTGGTGGCTCAAACCCCTGTAATCCCTGCACTTTGGGAGGCTAAGGCGGTAGGATTGCTTAAAGCCAGGAGTCTGAGACCAGCCTGGGCAACATAGCCCAAAACCCACCTCTACAAAAAATTCTTTTAAAAAACTAGCTGGCTGGGTCCAGGCGCAGTGGCTCACACCTGTAATCCCAGCACTTTGGGAAGCCAAGGTGGGTGGATCACAAGGTCAGGAGATCAAGACCATCCTGGCTAACAAGGTGAAACCCCGTCTCTACTAAAAACACAAAAAAATTAGCCGGGCGTGGTGGAGGCCACCTGTAGTCCCAGCTACTCGGGAGGCTGAGGCAGGAGAATGGCGTGAACCCGGGAGGCGGAGCTTGCAGTGAGCCGAGATCGCACCACTGCACTCCAGCCTGGGCAACAGAGCGAGATTCCATCTCAAAAAAATAAATAAATAAAAATAAATAAACTAGCCAGCTGGACGCGGTGGCTCACGCCTGTAATCCCAGCACTTTGGGAGGCTGAGGCAGGTGGATCACGAGATCAGGAGTTTGAGACCAGCCTGGCCAAGAGACCAGCCTGGGCAATATGGTGAAACCCCATCTCTACTAAAAACACAAAAATTGGACAGGCATGGTGGCAGGCACCTGTAATCCCAGCTACTCAGGAGGCTGAGTCAGGAGAATTGCTTGAACCCAGGAGGCAGTGGTTGCAGTGAGCCGAGATTGTGCCATTGCACTCCAGCCTGGGCAACAGAGCAAGACTCCGACTCAAAAAAAAAAAAAAAAAAAAAAAAGCCAGGTGTGGGTATGGCGGTGCATGCCTATAGTCCCAGCTACTCCAGAGGCCGAGGCAGGGGTATCACTTGAGCCCAGGATTTCAAGGTTGCAGTGAACTGTGATCATATCACTGAACTCCAGCTTGGGGAACAGAGTGAGCAAGACCCTGTCTCAGAAAACAAACAAAAAAAATCCAACAAAGGAATTGCTATTCCCATTTTATAGAAAAGGAAACTAAGGATTAGAGAGTGTATGAGACATGGAGGTTGCACAGCTAGTAAGAAATGAAACTGGATTGAAGACCGGGCATTGCTAGGGACCCACCATGGCTCAGGAGAGGGGGATAGCTGAAATGAAAGTGCTTAAAGGAGACTGGCCATGTGCTTCTGGCTTTTGACCTCTGCATGACCAACTACAGGGCACAATTCTCCTTCCTGGAGGCCTATTCTGAACCCCACCACCTCTGGATGCTGGGCTGAGGCAACAGGTCTTGAGTGTACCTTGGCTTGGGGCACTAACTCCCGTTACACATTAATACACCCGTTTGAATTTGAAGGAGGACAAAGTTAAGACATTTAGGTTGGAGTTTCCAAGTTATTGCTGAGCCATAAACATTGAAAGCAGCTCTATTCCTTGAGGGGACAGAAAGCCAGGTAGCCTGGTACAAAAGAGCCTGGGTTTTTGCGTGTGACCGACCTGGTTCTTACCCAACTCTGCCAGTCCTTAGCTGTGTGACCACGGGTGAGCCACTTGCTTTCTCTGGTCCCAGCTTCCTATCCTATCTTAGAGCAGATGGTCTGAGGTCTGTGTGACTGTGCTAGCCAACTGTGCTAGTCAGTTCCCTCACCTGCCACATACTAGATGGGGCTGGTGTGAGGATTAAGTGAGAGGATCTGGGCCAGCACAGAGGGCAGCCTGGCACTTAGCGCTCACATGAGAAAGGCTGTGATAAGTGCCACGTCCACCAGCTTAATGTAAGTGAGCACTGGATTCTCTCACGGATCTTGGTGCCTCCTTGGAACCCTGTGACTTAGAGGCAAAATCCAAAGTCTAAGCTGGCTGGGGATGGGATATTCCAGCATTCACCTCCCTGCACCCACTGTCTCCAGTCACACTGCAGCAACTGGGTGTACCTCATCTTTTTAAGGGAGCAGGGAGGAGGATGAAGAAGACCCATTACAGGCCCAAGGACCCCACCCAGCCTGGAACCACAGGTTAAATCTCTCCTCATTAAAGCATGTCTCAGCCGGGTGGTGGCTCACACCTGTAATCCCAGCACTTTGGGAGGCCAAGGCGGGTGGATCATCTGAGGTCAGGAGTTCGAGACCAGCCTGGCCAACATGGTAAAACCCTGTCTCTACTTAAAAAATACAAAAATTAGCCAGGCGTGGTGGTGGGCACCTGTAGTCCCAGCTACTTGGGAGGCTGAGGCAGGACAATCACTTGAACCCAGGAGGCGGAGGTTTCAGGGCACTGAGATCTTGCCATTGCACTCCAGCCTGGGCAACAGAGTGAGACTCTGTCTCAAATAAAATAAAAAAAATAAAGCATGTCTCATGTTGGAAGTAGGGGGTGGCAGAGGGTACAGATTGCAAAAGGGACTGGGATGAAGGTGGTGGGATATAGCTCCCTACTCCCCACCCCCATACCCTCTGTTCAACCTGAACAAGCCTTTCCCCATGCCGATGTTTTAACACCCAGTATCTTCCCCGTTCTTCGTCAAGTGCTTTCCTTCTATTTGCATGAATTTCACAACAGTGCTGAGAAACAGCAAAATCAGTACCTGGCATATAGTGGGTGCTTAAGAAAGCCCTGCTGTTGAAATCCTCTTTTACAGATGGGGAAAACGTGGCTTAGGGAGATTAGATGAGGCACCCTCAGTCTCACTGTTAGAAAAGGATTCTGTTAAGACCCCAACCTATATTATTCCTTATCCTCAGAGGCAAATTAGAATTAGGTCAGGAGTACAAGCTCTGAAACAACATCAGTCTTGGTTGATTTCAGCCTTTTCCACTTACTGGCCGTGTGACCTTCTGTTAGTCACTTAACCTCTCTGAGCCTTCCAGTCCTCATCTTTCTCATCAGGGTTGAAGCACAGATTAGAAACCAAGTGTACAAAATGCCCAACATGGAACCAGTGCTCAGTCAACAGCACTGCTGCCCCAGCCCCTCCACAACATTACAGAGCAGGCTGAACTTGCTGTGTGACCTTGGGTAACTCACCTTCCCTCTCTGAGCCTCAGTGTCATCTTTTTTTTTTTTTTTTTTGAGATGGAGTCTTGCTCTGTGGCCCAGGCTGGAGTACAGTGGCGCGATCTCGGCTCACTGCAACCTCCTCCTCACAGGTTCAAGTGATTCTCCTGCCTCAGCCTCCCAAGTAGCTGGGACTACAAGTGCCCGCCACCACGCCCGGCTAATTTTTTGTCAATCTCCTGACCTCGTGATCCACCTGCCTCGGTCTCCCAAAGTGCTGGGATTACAAGCGTGAGCCACCGTGCCCAGCTCAGTGTCATCATTTTTAAGATGACTGTACTGGACATGCCCATCTGGTCCCTCAGCATCCCCACTTAAACCACTGGTCTGAGCCTTGGGTCCACCCACACCTGCCACACCCTACACCAGGGCTAGTCCCACCAAGCCACATACCTTGAAGCCCTCTCGGGTCACCTGGCCCTTCTGAAAGTTCCTCATGAACTCAGCATTCTCTGCCTGGGTGTGCACCTCCTTGGTGGCCTCCTTCAGGGCCTCTGACAAATCCTGGGGCATGCTGAGGAGGAAATGGGAAAGGTGAACACAAAGCTGGCTGGGGGTGGGGTCTTTCCCAACTGCTGAGCCACCCACCTGTGGGCAGGCCTTCAAGAGACTCCCATCCTCATTCAGGCCATGTTCTCAATCGCTTTAAGATGCAGCCTTGTGGCTGGGCACGGTGGCTCACGCCTGTAATCCCAGCACTTTAGGAGGCCAAGGCAGGTGGATCACCTGAGGTCAGGAGTTCGAGACCAGCCTGGCAAACATGGTGAAACCCCATCTCTACTAAAAATACAAAAATTAGCCGGGCATGGTGGCGGGTGCCTGTAATCCCAGCGATCATGCCTGTAATTGCTTGAGCCCCGGAGGCAGAGGTTGCAGTGAGCTGAGATCACACCACTGCACTCCAGCCTTGGTGACAGAAACTCCATCTCAAAAAAAGAAAAAAAAGGCCGGGCGCGGTGGCTCACGCCAGTTATCCCAGCACTTTGGGAGGCCGAGGCGGGTGGATCATGAGGTCAGGAGATTGAGACCATCCTGGCTAGCACGGTGAAACCCCATCTCTACTAAAAATACGAAAAATTAGCTGGGCGCGATGGCGGGCGCCTGTAGTCCCAGCTACTCGGGAGGCTGAGGCAGGAGAATGGTGTGAACCCGGGAGGCGGAGCTTGCAGTGAGCAGAGATCGCGCCACTGCACTCCAACCTGGGTGACAGAGCGAGACTCCGCCTCAAAAAAAAAAAAAGAAAGAAAGAAAAAAAGAAAAAAAAAAGAGCCAGGCATGGTGGCTCACACCTGTAATCCTAGCACTTTGGGAGGCTGAGGCAGGCAGATCACCTGAGGCCAGGAGTTTGAGCCCAGCCTGGCCAACATGGTGAAACCCTATCTCTACTAAAACGACAAAAAAAAAAAAAAAAATTAGCCGGGCATGGTGGTGGGCGCCTGTAATCCTAACTACTTGGGAGGCTGAGGCAGGAGAATGGCTTGAACCCAGGAGGCGGAGTTTGCAGTGAGTAAAGATCGCGCCACTGCACACCAGCCTGGGCAACAGAGCAAGACTCCATCTCAAAAAAAAAAAAAAGCAAAAAAAAAAAAACAAATTCAGGCTGGGCGTGGTGGCTCTCGCAGCCTTGTAAACACTCTTCAGTCATTAAAACACTAAATAATACAGTCCCCCAAACCAAGGGGGAAATCCTGGTACAGGTAGTTCGCAGTGGAGAGGAGGAGGAGGTACAGCATAACCCAGGAAGGAGCAGCAGCCCCATGAACGGGCATCTCCAAGTTTGTAATTGCTTTGATTGGCTTTTAGACCCAATATTTAATTCAGTTATTTTGTTAAAGTTTCAGATGCAAATCTCATGACCCCCTATCATGTTATGCTCATCACGAAGGCATCAGGGTTAAAAAACCTGAGAAATTCTGCTTTGGTCAAAGAAAAAGTCTTTCCGGGAGTATTTCTGTCATGGGTCCGTATCCCTGCCTCCCCCACAGAATTGGCATTTTTCCCTTTTCTCCTGCCCTGCTTCCCGGAACATCATCCCCTGTTCTACAACACAGCTGGTCAAATTCTCGGGAGAAATGGCACATGTCAGTAAGTCCCAGCTACTCTGGAGGCTGAGGTGGGAGAATGCTTGAGCCCAGGAGTTTAAAAAAAAAAAAAATTATTGAAAGAAGGGAATGAGTGAGACCTGGAGGTGGGCAGACCAAGGTTCAAGGCCCAGTTCTGACACCTGCTGACTGAGCACTCTTGGGCATGTCGCCTCCCTTAACTGGGCAATCTGTGAGACACGGAACACCGTAGCCAGGGTGATGTCTGGCTCAGGTCCTCCGTAGCTAGTGAGGGACAGATGCCACCAAGAGAACCAAGCATGCTTCCCCAGGCTGGCGGAGCCCCAGGGATCTAGATTCAGCAGAGAGCAGCTCCAAGCACACCTCAAAAGTTGGATTAAAACAAAACTGGCTCCCTCACGGGGAAGCCCCAGAGATCTAGATTCAGTAGAGCAACTCCAAACACAACTCGAAAGTTGGATTAAAAAAAAATTGGCTACCTCAAAGGCTGGATACTCTAGGGACACTCCCATCTTGGTCACCAACCTCATACCAGGGTGCCAGACATGTAAATTACAGTTCCTCCTTCCAACTACCCTCCGGGCACAGGCAGGATCAGAACCCCGAGCCTCCTGACTCCAGAGCCAAGTGTCTGGCTCCTGGGCTCTGTCGCTGCGTGGCAGTGTCCCGGGGTGGGGCTGGGATGCGAGCAGGGTTGGGAGGGAAAAGCGCCCGTCCCGCGCCCCGCGCTTGCCTGTCGGGTTGCGGACGCTCCATCCGGCCGGTGCTGGGCTCGTTCGTGCTGGCTCCGCGGGCGGCGGCTGCGCTGAGGACGCTCGAGAGGAGGCAGGCGTTGACTGTGCCGGAGCCGCGGCCGGTCACATTTATGCTTGGCAGGTCACGTGGGCCAGGCGGAACAGCTGATCCCCACTTTCTGGCCGAGCGTTGCAACACCCGCAGGGGCCCGCGCCCAGCCCGTCCGGGGCCAGTGTGGGGTGGAGACGAGCAGTCATATGACCCTCGGGAAACAAAGTCTGGCCATAGGACTTTTAGAGAAAACACACACACAAACACACACACACCCTTTAAGGAAATCGGAGAAGCTGCAGGTTCTGGGTGTGATTTTGCTCCTTCCAGAGTCCCCCCTTCTGCTCCCTGTCCCCTTGGGACTTGATGCACCCCAGGCGTCCCAGAAGGTTCCAGAAAGCTGGGAGGCAGCGCTGCTCAGAGCAAGAGGCTGGTGGGCAACATCAGGAACTTAGCAACCCCAGGCTCTGCTGTCTCCAGCTCCCTAAAATGTCACCTGCTGGAATCCTCTGCTGACTGCTTGGCTCCTCACACCCCCTTTAAATGTACATTTAGGATCTGTTTTTTGAGTTCCTGTCAAAAAACAGAGACTCTAGTATTTTCGTGGTTCATCCCTACAACTGACCTGTGAGGGTAGATCGCTCCTATTTTACAGATGGGGAAACTGAGGCTCAGAGGGGTGCAGTGGTGTCATACATAAAGCAGGAAGCCAGTGTCCAAACCCAGGGAGGAGACTAAGTCCCCGCCTGCCTCCTCCACACTCTGGCAGCACCTGGTACCCTCCTGGACTGGGACACCTGTCATACAAACTGCTTCCCTGCTGGAATGCGTGGGACACTCTTCCAGACACATTCAGGTCTGACTTATACTTAGTGCCTGGTCAGGGCCCGGAGCAGAGCTGGACCTTGCTGATCACCTATTGAATCGATTCTGCATGAGGTGGACTGCTTAGAACTCAGGGGAAATAGGGTCACTGGGTGAACCCACAGGACAAAACAAATGGACCAGATGATTCATACAGTCCTTTTCCAATACTATCATTCTCATTCTAAGATTTTTTTTTTTTTTTAAGATGGCTTTCAGGCCTGGCATGGTAGCTCACACCTGTAGTCCCAGCACTTTGGGAGGTTGAGGTGGGAAGAGTGCTTTGAGCCCAGTTGAGGTGGGAAGATTGCTTTGAGTTCGAGACTGGCCTGGGCAACATAGGGAGACCCCGTCTCTACAAAATATAAAATAAATTAGCTGGGCATGGTGGCACATGCCTGTGGTCCCAGCTACTTGGGAGGCTGAGGCTGGAGGTTCACTTAAGCCTGGGATGTAGAGGCTGGAGTGAGCTGTGATCATGCTACTGTATTCTAACCTGGGCAACAGAACAAGACCCTGTCTCTCAAAAAAAAAAAAAAAAAAACTTCCTGGAATTCAACCTAGGGCCACTACAGCCCAGAGGCACTTCCGAGATTGTATTGGAAAGGATCATTCTCCCAAGGGTGAGCTAAGGGACCTTGAAAAAAATTCCCCTTCTTCCTCTGAAGGTTCCCTGAAAATCAACCGACAAAAGTCAGGTTAAGAGGAGAAAAGACATACAAAAATATATTGTAATGGGGTAATCACGGAAGAATGGTGACCCTGTAACCCAGTGCAGTACAGAGGCTACCTAGCCTTTTTTATGGGGGAGAAGGGAGATAGGGAATGCAGACAATTCTTTTGAAAGACAGTAAATCATTAGCAAGATGGAATGGCCCTGGAGGTGAAAGGCAGACTTTAAGGGAAGGTGGAGGTGGAGCTGCACAGGAACAAAGGTTGTCCTAGGCAGATAAAGTCCCCCAGGTAATCTTTTGGGACTGTCCTCAGAAGAACAAGTAAATCTGTCTGGGTCTGGTGATGACTCCCAGTTTCTTTCTCTCTCCAGTTGTTGATCTTTCCTGGATATTTGATGAGATTCCTAGAAAAAGGGCTTAACACTGGCCAGGCGCAGTGGCTCACGCCTGTAATCCCAGCACTTTGGGAGGCTGAGGCAGGAGAATCGCCTGAACCCGGGAGGAGGAGGAGGTTGCAGTGAGCCAAGATAGTGCCACTGCACTCCAGCCCGGGCGACAGAGCGAGACTCTGTCTCGAAAGAAAAAAAGACTTAACACAATTGCATTTCTTTTGGAAAGAAGTGTTCTTGGTCAGATAAGGAAATTCCAGAGAGAGTCTCTCCCTGCACTTGTTGGGGAAACAAGACAAGCTTAGAGGGGCCTTGACTCTGAGGCAGCTCCTAAGGTATCTCATCATGTCAAAGCACCAGTCGTCCTGGTATCACTTTCTGAGCCCCAACCGTGGCATGTAAAGCACAAAGGTGGAGACCTTGCCTACTTTGCTTTGTAAATTTCCAGTTCCTGAAATAGTGCCTGGCAGATCACAGACAGTTAATACTGAATGCATGCCTGAGTGAATAGATGCTTCAAGGTCTCTTTCTGGGAAAAAATAATAATATCGTTAGGCTGTAATATTGCCGGGCTGATAGAATGGGCTGGAACCAAGCCACAATTCCAAACTGTCATTCTAACCAGGCTTTATTGAGAATTTACTATGTGCAGAGACTTCATGCGCGATCAGAGACTTCATGCGCGTGATCGCAGCCCATCCTGACAACAGCCTTGCAAGCTATTTTCATCTCTATTTTGCCCACATAAGCACTGAGGGACAAAGAGGATAAGTCATTTTCCCAAGTCATACAGTTAATGATGGAAGAGCCAAGATTCAAACTACGGCACTTTGAAGCCAGTCCCCACAGTTCTGACCACCACACTCCAACCCTGCTCACAGAGGGTCCAGGAGTTTAGGGGAGATGAGTTTGCGTGTATAGATCCAGAGTCTGTCCATTCAGCGACCCTAGAGGGTAAAACTGATGAGCTCTGAACCCTTTTTATTTAACACAGGGAAGCAGAGACTCCAATAGCAGGAGGGACTTGGCCAGGCTATGCCCCCCATTGGAAAGAGAACCTCCAGTGACCCAGGGGTCCCGGCTCCCGGTCCGGGCTTGCTCTCTTTTCTAACTGTTCCCTGGGAGCCCCAGACTTGGTTAGAACAGCCCCCCACACAGAGGTTGCTGGGGTGCAAGAGGCCAGGCCGGAGTTGTTCTGGTCCTCTAGGCTGTCCCAGGGCTGAGTTTGTGTCCCTTTCGCATGCTGATTCAGCCTCCTGACTCCCCGTTCTTTTTAGTCAAGCAACAGGATGATCCAAATGCTATTCTCTCTCCTCCTGGTGGACCAAACAAAAGCCCCTTAAAGGTGTCCACATTCTAATCACCAGAACCTGTGAATAAGTTACCTTTTTGCTACCTTACATAGCAAAAGGATCTGGCAGAAGTGATTAAGTCAAAGATGTTGAGATGGGGAATTATCTTTGATTATCCTCTTGGGCCTTATAAGAGGGAGGCTGGATGGTTGCACATATAGAAGGTGACAAGGAAAGCAGAGGATAGAGAGAGAGACTGGGAGATGCCATGCTGCTAGCTTTGAAGATGGAGGATGAGGCCGGGCACGGTGGCTCACATCTATAATCCCAGCACTTTGGGAGGCTGAGGTGGGCTGATCACCTGAGGTCAGGAATTCAAGACCAGCCTGACCAACATGGTGAAACCCCCGTCTCTACTAAAAATACAGTAATTATCCAGGCAAAAAAAGTAGAGAACTTTCTCCTGCTGGAGGCAGAAGAGATGAGGCAGATGCAGAAGTCAGAGAGATGTGAAGCATAAGAAGGCCTCGGTGGATTGCAACATTAAATCAGGGGCAGATTGAGGTGGACTTCACAGGGTGGGAGCTGGCACACCCAGCAGGGGAAAGGCACAGACTTAGAAAAGACAAACAAGAGGCTTCTGCCGTTTTCTAGAAGTTTCACTTCCTCCTGCCTACCATTAAAGCTGCCCTTTCACCTCCCACCTAAAGAGAAGCTGAGGAGGCACTGGTGACTCAGCAAAATCTAGCAAAATCTGCCTTCCCTTTGTTTCCGCGAGTCCCCCCTCCCAAACATGACGCAGCAGAAATGCAGCTGCACGAGGGGATGAGGAAATGGCGACTCAGTATTCCCAAGGCGCCCTCAGGAAATAGAAGTGGTTTGGGCAGCAGGGAGGGGGGCGGGTCAGTGACTCGCCAGCCCCTAACAGTGAAAAACAAAGGCGAGGCCCTGGCGTGGGACGAATCATGGGGAGGCCTCTTGGCCAAGCTGGATGGTGGCTAAAGAGAATGAGGAGACCTTGCCTGGATATTCTCCTCAAGCAGGGGACATCCCCAGTAAATAAGGTCACAGACGATGTCCTGACCACACCCACACCCCACACAGACCCAGAAAGAACATGTGCTCAATTCTGCAGGGCAGGGGCTCCAGTGTGGGTCTGCAGCCTAACTGCTGTGTGACAGGCTGAAAAACAGCCTTCTTCAGCAAGGAAGACAAGCCCAAGTTATTTTTTAAAAATCCATAGACTGAGCCAAGTGTGGTGGCTCACGCCTGTAATCCCAGCACTTTGGGAGCTGAGGTAGGTGGATCACCTGAGGTCAGGAGTTCAAGACCAGCCTGGCCAACATGGTGAAACCCCATCTCTACTAAAAATACAAAAATTAGCCAGGCGTGGTGGCAGGTGCCTGTAATCCCAGCTACTCAGGGGGCTGAGGCAGGAGAATCGCTTGAACCCGGGAGGTGGAGGTTGCAGTGAGCTGAGATCGCACCACTGCATTCCAGCCTGGGTGAAAGAGCAAGACTCCATCTCAAAAAAAAAAAATCCATAGGCTGAACTGCAAAACACTGAACCCTTCCGATGGCAAGACACCCCATAAATAAGGTTGAAACCCCACAAACAGACTGGAAGGAAGTGTTTGCCACACATATGACAGACAAAAGATGAACATTTCTAATAAAAGAGCTCGCCAAAGCAATACACACACACACGCATAATGTATATAGAATTATATAAAATTCTAGAAAATTATGCAAGCTAGTCTAATTGGATCACTGGTTACCTAGTTGAAGTGAGGGGATTACCAAGGAGTACTAGGAAACTTTTGAGAGTGATGAATACACCCTTTATCTTGATTGTGGAGATGGTTTCACAGGTTATGAGTTGTGTCAAAATTCATCAACTTGTATACTTAAATATGTGCAGTTTATTGCATGCCAATTATATCTTCATGAAGCTGTAAAACAGATTCTACCCAGGCTTTCCTGAAGCTCTTCTCCTCACCTTATGGACCCCTCCAGGGGCCCCAGTTGCCCCCACCTCCATCCTAACTGTGAGCTCCTTGAAGTCAGCAAGGGCCATGTCAGATTCACCTTCCTATACCCTTAGCACAAGCCAGGCTTTCACTACATAGTTAATCAACAAGGCTTAGCAAGCAGGGTGAAATTCCCTGCCTAGTATCACACAGCTCATCAGGGATTTGAGGCCAGGTGTGTCTGGCTCACTCAGATTCCACAGCATCGCTGTCCTAGGAGCCCCTGGGCCTGAGGCAGCAAAGGGCATAGAATGGCAACATCTTTTCCAAACATGATGCAGCCTCTATTAGCACGTACTCAGTGACCAAAGACCCACAGCCAGACAAGAAGGCATTCTAGCCTTTGAAGGGTGCAGACTTCCAGGCCAGTCTTGCCAAAATGGAGTCTGACTATACCTCCCAGATCTGATATGCCCTGGTTCAACCTGATCAAGGTAATGTTAGCATAGTATAGACTAGCTAAAGCAATAAACTCTAGGCAAAAGGACTGCAGTCAAATCCAGGATCCATGACTTCCCATCTGTGTATACTGGAACCCCCTAAGCTTTTATTTCCTCATCTGACAAAATGAGGAATAATAACAGCATTGACTCAAGGGGATGTGGTGAGCACTAAATCAGTTTGATGCATGTGAGAAGCTTACAGTGAGGTTTGGCAGAGGAGGCACACAGTAAATGCTAACCATTATGTTGGTCAGAGAGGCATCCAGCTCCCCTTTCATGATTCAGCCAGAGCCTTTTTCCTATCTAGAAATTTCTGGATGATTCTGCAGTAAGGTGGGGGTCACTAACATCCAACAAACCTTGATTTCAGTCAGGAGTTTTGAATCTCAGGTTCTCCATATTTACCCTTTTTTTTTTTAGATGGAGTTTTGCTCTTGTTGCCCAGGCTGGAGTGCAGTGCCACGATCTCGGCTCACTGCAACCTCTGCCTCCTGGGTTCAAGCGATTCTCCTCCCTCAGCCTCTGAGTAGTTGGGATTACAGGCGTTCACCACCATGCCCAGCTAATTTGGGTATTTTTAGTAGAGACAGGGTTTCACCATATTGGCCAGGCTGGTCTTGAACTCCTGACCTCAGGTGATCCACCTGCCTTGGCCTCCCAAAGTGCTGAGATAGCGCTCAGGCTATATTTACCTTTACCTCAAAAAGTAAACTTCTCTGAAATAATTTCAAATGTCCAGAAAAGTTGCAAGCATAGTACAGAGAATTTCTATACACCTTCATCCAGATTCACCAGTTGTTAGCATTTTGTCACATTTGCTTTATCATATTCTCTCTTGATACATATGCATATATATTTTTAAATATATACAGATATAGATATCTCCTCCTGCCTCCATCTCCCAAATATCTGGGACTATATAGGCTCATGCCACCACACCTGGATAATGTTTTTCATTTTTAGTAGAGATGGGGTCTTGCTATTTTGCCCAGGCTGGACTCCAACTCCTGACGTCAGGGGCAGTCCTCCTGCCTTGGTCTCTCAGAGTGCTGGGATTACAGGTGTGAGCCACCATGCCTATCTACCCCCAAATTGTTTAGCATATATTATATCTGGAGTGCAGTCCCTGACATATGGTTATAAAAATCAGGAAATCTGGCTTTGATATAAATTCATTATATTGTAGAGGAGGCAAAATTTTACCTGTACCCTTTTAGAGTTTTCTGCTGGGCCTGAGAATTAAACTGACATGAGACAGATTAGTAGGAGAAAAGCATACACATTTTTTAACGTGCGTTTACATAACACGTGAGCCGTCCTAAGGAAAAGAAGACTCAAGGAAACAGAGCCAAACATTTACATGCTGATTTGGACACAGAGTAGTAAACTGTGAAAACGTGACAAGGCAAAGTGGCGTGGGCGTGGGTTAGGGTAGTTAACTGGGTAGAGAAGTGACTAGGAAGAGCTGGCTTTAACAAGGTTTGTTTTTACAGATTTATCTTGGCTTCAACTTCCTGCCATGGATGAGAAGAATGCTAATTTTCTCCTCTTAGAGAGAAAAGTCTTCCATATGGAATTTCAGGAATTCCTCCTGCTTTCAGGAAGAAAAAAAGAAGGTCAGAGCAACCGACCAACCTTCTTTTTTTTTTTTTTTTGAGATGGAGTTTCACTCTTGCTGCCCAGGCTGGAGTACAGTGGCACGATCTCTGCTCACTGCAACCTCTGCCTCCCGGGTTCAAGCGATTCTCCTGCCTCAGCCTCCTGAGTAGCTGGGATTACAGGCGTGTGCCACCACGTCTGGCTAATTTTGTATTTTTAGTAGAGATGGGGTTTCTCCAAGTTGGTCAGGCTGGTCTCACACTCCTGACCTCAGGTGATCTGCCTGCCTTCGCCTCCCAAAGTGCTGGGATTACAGGCATGAGCGACCGTGCCCAACCCAGAGCAACTTTCTTACACCTATTTTTTTGTTTGTTGGTTTGTTTTTAAAGTGCCTTTACCTCAAAATAATCCTTTTTTTTTTTTTTTTTGAGACAGAGTCTCACTCTGTTTCCCAGGCTGGAGTGTAGTGGTCTGCAACCTCAACCTCTTGGGCTCAAGCAATCCTCCTGCCTCAGCCTCCCAAGTAGCTGGGACTATAGACATGCACCACCATGCCTGGCAAATTTTTTATATTTTGTATTTTTTGTAGAGACAAGGTTTCACCATGTTGCCCAAGCTGGTCTGGAACTCCTGAGCTCAAGCAATCCCCCCACATTGGCCTTCCCAAGTGCTGGGTTTACAGGCATGTGCTACCACACCTGGCCAGCTCAAAATAATCTTTAATCAATGAACTGGGCATGGTGGCACACACCTGTAATCCCAGCTACTTGGGAGGCTGAGGCACGAGAATCACTCGAACCTAGGAGGCAGAGGTTGCAGTGAGCCGAGACTGTGCCACTGCACTACAGCTTGGGTGACAGAGACCCTGTCTCAAAATAATAATAATAATGATCCTTAATCCAAAGTGGCACATTTTGGGTGGCATATCCTGAACTCCTTCAATATAAAGCCTATATTCAAATGTCCCCTATGGCCCCAATAACCTCCTCTTTAGCCGTTTTACCAGTCCAGGTTCCAGCCCAAGAGCATGCATTGCATTTACTTGTCCTGCCTCTTTGGGTTCCTCAGCCTTTGAAGTTTTTTTTTTTTTTTTTTTTGAGACGGAGTCTGGCTCTTTCGCCCAGGCCGGACTGCAGTGGCGCGATCTCGGCTCACTGCAAGCTCCGCCTCCCGAGTTCATGCCATTCTCCTGCCTCAGCCTCCTGAGTGGCTGGGATTACAGGCGCCCACCACCGCGCCCGGCTCATTTTTTGTATTTTTAGTAAAGACGGGGTTTCACCGTGTTAGCCAAGATGGTCTCGATCTCCTGACCTCGTGATCCGCCCGCCTCGCCTCCCAAAGTGCTGGGATTACAGGCGTGAGCCACCGCGCCCGGCCTTGAAGTTTTTGAAAATGACAGGCCGGCCATTTTACAGATGCCCCTCCATTTGAGTAGCTCCCACCTTTAGGTTGTAGCGCCCCCGCGCCCCGCTCAACAGCGATTTAAAGTGTGAAGCCCCCAGCACAGCGCCTGGCCCGTGGCAGGCTGTCGGGAGATAGAAGTTCCCTAAAACAGTGGTGCGGGGAGTAGCAAGAGGCTAGAGGAGGAGTGAGAGGAAGGGTGGAGGAGCTGCTATGGCTTCCCTAGGATTCAGGCCCCAGACGAGGCCGAGGACGTGCTGGCTGAGGCATGTCCCGACTCCAAACTCCACCGGGACAGTCCGGACTTTGCCCCAGGGGATTAAACCTGGAGCAGCTGGAGCTCTGCGAAAACAAATCTCTAGACCGTGACTCAGCGAAAACAGACACCGGGACCGTGACTCAGCGAAAACAGATCTCGGGGTGGTGACTTAGCGAAAATAGACCTTGGGACCGTGACTCAGCAGGAAAAACACAGCCACGTGGCTCGGGAAAGGATTACTCAGCAGGGGCAGAGCGGCGCAGGATGGGCTGGGCGCGGCGAGCGGGGGGGGGGGGTGGGGGGAGTGGGGGGGAGGGGAGTTACGCCTGGGCGGGGGGGGGCTGGCATCGCGCCCCAGGCTCTGGGGACAGTGTGCCTTTCTTTAGGACCTGGCCCCTGCCTCTTCGACTCTCTAGGGTGGTTAACAGCGTGCAGGGCTGCTGGTAGGCTTAAGTGAGCCCGGAAGTGAGCAGAAGTGAGAACTGCCTAGTAGTTGATACTCACCGGGTCCCTTAACAAAAAACCTTGAACGAATAAACAATGCCTCTGCCAATCACAGGCTCGGCAGCACCGTGGGAACTTTTTTTTTTTTTTTTTTGAGACGGAGTCTCGCTCTGTCACCCAGGCTGGAGTGCAGTGGCACGATCTTGGCTCACTTCAACCTCCACCTCCTGGGTTCAAGTAATTCTCTGCCTCAGCCTCCCGAGTAGCTGGGATTACAGGCACCCACCACCATGCCCGGCTAATTTTTGTATTTTTAGTAGAGACGGGGTTTCACCATCTTGGCCAGGGGCAGGTCTTGAACTCCTGATCTCGTGATCCACCCGCCTCAGCCTCCCAAAGTGCTGGGATTACAGGTGTGAGCCACCGCACCCAGTCTTTTTTTTTTTTTGAGGAGCCTTGCTCTGTCGCCCAGGCTGGAGTGTGGTGGCGCGATTTCAGCTCACTGCAACCTCTGCCTCCCAGGTTCAAGCAATTTTCCTGCCTCAGCCTTCCTAGTAGCTGGGATTACACCACATCCGGCTGATTTTTGTATTTTTTTAGTAGAGACGGGGTTTCATCATGTTGGCCAGGCTGGTCTCGAACTCCTGACCCCAGGTGATCCACCTGCCCATTATGGGAACTTCGATAGCTGCCTGGGAAGGTGATGGTCGCTATTGAGTGATTTTGAGACCTCCCTGAGCTCAATTCAGCCAACACTTGGTTGTCTTCCTGGGGCCTCAGTTTCCCCATGTTAAAAGTGGGGAATAAAGATAATTTCTCGTTCACTTAATGATATTCCCTGAGTCTATTATCATCATCATCCTTGACTTTTTTTTTTTTTTTTTGAGATGGGGTCTCACTCTGTCACTCAGGCTGGAGTGCAGTGGCACGATCTCGGCTCACTGCAGCCTCCGTCACCCGGGCTCAAGCGATCCTCCCACCCTAGCCTCCCAAGTAGCTAAGACCACAGGCCTGTGCCACCATGTCCACCTGGCTAATTTTTTTGTGTTTCTTATGGAGACAGGGTCTTGCTATATTGCCCAGGCTGGTCTCAAACTCCTTGGCCCCTTAAGTAATATAAAGAATTTTTTCTTTTGGAGAAAGAAGGTGCCATTTTCCCCCATTACCCAACAGGATTTGGAGGAGAGTTGCTCAGATAAGGAGATTAGCACAGAGTAGGCAGCTCTTGAACTCAAGAGGGAAATGTATAATTTTATTTGCCACCTCCAAAGTTACCCTTGGCTTTGTCCTGTTAATGACAATGTCTGATTTGGAAGCCAGCCAGGGCAGAGAACCCCTTCAGCTCATAGCCATCAGGGGTTGGGATTCTGTCCTGGAGGTCCTATGGCCCTCAGGGCAGTCCCGTTTCCAGTGGCTGAGCTTGTGGCAAAGGGAACAAGCCATGTGGGGCTTTTCCCCATTTATCCCATGGGGGCAGTTTATCTGCCAGTGGCCTGGCTTCTGGCGCTGATGGCAGTTACCTAGGAGGGTATTCTGAGGGCAACCTGGGTGGGGCTGGAGGGCTTATAAAGTAGCCAATAGTTGAGCCTCTCTCTGTTCCCTGCATTTCTCCGTCTCTTTATCCCTGTCCTCCTTATTCTGCTGTTGGTTATAAAAGACCGGAGAAGGCTAATTTGAGGATTTCCTGCATAGAGGCACTGGATTCTTTTGGAGAAAGAAAGGTTGACTTTTGTAATTTTCTCCTGGTTCATTTTTAGGCCAAACAGTATTAAAAAAGAGAAGTAGCTTTTTGTTCCAAGATTTCAGTGATCAAACTTCCCAGTTTTTGAGAATGCAGAGGTATGTCCTGACATACGGTGACGTGATTACCCACCTGCAAAGAGAGAACAAAGCAGAAACAAACAGAAAAGAAGGCATCCTCTTATTTTCCTGTTATCCTTTCCCGAACAGGGCGTCCCTCATTCATCCTTAGGGTTTCGGAATGAACCAGTCTTACTGTGTACCCTTAACCTTGGCCCCATCTCATCATAATTACCCACTGAGAACAGAGGAGATACCGAAGTGAACAGGGGGCTCCCTCTTCATCCTTGGGGTTCCAGAATAAACCAGTTTAACCTGGCCTTCATCTCTGTTCTAATGGTTCATCTATTAGCCTGGGATCAGCCTTCATCTCTGTCCTGTGGGCATTTTTGTCTCCTGTGCCTGTGGCCTTGGGCCAGCCTATATCCTTGTCGCCATCACCTTATAATGGCTCTCACTTGGAGCATTCTAGCAACAAAATGATTATCCATTTCTGATTCCCATTTCCCATGTTCTTTAAGTAGATGAGAAACCTGTTTTTCAGCCAGCTGCCTCAAGGGGGCTGAACTTCCCTCCCTTTGAATATGACCTTGAGGGTCTTGATGCATCTTGAGAAGGGCATGGAAGTGATTAGAGGAATAGAGGAAGATTTGTATTTGGGGTTCCTGGTCCTGCTGGGGTAACATGCAGAACAAATGCTTAAGGAGGACAGGACAATCCTTCAGTTACAGGAGGAGGTGGGAGGAAGCAAGAGGAATACTCATGGAAAGCCTTCATCCACTTGCAAAAACAGCAGCCCTTGGATTTGAAAAGGCAACTTTTTTTTTTTTGAGACGGAGCTTTGCTCTTGTTGCCCACACTGGAGTGCAATGGTGCAATCTTGGCTCATTGCAACTTCCGCCTCCTGGGAGGCTTTTGGCTGGGAGTGACCACAATGCAGGGACCCACCTGCCAAGGAAGGCAGGAAGGACACTGGGCTCCAGGAAGAGGCCTGTTCCTTGGAGACCAGGGCAGGGAGAAGCCTCCTCGCAGGAGAGTTGGCAGGATGGGGCCCCTGGGAAGCTGGGCGTGGTCGGGGGAGTTGGCTAGGAATGGATGAGGAGAAGGTTGAGGGCAGGCTCTCCCTTCCTCTCCCTCCCAGCCGATGCCTGCAGCAGGGCCCTCCTGCGCAGAGCTCAGCCTCAGACCTGTGCAGGAAAGAGAAATGGAATTGGCTGGTAAAGCCCTCTCTGTGCCCCTGTGGAATATGGGGGAGGGCTGAAGCTCAAGGTGGCTTTAAGAGGCTGTTATGGGAATAACTGAATCCCCTCAAATTCACATGTTGAAACCCTAACCTGGAGTAACTCAGACTATTTGGAGATTGTATTAGGGCATTTATTTATTTATTTATTTTATTCTTTTTTGAGATGGAGTCTCGCTCTGTCACCCAGGCTGGAGTGCAGTGGCGTGATCTCGGCTCACTGCAACCTCCGCCGAGTATCAAGTGATTCTCCTGCCTCAAATTCCCGAGTAGCTGGGATTACAGGCGCCCGCCACCATGCCTTGCTGATTTTTGTATTTTTAGGTAAGATGGGGTTTCACCATGTTGGCCAGGCTGGTCTCAAACTCCTGACCTCAGGTGATCTATCCGCCTGGACCTCCCAAAGTGTTGGGATTACAGGCATGAACCACCACACCCCGCCCGTGTTAGGGCCTTTAAAGAGATAATTAAATTAAAATGGGGCTGTTAGGGTGAACCCTAATCCAATATGACTGGTGTCCTTATAAGAAAAGATTAGGACACAGACAGGTACAGAAGGGAGGCCTTGTGAGGTCACAGGGAGAAGGTGGCCATCTGCAAGCTGGGGAGGGAGGCTTCTAAAGAAACCAGCTGCTTGGCAAGGTGTTAGAGCGCTGGCAGCAGAGAATGGTTGGCTCACGGGTAATAAAGGGAATTTACCAACGACAGTATAAGTTTGAAAAGGGAAGTTGTATTAGACTGAAGGAACACTGCAGCAGAGTTCAGTGGGGCGCTTCAGCGAGAGGACTGGGCGTGCCAGGGTAGATTTTCCTTAGGACCATTTATGGACCTTAAAGAGGGAACTTAAGGGTAATTTGGACCATGTTAGCCACGTAGGTCATGGTACATGATTACATTTGTAAACATTTCGGTGCCTTGATGTCAGCAAGTGTTGCATGATGAGTTTCTATATGCGTGCATTCCCGAGATGTAGAGAAATTCTAATTAGTTATAAACTTTTAAGAAAGAAGCCTGGTGCCAGATGGCTGGCTTCAGATAATAGGAAAGTCTAATTACTTCTCCATTCCTCAGATAAGGAGTTCTGCCTCTGGGTGGTTTGTTTGATGGCCACCAGGTGATCTTTGCTCTCATCACCAACCCTGCTAACACCTTGGTCTCGGACTTCCAGCCTCCAAAAGTGTGAGAAATAAATTTCCATTATCCAAGCTCCCAGTCTGTGGTACTGTGTTACGGCAGCCCAAGCCGAGATTGAGCCACTGCACTCCAATCTGGGTAACAGAGCAAGACTCTATCTCAGGAAAAACAAAACTTCTCGTAACGGAGGTGATGAAACCAAGGTCCAGCTAGTTGGTGGCAGAGTTTTGATGCATTTTGATACCGGATTATTATTTATTATTATTGGGCTGGGCTTGGTGGCTTATGTCTGTAATCCCAGCACTTTGGGAGGCTGACGGGGTGGGGGCAGATCACTTTAGGCCAGGAGTTCAAGACCAGCCTGGCCAACATGATGAAAACTTATCTCTACTAAAAATACAAAAATTAGCCAAGTATGGGGGCATGGTGGTGCACAACTAATCCCAACTATTCAGGAGGCTGAGGCATGAGGATTGCTTGAACTCGGGAGGCAGAGGTGGCAGTGAGCAGAGCTCGGAGCACTGTACTGCAGCCTGGGGGACAGGGAGACCCTGTTTAAATATATATATATATATATATATATATATATATATATATATACAACTATTATTATTATTATTTGATACAGCCAGGATGTCACTCTTGTCACCTAGGCTGGAGTGCAGTGGTGCGATCTTGGCTCACTGCAACCTACACTTCCCGGGCACTGGTAATCCTCCCACCTCAGCCTCCTGAGTAGCTAGGACTACAGGCATGCACCACCGTGCCTGGCTAATGTTTGTAATTTTTGGAGAGACGGTGTCTCACTATGTTGCCATGGCTCATCTTGAACTCCTGGGCTCAAGTAATCCGCCTGCCTTGGCCTCACAAAGTGCTAGGATTACAGGCGTGACATACCGTTCCCAGACACTAGGTCATTTGCTGGGAATCATGACTGTTTATGTAGTAAAGGACAAGGACAAGTGCCTTTGTGTAAACTGGGAGACCCTTGCTAAACAAAGGGAAATGGGATCTTTTTTTTTTTTTTTTTTGAGACAGAGTTTCGCTCTTGTTACCCAGGCTGGAGTGCAGTGGTACGATCTCCGCTCACTGCACTCTCCACCTCCCGGGTTCAATTGATTCTCTTGCCTCAGCCTCCCAAGTGGCTGTGATTTTACAGGCTCCTGCCACCACACCCAGTTAATTTTTGTATTTTTAGTAGAGAAGAGGTTTCGCCATGTTGGCCAGGCTGGTCTCAAACTCCTGACCTCAGATGATCCACCCGCCTCGGCCTCCCAAAGTGCTGGGATGACAGGCGTGAGCCACCACGCCTGGCTGGGATCTACTAATAGAAATGATACAGTTCCTTTCTTATAAGGCCTGGTGGCTAAAAACATCCCTAGATCTGGTTTTGAATCCCATTAATAATGGGCTGTGTGACCTGAGCAAGTCTTTCAATGTCTCTGGGCCTCAGTTTTCTTATCTGTAAAATAGGAATAATAATAGTGAAGCTGTCTTCACAGGGTTAAGAAGAACTGAAGCTGTCCTCATAGTGTTAACAAGGATTCTGGACAGAAATATCATTATAATTAATCAGGCTGCTCTTTGACCCACTTCCTCGTAACCAAAAGTCACGTAGCACTCGATACTGGCTGTTTGCATCTCCACTGTTCCTATAGATAGGATCGCTGACATTGGAATCATAAGGCTTTTTGATTAAGAATTGCTTAATGGCCAGGCGCGGTGGCTCAGGCCTGTAATCCTAGCATTTTGGGAGAACAAGGCGGGTGGATCACCTGAGGTGGGGAGTTTGAGACCAGTCTGGCCAACATGGAGAAATCTGTCTCTACTCAAAATACAAAATTAGCTAGGTATGGTGGCGCATGCCTGTAATCCCAGCCACTTGGGAGGCTGAGGCAGGAGAATCACTTGAACCCGGGAGGCAGAGGTTGCGGTGAGCCGAGATCGCACCATTGCACTCCAGCCTGGGCAACAAGAGCGAAACTCCATCTCAAAAAAAAAAAAAAAAAACAATTGCTTCAGGCCAGGTGCGGAAGCTCATGCTTGTAATCCCAGCATTTTGAGAGCTCGAGGCGGGCAGATTGCTCAAGCCCAGGAATTGGATTGCTCGAGCCCTGGGTAAGATGGCGAAAACTGGTCTCTACAAAACAATGAAAAACTTAGCCAGGCACTGTGGCACACCTGTGGTGGCAGCTACTCAGGAGACTGTGGTGGGAGAATCGCTTGAGCCCGGGAAATTGAGGCTGCAGTGAGCCGAGATCACATCACTGCACTCCAGCCTTGGCAACAGAGCGAGACTCTGTCTTAAACAAACAAAAACAAATTGCTTAAGATGGCTCAATGCAGTGGCTGACGCCTGTAATCCCAGTACTTTGGAAGGCCAAGGCAGGCAGATCACTTGAGCCCAGGAGTTTGAGATCAGCCTGGGCTATGTGGTGAAACCCTGACTCTACAAAAAGTACAAAAATTAGCTGGGTATGGTGGTGCCTGCCTGTAGTCTCAGCTACTAGGGAGGCTGATGCAGGGGGATCACCTCAGCTCAAGAAGATCAAGGCTGCAGTGAGCCGAGATTGCACCACTGCACTCCAGCCAGAGATGCAGTGTGAGACAGTATCTCAAAAAATTAAATAAATAAATAAAAAGAATTAAGATGTTTTTCAGATCCCAAATTCCAGCAAAATAGCTTATGCCAAATTAAAAGATCTTCACAGAGAAACCGTGTCAGCATGAGAATACCGCTTCTTCATCTCCCTGTCTCATGGTGACTTCACCCTGCACCCAGCCTAAGAGCCAATTTTAATTAGCTCCAATTTAGAGGAGGAGACAGAGGCTCAGCCGAGTGCTCCATCTGGGACAGAGCCCCTTCTGTTCCCCGCAGTGGAAATTGGCAGGGCAGGAGACGTGGGTTGTGGTCCCACCTCTGTCCCTCACTCTCTCACGCTATTGGCAAGTCCCCTTTCTCTCTAACTTCAGTTTCCACACCTGCATAACAAGGAAGGAGGTGCTACGGTACCCTTGGGGTAGATCCATCCCGCCCTGCTGGGCCACCTGTCACCTGGAGCACCATGCAGGCTCTGTGCTGCCCAGCCAGGACCCATTCACATGGTCCGAGTGTGGACGGCGCCCCTGCAGTTATATAACCCAGTGTCCTGAGTCCTGTGCTCCTCAGAGAGGCCTGGGATATCCATGTCTTTCCTCCTCTGTGGGGCTTGACTCAAGTTCAAGCTCCGGGCCTGTCCCTGTCTTCCCCACCTCCACCTCACTCTGCTCATTCACTTTGGGGAACAGGGAAGAAGGCAGGTAGCAGAGCCAGGGCACTTTTATTTGTCAATAATTGTAAGTATAACTTTTTTTTTTTTTTTGAGATGGAGTCTCGCTCTGTCACCCAGGTTGGAGTGCAGTGGCGCAATTTCGGTTCACTGTAGCCTCTGCCTCGGGAGTTCATGCGATTCTCCTGCCTCAGCCTCCTGAGTAGTTGGGATTACAGGTGCCTGCCATCACGCCCGGCTAATTTTTGTACTTTTAGCAGAGACAGGGTTTCACCATGTTGGCCAGGGTGAGCTCCAACTCCTGCACTCAGATGATCTGCCCACCTCGGCCTCCCAAAGTGCCGGGATCTAAAAATAGAAAAATTAGCCAAGCGTGGTGGCATGCACCTGTAGTCCCAAATACTTGGGAGGCTGAGACAGGAGAATTGCTTGAACCTGGGATGCAGAGGTTGCAGCCAGCCAAGATTATGCTATTACACTCCAGCCTGGGTGACAGAGTGAGACTCCATCTCAAAAAAAAAAAACACACAAAACACAAAAAAACAAAAAATTGGCTCTTGACCATCGTGAGGACCACCTGTGACAGTGTCTGTGGACCCGCTGTGTCACCTATCCAATGCTGGGAAGTGTTTGGTTCTCAAGGGCTCCCCAGGAGGCCACTGTGAGAAAGGATCTCTATGAGGGTCCAAGGTCCTTTCTGAAGAAATTCCAGAACGTGCCCTGGACTTCTGGCGAGGCGGCATCCCCTGGGAAGATGGCGTGGGGGTGTGGTGGAAAGCCCCTGGCCTTTGGCATCAGACAGAGCTGGGTGCTGGACTCTGTACTTAACCCATATTGAGATCTCTTCACTCTGCAGAATCTCCATTTCTTTATCAGGAAAATGGGAATGATAATCCCCGCTTACCAGGGCCAGCTGAGATCAGGGGTGTAGGAGCTTGGTATACCCAGTGTGTGGTACACAATAGGTGTTCAGCTGGGGACTCTTCTTCTCTTTTCAATGGGAGGGCTGACTCTTGCTGAAAAATCAGTAACCACAGCTGGGCATGGTGGCTTATGCCTGAAATCCCAGCTATTCCTTGGGAGGCTGAGGCAGGAGGATTGTTTGAGGTCAGGAGTTGGAGACCAGCCTGGACAACAAAGCAAGACCCCTGTCTCAAAAAATTAATAATAATTGAGTGGGAGGGGATTGAGGGATGAGGAATTACCTACTGGGTACAATGTATGTTATTTGGGTGAAGGTTAAACTGAAAGTCCAGGCAATATATCCATGTAACAAAAATGCACTTGTGGCCAGGCATCGTGGCTCACGCCTGTAATCCCAGCACTTTGGGAGGCTGAGGCAGGCGGATCACCTGAGGTCAGGAGTGCAAGACCAGCCTGACCAATATGGCAAAACCCTGTATCTACTACAAATACAAAAATTAGCAGGGCGTGATGGCAGGTGCCTGTCGTCCCAGCTACTCAGGAGGCTGAGGCAGGAGAATTGCTTGAATCTGGGAGGCGGAGGCTGCAGTGAGGCAAGATTGTGCCAGTGCACTCCAGCCTGGGTGACAGAGTGAGACTCCGTCTCAAGGAAAAAAAAATGTTCAGTTTTTTAAACATTGACAATAGACTCAGTTAAAAAAAAGAAAAAAAGAGCCGGGCGCAGTGGCTCACGGCTGTAATCCCAGCACTTTGGGAGGCTGAGGGGGCGGATCACAAGGTCAGACGATCGAGACCAGCCTGGCTAACACGGTGAAACCCCATCTCTACTAAAAATACAAAAAATTAGCCGGGCGTGGTGGCAGGCGCCTGTAGTCTCAGCTATTCGGGAGGCTGAGGCAGGAGAATGACTTGAACCCGGGAGGCGGAGCTTGCAGTGGGTGGAGATCATGCCACTGCACTCCAGCCTGGGTGATGGAGCGAGACTCCGTCTCAAAAAAAAAAAAAAAAAAACAAAAACAAAAACAAACAAACAAAAAAAACAATCACCACCACCACCCTCCACAAGACCTGACATGGCCCTGGGGCCGCCACTTTGACTGCTCTGGGTTAGCTGGGTTCTCCGATCCCAGATTGCTTGGTTCCTCTGCAATTCCCAGGGCAGAGTGAGCCTCAGAGATGAGAATTCCTGCCTCCTCTTCCTGGACACGTGATCACCGGTGTCAGTGGACATTCCCAGGTCACAGGCTCCCCATACACATTCTGTTCACGCCAAGAGCTCAGGGACCAGTGTCATCCTGTGCGTTGGTCATTCCACCTAAATGAGGGCATCTGGGGACACAGGACATCAGGGACCAGTCCTCAGAGTTTCACAGCTGGGCTGAGGTTCATGGAGACTGGAGTCTGGCAGGTTTCCACTACCTACCTACCTACCTACCTATCTATCCAACTAATTAACTAACCTGTTTTCCCCTGACTATTTCCTGTGGCTGGGAGGACAAGGGCTATGACTCATTTCTCGCTACGTACATCCTCAGAGCCTAGCACACAGTAGACCCCTGGCAAGCGAGGATGACCGCAGCTACAGCCTCTACAGAGAAAAGAGGCAGGATTTGAAGCTGTAAAAGTGGAGCCCAAATTTCTGAGCTTGGAAGATGAAGCTGAACCAAAGCAAATTGGGATCAAAGGGGAGAGTGGGCCTAAGTGTTTGCCTTAACTGCCAATCAGATTTTTCAAAAAGTAACCTGCTCAAAACCACACAGCTGGTAAGTTGTGAAGCCTGAGAGATGGTGCTTGTGTGTGTGTGTGTGTGTGTGTGTTTTTAATTAATTGTAGTAAAATATACATAACATTTACCATTTTGACCACTTTTTTTTTTTTTTTTGAGACAGAGTTTCGCTCTTGTCACCCAGGCTGGAGTGCAATTGCATGATCTCAGCTCACTGCAACCTCCACCTCCCGGATTCTAGTGATTCCCCTGCCTCAGCCTCCTGAGTAGCTGGGACTACAGGCACACACCACCATGACCAGCAAATGTTTTGTATTTTTAGTAGAGACAGTGTTTCGTCATGTTGGCCAGGCTGGTCTCGAACTCCTGACCACAGGTATCTGCCTGCCTCAGTTTCCCAAAGTGCTGGGATTACAGGAGTAAGCTATCACGCCTGGCCCATTTTGACCACTTCTAAGTGTACAGTTCAGTGGCATTAAGTACGTTCCCATTGTACAACCATCACCACCATCCATCTCCAGAACTTTTCCATCGTCCCAGACTAAACCTCTGTACCCATTAAACAATATGCCAACTAGATTTTATAGCTTAATTTATGAATCAGTGTGGGGGGGCTGGCCAGGTGAGATGGCTCCTATTGAAGGTGGTGAGTGCCCTGTCACTGGAGGTATGCAAGCATGGGATATGGGTTGGCTGAAACAGCACCATCAGTCTGACTCTACGTGAGTCTTTATGAGGTTTTTGTTGGAGGGGGAGACAAAAAGCCTTACATATTGCTAACTAAGCTGGGAGGTTTTCCTGTGTATTTTTTTTTTTTTTAGTATGTGTGTGTCCCAGAGGTCATGATATGACCTGCAGTTACCTGTATTAAAAACAAACTGTCCAACAGTGAGGCTTCATCATACATCACACAACCTCCCATCTTGTCAGGCCAGTCTGGGACCAATGCCCAGGCGTGGCAACTTCCTTCTCACTCTTGCTCCTGCCATCACCTTCCAGAAACGTCTACTAGCCCCCTTCCTCCTCTGCAAGTGAGGCTGGGTTGGAGAATGCAGTGTATGGCAATGTGGTGGACACTGTGGATTGTCTACTCAACAACCATCTCCTCTTCCCCTCGGTAACAGAACCCCAATTTGTTTGGGATCCAGATGGAATCATAGATTTAGGGAGGGTGTACCCAGTGCCAGAGGTGAGTCGTGGTTACTCTGAGGCAGAGATTCTAAGCCATCCTGTGGTCATGCCATTCCTCTTCGCCAGCGTAATTGTGCAGGTGGATTCCATTGTGCTGGATGAATGACCAGTCAGGAAGTTAGAGTAGCTTGTCTGAGGAGGTGACACAGTAGCTGAGCCCTGAAGGATGAATGAGTTAAGTCAGGTGGCCTGTTCTAGAGGAAATAGCACATACAAAGGCCCTGTGGTCAAGGCATGAAACTTTTTTTTTTTTTTTTTGAGATGGAGTCTCACTCTGTCGCCCAGGCTGGAGTACAGTGGCGTGATCTCGGCTCACTGCAACCTCCACCTCCCGGGTTCAAGTGATTCTCCTGCCTCAGCCTCCCGAGTAGCTGGGATTACAGGCATGCACTACCACGCCCTACTAGTGTTTGTATTTTTAGTAGAGATAGGATTTCACCATGTTGGCCAGGCTGGTCTCGATCTCCTGACCTCGTGATCCACATGCCTCAGCCTCCCAAAATGCTGGAATTACAGGCGTGAGCCACCGTGCCCGGCCCAGCATGAAACTTTTGAGGTGAGAAAGACAGCCTGTCTGGAGTGCAGAGAACCTGAAGAATGTGGCAGGGGACAGACTCCAGGGGCCCTGGAGGCCAGGCCAGGAGGTGGGTCTTTAGCCTGAGAGCAAGTGAAAGGTTTTAGGTGTGTGTGTTGGGTTTTGGGGGTGTGAGTATTGTAAAACATGGTCGGATTTGCCCTTTGAAATATATTTTTGACTGGGTGCAGTGGCTCATGCCTGTAATTCCAGCACTGTGGGAGGCTGAGGTGGGAGGACCACTTGAACCCAGGAGTTGGAGACCAGCCTGGGCAACATAGTGAGATCCCATCTCTGCAAAAATATTTAAAAAAAAATGACGGCTGGGCGTGGTGGGTCACCCCTGTAATCCCAACACTTTGGGAGGCCAAGGCAGGTGGATCACCTGAGGTCAGGAGTTCGGGACTATGCTGACCCCAATATGGTGAAACCCTGTCTCTACTAAAAATACAAAAATTAGCTGGGTGTGGTGTCGCATGCCTGTAGTCCCAGCTACTTGGGAGGCTGAGACAGGAGAATTGCTTGAACCCGGGAAGCGGAGGTTGCAGTGAGCTGAGATCACACCACTGCACTCCAGCCTGGGTGACAGAGCAAGACTCCCTCTAAAATAATAATAATAATAAATAAATAAATAAAAATAAAACTTAGCTGGGCGTGGTGGTGTGCGCCTGTAGTCCTAGCTACTTGGGAGGCTGGGTGGGAGGCCCACTTGAGCAGGGGGTGGGGGAAAGAGGGGACGGGGGAGGTCGAGGTTGCAGTGAGCTGCAATCATGCCACGGCATTCCAATCTGGGCAACAGAGCACGACCCCATTTCTTACAAAAAAAAAATGAAATGTGTTTGGCAGCATGTGAAGAAGTCACTGAGGGACGGGCAGAGTCCTCCCCTAACTTCATGTCCAGTAAAAGCCCAAAGTCCTCCTGAAGATTCCGGCGATCCCTGGCACTTGTGTTTTCACCACTTCCCCTGCCCTGCTGTCCCAGCTTCTTCCTATTTCTGCTCTGAACTGTGCTGACTCAGAAGTGAAACTTGCCCCTTCCCCAGTTCCCCAAAACCCTACTCTTTTTTTTTTTTTTTGAGACGGAGTCTCGCTCTGTCACCCAGGCTGGAGTGCAATGGCGCCATCTCTGCTCACTGCAACTACACCTCCAGGGTTTGGGCAATTCTCTTGCCTCAGCTTCCCAAGTAGCTGGGATTACAGGTGCCTGCCTCCACGTCTGGCTAATTTTTTGTATTTTTAGTAGAGACAAGGTTTCACCATGTTGGCCAGGCTGGTCTCGAACTCCTGACCTCAGGTGATCCATCCGCCTCGGCCGCCCAAAGTGCTGGGATTACAGGGGTGAGTCACCACGCCCGGCCCGAAACCCTACTCTTGACAAATACTTGTGAGCAGAGCATTTACTAACGATCTCAGGGCCACAGAGAGAGGTGACATTAGAGAGAACCTAGAGAACAATTTAATACAGCATCTGTTCTTCCAAATCTTTGTTGGCTACTCCTCTCCCTTCCCTCCCTCCTCCCCAGCAGTTCACCTCTGATCTTCCCCCAACTCTTTGCCTGGGGCCCAGTGGCTCACCCTCTCCTGCCTTCTCTCTCTTCCCCTTCCCCGTTCTCGTCTCTGTGGTCTCAGGCCCTCTTCCAGATGGCCCGGTATGATTCACCTCCCTCTTAAGAGCAGAGCAGTCCAGCTGTCTCCAGCTCCCTCCCCAAGCCTGCAGATCCAAAGTCACTGTGCACAAACCTGGACATGACAGAACTTCCTTTTCTCCAACCATTGTCTTCAACCATGCCCAGCCTCCACCAGAGTCCTTTGTGACATCTTGGGTGGTTTTGCTAACTTTCTTGTCACTTTCAAGTACAAAAAAGTCCAATCTTGGACCGGCACAGTGGCTCACACATGTAATCCCAGCACTTTGGGAGGCCGAGGTGGGTGGATTGCTTGGGCTCAGGAGTTTGAGACTAGCCTGGTTAACATGGCGAAACCCTATCTCTGCTACAAACACAAAAATTAGCCAGACATAGTGGTACACGCCTGTAATCCCAGCTACTTGGGTGGCTGAGGCAGGAGAATCACTTGAACCCGGGAGGCAGATGCTGCAGTGAGCCGAGACAGTGCCACTACACTCCAGCCTGGGTGACAGAATGAGATCCCGTCTCAAAAAAAAAAAAAAAAATGTCCAGTCTTGAAGTTTAATCTCCCGTCGAATTTAATATCCCCTCCTCCCTCCCCTTAGCACTTCAGGAGGGTATGGCCAGCTCCTTGGCTCTCCCTTCCTTGCCTCTGTCTCCTGGGTCCCTGTGTTGCAGAGTTGAGGTGAGGGGATGGGAGGGCAGAGCCGTGTTTACGTGGGGATGGTGCAGAAGCCAGGGTGGCCATCGATGGAGGTGCCCAATGCGTGTGAAGGCCAAGGCTGGCAGGAGCCTTGGTGGAGCCCCTGGCTAGCAGTGAGCACAGCTATCTTCAGCTCCTGCCCTTTCGGGTTGGCGTTCTGCTCCAAACAGTGGGTGGGCCCAGCGGGGCTGGGCAAATGGAGGCTGTGCTGTTAGTTCCCTGGGATGAGGCTGCCCAGGCGACTGGAGCACTTTTGGATGGAACAAGATACTGTGTTGGTGTATTAAAAGTCTGATTACCACCGGGCGCAGTGCCTCACGCCTGTAATCCCAGCACTTTGGGAGGTCGAGGCGGGTGGATCACTTGAGGTCAGGAGCTCGAGACCAGCCTAGCCAACATGGTGAGACCACATGTCTACTAAAAACACAAAAATTAGCCAGGCTTGGTGACATGTGTCTGTAATCCCAGCTACTTGGGAGGCTGAGACAGGAGAATCACTTGAATCTGGGAGGCGGAGGTTGCAGTAAGCTGAGATCGTGCCATTGCACTCCAGCCTGGGGGACACAGTGGGACTCTGTTTCAAAAAAAAAAAAAAAAAAGTCTTGATTACTGATGTCCAAAAGGGAAAAATATTAACAACTCAATGCATTGTGGAATGTTTTGTGGCCAAAAACCAAAACAAACAAAACTCTTCTAAATCCATAGTCTTGGGGAGAGACCATGATAGAAGAGTTCCTTGGGGAGAGAAAGTTTTAGAACCACTGGCCTAGTTGGTCTCTGAGGCTGAAGTTTCTGTGGGAGCTCAGAGCACGGTGCAGGGTGCTGGGAGGGCCTTCTGAAGACAGACTTCCCAGCTGTCCTCCATTCGTCCACCTCCTGCGGAGCAGGTGCTGTGGAGGACCGGGATTCTAGTTTCAGTTCTTTTACAAATTTGCTGTGTGGCCTTGGGCAAGTCTCTGCACTGGTCTGGGCCTGAGAAGGGATCTTGAGGGAGGGCCCCACCTCAGCAGCCAGCCTTCCCCCTGCAGGGGTCCAGCGGCCTCTGCAGCCTAAGTGGCCTGCAGGGCTCAGGGCCACTCATACAGATAATGTACACAGTGACTTTTCTAACCCCAAGGCAGCCCTAGGTACAGCCCCAGGCCCAGAATAAAGTGCACTTTCATCCTGATCCCCCAGGGACCTTTTCTCCCCAGAAAAGAGGACTCAATGTTTCCACTTGCCGGCTGTGTGGCCTTGGATTAGCCAGCTGACTTTTCTGACCTCACCCTCTCCTTTGTAAAATGAAGATTCTTTTTTTTTTTTTTAAATTTATATATTTTTTGAGACGGAGTCTCACTCTTGTTGCCCAGGCTGGAGTACAGTGGCGCAATTTCGGCCCACTGCAGCCTCCACCTCCCGGGTTCAAGCGATTCTTCTGCCTCAGCCTCCCCGGTGGCTGGGATTACAGGTGCCCACAACCACACCTGGCTAATTTTTGCATTTTTAGTAGAGACGGGGTTTCGCCATGTCTGCCAGGCTGGTCTCGAACTCCTGACCTCAGGTGATCCACCCACCTCGGCCTCCCAAAGTGCTGGGATTACAGGCATGAGCCACCGCGGCCAGCCGAAGCTTCGTTTTTGACAAAGCTTCCAAGGGCTCCAGTGAGGGCAGGGTCCTGTGGGGAGCATAGGCAGCACCCCCACTCCTCAGTTCACACACTTGCTTTCCCCTTTCCCAGGGGTACCCCGGGGCAGGTGCAAGGATGTCCCCGGCTTGGGTTTCGCTTCCCTCCTGCCCCTGGGCGGCCGGCTCCCTGTGCGGGCATTCAGCAGGGTGTGTGAGCAGCCGCCTCCGCCCATTGGTCCCACTGAAGCTTGCGCAGGTGTTTCCCTATCCCTGCTGGTCCTGGAGGGGGAGATAAACCCAGGGGTCCTGCTTCCCCCTCTTGTAGATATTTGAGTTTCTTTCCTCGTATTTCTTTCTTTTTTTTTTTTTTTTTTTGAGACGGAGTCTTTCTCTGTCCCCCAGGCTAGAGTGCAGTGGCGCGATCTCGGCTCACTGCAAGCTCCGCCTCCCGGGTTCACGCCATTCTCCTGCCTCAGCCTCCCGAGTAGCTGGGACTACAGGCGCCCGCCACCACGCCCGGCTAATTTTTTTGTATTTTTAGTAGAGACGGGGTTTCACCGTATTAGCCAGGATGGTCTCGATCTCCTGACCTCGTGATCCGCCCGCCTCGGCCTCCCAAAGTGCTGGGATTACAGGCTTGAGCCACCGCGCCCGGCCTCTACTCGTATTTCTTTCCTTTTTGGAAGGAGGATGATGGAATTTGGGGGTTGATAGGGCAGAAAAGCAGAGTGCAAAGGGGCCTTAGGCTCTCTTAAATCAAGCTGATTAACAGATGGGGAAACTGAGGCCCAGAGAGAGGAAAAGGCTTGCTCCAAATCAGACAGGAAGTCAGTGGCTGTGCACGGCTGGAAGCTGGGTTGGCTGACTCCTGGGCAGTGCTGGGGCCTGACACAGGGGGCCCCAGGAGTCCCCACCCTCCACCCTGCACTGACTTCCCTGTGCTCGTGCGTGGGTGGGGGCTGCTTCCTCCCTGGGCAAGCTGGGCTGGCACACAGAGCCTCCTGGGCCCCTGCACCAGGTAGGGAGGCAGTACAATGGCCAGGGCAGGCCCCTCCCCTCCCTGGGCCTCCGTTTCCCTGTCTGTACATTTCTCACCCGCCTCAAGAGGTCCAAGTGCCCTGCCAACCTGACTCTGACCCACTGGGGATTTGGGGCCCTGGTCAGCTTGGGTTCCTTCCCTCTGCTGCCCAGCCTGGTCCACGGTGCACAGAGGGTGCAGGGCCAGCCTGCAGCAGGGTCAGGAAGATGTCACAGGAGTCCTGAATCAGAGGCAAGGGGTGAGGACGCGGCCCGGCGAAGCTGCTTCCTCCAGTCTTGCCCTGTACTGGGGTGGGTGGAAGTGAAACCTGCCAGCTCACCCGCTTGGGTCTGCTCTGAAAAAACAAGCGGATGTGGGGACCAGGAGAGCAGCCCCCAGCCCAGCTCCCAGCGCCTGTATCTCCCTCCACTCTGCCGGCACCCCTGCTCGCTCCTGGTCCCATGGCTAATCCTTGGATCTAAGGCTAGGCTGCCCTAGGATGAATCTAGCCACCCTCAAACTCCCAATAGGGCAGGGGACAGGGAGTGGAGGCGGGTGTTTCATGTGGCAGCCCCTCTGAAGACACTGTGGCCACCTGTGAAAGAGCAGTGTGTCTGGGAGAATGGATCCAGGGCCTAGAGGGCAGCAGAGGGCAATACAGGGCTGCTTCGTCCCTTTGAATTCGTATGTTGAATCTCTAACCCCTAGTATATCAGAATGCGATTGTATTTGGAGGTCGGGCCTTTAAAGAGGTGCCAGGCACTGTGGCTCACGCCTGTAATCCCAGCACTTTGGGAGGCCGAGGTGGGTGAATCACCTGAGGTCGGTGAATCACCTGAGGTCGGGAGTTCGAGATCAGCCTGGCCAACATGGAGAAAACCTGTCTCTACTAAAAATACAAAATTAGCCAGGTGTGATGGCGCATGCCTGTAATCTCAGCTACTCGGGAGGCTGAGGTAGGATAATCGCTTGAACTGGGAGGCGGAGGTTGCAGTAAGCCGAGATCGCGCCATTGCACTCCAGCCTGGGCAACAAGAGTGAAACTCTGTCTCAAAAAAAAAAAAAAAAAAAAAGATTAAGGTACAATAGATCATTAGGTGGACTCTAATCCTTGATGAATGGTGTCCTTATAAAAATGGGACTTTTGAACATAGAGATGCAGAGGGGAGATGATGTGAGGCCCCAGGGAGAAGATGGTCATCTACAGCCAAGGAGGGGCCGGAAGGAACCAATTGAGTAGATGGAGTCCACGTCCTGGATGTTGAACTTCAGCCTCTAGAACTGTGAGAAAGAAGATTTCTGTGTCTAGGGGCCTGTCTGTGGGGCAGGGTGGTGGCGGTCCACGCGGAGAGGGTGGGAGGCACTGGGCAGGACGGGGCAGTGGTGGCAACAGAGATTGGTTACTGCGGGGATGGAGGGAGAGAAGGAATGAAGGACGGCGGGAAGCAGGTTTCTCACTGCTGGAGAAGGGAGTTACACGTAGGGGAAGGGCGGAAAAGAGAAGGAATCTGTGGTAGAGCTGGAGTTACTGGGCGAGCTCATGATTTGTCTGCACGTGCAGACAGAAACGGCAACGCACACGGATCTGAGCGTGTCGGCTGAGAAGGCGCGGGAGCAGGGGCCCCAGCAATGGCACACCGCGGCTCTGTAAAGGGAGGGGACCGGGCTCGCTTTTGCCCACCCAAAGCTCCCGTGGCTGAGCTCCCAGCTTGTCTCACCAAATCCTCCCCACAACCCTGTGAATCGGGAGGTGTAAGAAGATCTGAGGCTTCCAGAGATGAAATCCCTTGCGCAGTCCCACAGCAGAGCCGGGCGGTGAAGCCAGACCCTCGGACTCCAGCTCCCAGCCCCGTCACCATTGTTACTCAGCCCCACCAGACACAGGGCGTGTGTGCGTGTGTGTGTGCGCGCGCCTGTGAGCTCGCGCGGGGCAGGGAGGAGCCGGCAGCACCCGCCCTTTTCTCCCGGTGTCCGTACCTGGGAGGGGCTGATTTGGCCGCGGTGGACTCCACCCTAGTGCCCCGGCAAACCCTGTACATGCAGCGCTGCTGCCATCTCGTGGTCGCCTTGGAACACTGACCCTGAGCCGGGGCCATAGCCCGTGCTCAGGACTCAGAACTGGGCCTACCTCCAGCCACCTTGGAGCGGGCAAAGGCTTCCTAAAGCGCCTACTGAGAGCCCGCAGAATCCAATCCAGGAACGCCAGGGGGACCCTGCCGCGTTGCCGCAATCAAGACAGCCCTGACCCTCTTAGGGTTAGCAGCCCAGACCAGGAGGAAAGACAGACACAGTCCTTTGGTTCTCCCCCAGTGGGGAGTAGGGACAGATGTTATTCTGGAGCTGGGAAGGCAAACACAGAGGCAGAGCAGGGGTTCCTAGAATTACCGAGGAGTCTGAGGGGCAGGGCTCTGAGCCAGGTGTCTGGAGCAGAGGCCATTTTGGAAGGGGGCGGGGAACCATCCGTGACAATAACATGTACAGAGCATTGTCTACATGGCAGGTGCTGAGTTACTTGTCGGCTCAGTCAACCCTAACAACCCTGTGAGGCAGCGACTGTTATTTGCCGATTTTACCAGTGAGAAAACGGAAGCACAGAAAGGTTAAGTAACTTGCCTAAGGTCACACAGCCCAGAAGTGGCCGGTCTGGGAGGTAGGTACTGACACTGGGGCAGGAGGTGGAGGAGTCGGTGTTCAGGCCCAGGATGGGATCGTGGTGGCCCAAGGGAGCCAGGAGGGAGACGGCTTGGTGGAGGCTCTGCCAAAGGCTTCCTCAAAGGCAGGCCTGGGGCTGCCCCCCAGGCGCCCTCTCCCCTGCCCACCAGCCCCTCCCAGCTCCACTCAATCCCTCCCCCCCATGCCCCCGGCCCAGTGCCTTCTGATGTAGCTGGGCCCAGCAGGAGCTGCGGCACCTCGTTAATCCTGCCCTGTGGCGCCAGGTGGAGGCCCTGCTGCTGCCCCAGGCTCCCGCCAGGCAGCTGGCCCTCACTTTCTTGGGGCCAAGACTTCCTGCAGCTGTAAAGTGATCTGGCCCAGGCCTCGAACAGTGCCTGCTGCCAGGAAACCCAGCCTGACTGCCCTGATGAATTCCCGCCAGGGCCCCCAGCCCCCACGCAGCCCCAGCAGCCTTCTCTCTGAAGGAGGCCCTCGGGCAGTCCAGAACTGTTCCAGCCAGCCGAGCCGAGACCTCTGCAGGGGCCGCCTCCTGCCTGGCATTCAAGGCCATCCACGGCCCAGCCCGCCCCATCTTACCTCTGCAGCCTTAGGCCGTCCTCACAGAGAGCCTCCTGGCCCTGGGCGTCCCGTCCCATCTTCGTCATTTCACAGCGCGAAACAATGATTGAGTTTGTCTTTCTCGTCCCTTTCCCTCCCACGTGACCCCACAGGGCTGGCACCTGGCCGCCTCACTTCTGTCTGGTGGGCATCTAGCGCTATGCTGTGTGCAGCTGGCTCCCAGGGGATGCACCCACAGGGAGGAATGAACGACCTGGCAGTTTTCACCCTTAGCAGGGACCTAAGACCCTCCCAGCCCTGGGAGCCATCTGTGGAAATTTCCTTGGGTTTCCCAGCTAACACGGGAGAGGAGGCCTCGGCTTTGATCCTTGTAAAATCACAACTCCCCTCTAAGAGGTCCCCAGGTAAGTAGGGAGAGAATGAGGGAAGCAGGCAGTGGGGTGTGGGTGGGGCAGGCAGGTGAGGCAGCAGTGAGGAAGGTTGGGGGTCCCAGTCTTCCATTACTTAGTGTATGACCAGGCAAGTCCCTTCCTCCCCCAGCCTCAGTTTCCCCACTGGTAACTGGTGGCCAACACCATTGACCCTCTGGGGCTGTTGTGAGGTACGGAAAGGGCCGGGCCAGGGTAGGGCACCTGGCAGGAGCTCACAGATGCCCTGGATGTGGCAGAGGGAGCCTGGCCTGGACCATGAGCATCCTGATGGCGGCAGGGCCTCCCCCTCCCCTGCCTGGTGCCAATGTGCCTGCCCCCAGCTGCTTTCCTTGCCCCAACTCCATCTTGAGGGCTGGGCTGGGCCTGGTCTCCTGTATGCCCAGCTCCAGACCATACCTCAGATGGCAGGTGCTGCCTGCCCACTGCCCATGGGAACCAGTGGCTGCTCACACAGACCTCGGCCCTCTCCCAAGAGCCCAGGACCCTGTGGACCCAATTGCTTCGGCCTCACACCAGCGCCGCTCGGTTCCCCGACCGTGTCCTGGGCCAGGAGGCTCCAACATGCCTCAGCAGTGACTCCCGGGGAGCCTGGCCTAGAGATCCCACACCTGAAAAGGTGGCACCCCAAGACCTGGGGCTCTTGAGCTGCCATGGAGGGAAGAGCTGAACCCCTGCACCTGACCTGGGGCCCAGCGTCTGGAACCGTGTGCCATGTCTTCCCAACTTCGCTTCGGTGCCTGGAAAATGGGGAGGATGCGCTTCTGCATGAGGAAGTGCTGGCACATGACAACTGCATGAGCTTCCTCCTCTGAGCTGGGCGGCTCACGGAGTCCTAGTCTCCGCATCTATACATCGAGGATGCTCACTTTGCTTCTCCCAGGCTGTTGTGATGCTACGAGCCAGTGCGTAGCCCCAGGCTGTGCCTGGCACCCAGCCTCGGATGGCCAGCATCCTCCTGAGGCCTGTGAATCCCACATGCCCACACAGTCCACATGGGTCCCTGCCCTTGTGATTAGTGTGCTCTGTGCAGGGCAGGAGCTGGCCTCATGGAACAGCAGCATGAAGGTGCCTCGAGGAGGGAGGGATGTCAGCTGGGAAGGGCATGCATCCTCCGGGCAGGGGCGGTGGCTGGAGCCTGCCATGTGAGGTGGGAGGAGGCGGCACCTGCGTAGTGTAGCTGGGTGCTTGCTCCTGTCCTTCCGCCTGCACCATCTACAGATGCTCACCTCTCGGGTGGCCCCCAGCCCTGCCCAAAGTAGTCGCTGCCTCTGTGAGGCCAAGAAGTCATTTCTCACCAGGAGACTTGACAATGCTGCTAGCAGGGTGGTTTTCTACCTTTAATTGGGGACACAAAAGGCACCTCTCCCAGTACAAGAGGATCAACCAAGAGGTGAGCCCCAGTGCTGTGGTGCCTGGCCAGAAGGAACAGAGGAAGGATGGAGGGCAAAGTAGTGGAGGGGCGGTGGGTCCCCAGCATCCCCTGAAGCCTCACCTGCAGCCTGGGGCTGATGAGATCTCGCCCACAGCATGAAGTTACAGCTTCGTACCTGGGCCGCTGCAGCTCCTCAGAGGCCTCCACACCTCCACACCCTGCCCTCAATGGCCAGCCAAAGCCATGGGGCCCCATGCAGCAGAGCAGGGAAGGGACAAGAGGCTTGGCAGAATTTCCACTGTGGCCAGCCTCCAGCCAGCCCTCGACTGGCAGTGTGGGCTCTGAAGGGCTCCTCGGGGCATGGGCCGGGAGCAGGGTATCACTCAGTGAAGGAGAGTCACACTGGGTCAACCAGCCAGCCAGCCAGCCAGCCTGTCCTGGGGCCTCCACTTCTCAGCAAAGTCTCGTGGTCAGCTGGGGTGGGAAAGGAGGCAGAGCAGCCAGATCCCACTGCAGCGCGGATCTGTCCCCCAGTTCATCCCACTGCCTCCACACCCCCAGCCAGAGCTGGGGCAGCTCCATCTTCAAAGAGGAGAAAAAGGGGGTAACAAGCCACCCCCAAAGCAGCCTTAACACCAGAGGAGGGAGGGAGGTCCCAGCCTAAGGGTGTGAAAGCAGTGGGGACCTGGGCTGCAGGGTGCCAGACCCCACACTCATAAGGCAAACAGCATGTCATCATCTTTCTCCTGGGTCTTCTTCCGGGGCGCTGGGCCAGGTGGGGGACCCGGGGGCCCCTCAGCTGAGGGGCTGGAGAGGTTAGGCAATCGATCCGCGGCTTTGGCCCGTTCTTCCAGGAATTTGTCAAATTCTAGAGGAAGGGGAGAGGGTGAGGGTGGGCTCTGAGGCCAGAGCCCTGGGGAAAGGAGAGGGCGGGCAGGGGAGGGGACTACTACCTTCGCTGGTGACCCCCTTAGGCTCTTCCGCATCATTCCCCTGGGAAGGTAGAAGGAAAGGAGGCAGAGGTTAGCCGGGCCCCCAGTACAGTCAGCCTGGGGCAGTGGGGCTGCAGCTCGGGCCCTGCTCAACCTCAGCACTGGGTCCCAGCTCAGGCTCTGCACGCCCCCGCCACCCAGGACCTGGACCTGGGCTCCTCCCTGAGCCTTAGGGCCTTCCTTGGGTGGCACCTGACTTCCTGAGCCTCGTGTTTTCCTTCTGTAAAATGGGGGCGGGGTGGGGGCTGAAGCTAACTTGGAGGGTTGCTGGGAAGCTGAAATGGGATAACACACAGCACGCCAAGCCCAGCACCTGGTGCCCAGTGGGACCTTGATGAGTGCTGATTCCTTTCCTTGGAGGGTCACAAGGGGTGGGCGGTCCTCACCCCTGGGGGGAAAGGCTGACGCCCAGAGGCTGAGGGCCATTCATGCTAACACTGAAAACTAGGGAGGGGTGAGGCTTCTGCCACCAGACAGAAAGCCTGAGTCCTTGCCCTGTGGCTTAGTCCTGGGCAGAAACGGTCTCTTCACCTGCAGAAGGTGGCTTCTGGGCCTGAAGTGCCCATGTGGGCCTTGGTGCCCAGAGAAGGGGTGGCAGATGCTGGGGTAGGAGCCCTGGATGGAGAAGCTGAGTCTGGCCCTGCCCCTTCTGCTCCCTGGGAGGGTGGCAGGGCTTGGGGTCCCCATGACTGGCAGCTGCCCTCCTCCTCCTGGGTGCTTCCCTTTAGAGGACAGCTGCTTATCAGTCTTCTGATCTGTAAACAGGGTGGTGGTGGGTTCCCTCTGCAAGTGGCTGCAGTCTCCTGAGCTACTGCAGGTAAGAGCCTGGCCCTGTTATGCTTCCGCAGTTAGCCTCTCTAGCCTGGCCTGATGTCCCTAAGGTGGGCTGACACCCACCGGGACCTCACCTTGGGAGCAGGCTCTGGGAAGCAGCCGAGAGGCTACTGTGCCTGGGACTTCTCTGGGGGGGGTGTGCCAAATACGAGGTGGGCAGATGGCAGGAGATGGGGACTTTAGTCGCGCCCCCCTGCTCTCAGGATGCTGTATGCTATACAAGTCTACCCTGGCCCCATGGGTCATTTCTTGGTGAGAACAACGGGTCCTCCTGCTGTGTGGGTGAGGAGTGGGCCTGAGCCTTTGCGTCCGGCTGACGGGGCCCCAACGTACCACGTCAGTGGACAGCCACTGCTCGATGTCCTCCATGAGGCAGGCCTGGGTGACTGGGATCTGGAAGGAAGGGCAGAGGGTAAGGCAGTGCCCTAGGTGACAAGGTGGAAGATGTGTCAGCTCAGCGCCCTGCCGCTCGGTGGCCCTGGGCAGCCTCCCGCCCCAGCCTCAGCTGCCTAGCTGCCCAGACCCACCACTGGGCCCGCTGTGCCAGGCTGTGGGCGATGGAGGTGCAGAGCCAGGAGACTAAGCAGAGGACTAGGGTCCCAGCAGCGGGAGCAGGGCCACGGGTCAGAGGGAGCTCCTTCCCCTTGAAGAGAGGACCCTGCGGGTAGGATTCTAGGCTGCAGGAGGGGCGTTGGGCAATGGCTGGGGGCAGGGGCTACGCTGCAAGTGCTCAGGAGCATCTGACAAAACACATGCCAAGCCCAGGGATGGACCCCGGGCATTTTCTCCAGCCGTGAAGGCTGGGATGGGGACATGGTTAGCGGGCCAGAGGTCCCCAGGTTCCATCCCCTGGTGCCTCTGCAGACGCAGATTTCATGATAGAAGGGGGGGCATAGCAGGGCCTGAGAGCAGAGGCGCCAAGTTGACCAGACAAGGCCAGGTGGGTAGACCCAGAGGGGCGGCTACAAATGGGGACACTTCACTTTGGGCCACAAAGACATGGGCTGTGCCATGATGGCTCCCACACAGGGGCAGGAGTTGGAGGCTTTCCTCTCTGACGGCTTCTGCAGGGGCAGACTCCAGTTGGAGGTCATGGGCACAGACTTCAGAGTCAGAAAGAGCTGGACCTAGCTCACCCCGTAACACAGCGTGACTCTGGGTGGGTTACTTAACTTCTCTGTGTCTGATTTCCCTCGTCCTTAGGGTGAGGCTAGCAGCAGTACCTACCGTCCAGGTGGCTGTGAGGATGAAATGGGATGTCAGAAGCTTAGCACAGGGCCTGGCATGGAGGAGATGCTCAAGAAACCAATAGGCCAGTTCCTATTTACTATTAATCAGTAGTGGCACTAATAGCACTAGTTACTCGTGAGCTACTTTGGAAAAGACAGAGACAGTCTTTCCCCAACCAGGCCAGTTTGGTTTCCAAGCTCCGTCACCCAGCACCTGAGGACCCCCCAGGCCGGAGCAGAGCCCAGACAGAAGGCAGGAGCTGACTTCCCAGCAGCAGTGGCAGCACCAAGTGCCCAGCTGCCCACACCGGCTCCGTCTCCCGCTCCGCTATCCCCATCGCCTCTTAGCTGCCAGACGGGCGACCTTGTCCTTGCCCGAGACTCAAGAGTAGGAACCGGGCACAGAGGAGCTGCGGAAGCTGGGCTGGCCGGGCCAACCCGGAAACAGCCTGAGCCCTGGGGCCCCGCAAGGCCCTCAGCTGCCCCTCCTCACTCCTCTGGGTCTTCTCCTGGGTCCCACTCCCTTGGACAGCAGCACGGTGCCCCACGCCCATGCCTAGCAGGAGCCCTGCGAGCACCCCCAGCTTTCCGGGCGGCCGGGCCTGGCCCCTGCTCACCATGCCTTGTCTCACCGTCCAGTCACTGAGGCTCTTCCTGCAGCCGCCTCCCATCTGGGTGAGAGAGAGTCACGCTGATGGCGGAGGGATGGCAGCGCCAGGGCCACTGGAGGGCGCAGCTTCTAACAGGGGTGTGCCTTTCGGGTCAGGCCTGCTGCCACTTTGGGAGGCGTTTGTGTGTAGGGGTGTGTGTGTAGGGGTGTCAGTGTATGAGTGTGTAGGTGTGTGTGTAGGGGTGTGTATGTAGGTGTATGAGTGTAGGTGTGGTGTGTATAGGTGTATAAGTGTAGGTTTGTATGTGTAGGTGTAGGTTGTGTAGGTGTAGGTGTGTGTGGTGTGGGTGTATGTGGTGGGTGTAGATGTGTGCGTGTGGTGTGTGTGTAGGGGTGTGTATGTGTAGGTGTATGAGTGTAGGTGTGGTGTGTATAGGTGTATGAGTGTAGGTTTGTATGTGTAGGTGTAGGTTGTGTAGGTGTAGATGTGTGTGGTGTGTGTGTAGGTGTATGTGGTGGGTGTAGGTGTGTGCGTCTGGTGTGTGTGTAGGGGTGTGTGTGCAGGTGTGTAGGTGTGTGTGTAGGGGTATGTACGTGTATGAGTGTAGGTGTGTATGTGTAGGTGTAGGTGTGTGTGGTGTGTGTGTAGGTGTGTGTGGTGGGTGTAGATTGTGTGTGGTGTGTGTAGGGGTGTGTGTGCAGGTGTGTAGGTGTATGAGTGTGTAGGTGTGCTGTGTGTAGGTGTGCTGTGTGTAGGGGTGTGTAGGTAGGTGTATGAATGTAGGTGTAGGTGTGTGTGTAGGTGTAGATGTGTGTGTGGTGTGTGTGTAGATGTGATGTGTGTAGGTGTGCTGTGTGTAGGGGTGTGTAGGTAGGTGTATGAATGTAGGTGTAGGTGTGTGTGTAGGTGTAGATGTGTGTGTGATGTGTGTGTAGGTGTGTGTGTGTAGATGTGATGTGTGTAGGGGTGTGTGTGGAGGTGTATGAGTGGAGGTGTGTGGGGAGGTGTGTGTGGTGGGTGTAGATGTGTGGTGTGTGTGTGTGTAGGGGTGTGTGTGCAGGTGTGTAGGTGTATGTGTGTGTAGGGGTGTGTATGTAGGTGTATGAATGTAGGTGTGTAGGTGTAGGTGTGTGTGTAGGTGTAGAGGTATGTGGTGTGTGTAGGTGTATGTGTAGGTGTAGATGCATGTGGTGTGTAGGTGCGTGTGGTGGGTGTAGATGTGTGTGTGGTGTGTGTGTGGGGTGTGTGTAGGTGTATGAGTGGAGGTGTGTGGAGGTGTGTGGAGGTGTGTGTGGTGGGTGTAGATGTGTGTGTGTGGTGTGTGTAGGGGCGTGTGTAGGTGTATGGGTGTGTAGGTGTGGTGTGTGTAAGGGTGTGCATGTAAGTGTATGAGTGGAGGTGTGTGTGGTGTGTGTGTGATGTGTGTAGGTGTATGGGTGTGTAGGTGTGTGTGTAGGGGTGTGTGTGTAGGTGTGTGTGGTGGGTGTAGATGTGGGTGTGTGGTGTGTGTGTAGGGGTGTGTGTAGGTGTATGGGTGTGTGTAGGTGTATGAGTGGAGGTGTGGTGTGTGGAGGTGTGTGTGGTGGGTGTAGATGTGTGTGTGTGGTGTGTGTAGGGGTGTGTGTAGGTGTATGAGTGCATAGGTGTGGTGTGTGTAGGGGTGTGTGTAGGTGTATGAGTGGAGGTGTGGTGTGTGGAGGTGTGTGTGGTGGGTGTAGATGTGTGTGTGGTGTGTGGGGGGGTGTGTGTAGGTGTGGTGTGTGTAGGGGTGTGAGGTGTGGTGTGTAGGGGTGTGTGTAGGTGTATGAGTGGAGGTGTGGTGTGTGGAGGTGTGTGTGGTGGGTGTAGATGTGTGTGTGGTGTGTGTAGGTGTATGAGTGGAGGTGTGGTGTGTGGAGGTGTATGGGTGTGTAGGTGTATGAGTGTGTAGGTGTATGAGTGGAGGTGTATGGGTGTGTAGGTGTATGGGTGTGTAGGTGTATGAGTGGAGGTGTAGTGTGTGGTGGATGTGGTGGCTGGTGTAGAGGGATGAACCCACCGCGGGGTGAACCACAACAGCTCTGGGATGCCAGCGCCCTGGGTAGGCTGGGGCAGAGCTGACAGCAAACTAAACAAAGATTCTCAACTCTCTCCACAAAGATCCCAGAGGCTGGGCCTCGGCCACCCAGGACAGCAGGGCAGGCAGGTGTCAGATGGTCTGGAGGCTCCCAGTAGGGTCTGACGGGCACCCAGGTTTTAGAAACATCAGTTTATCCAATCTTCTCACATTCATCCACGGCACACATGCAGTTTCCTAGGGCCCCAGAGTGGAGGGAGACGAGAGTCCTGCTCCCAGCCCGTCGCCCTGTGCCTGGCTGGTCCACCCTACTCAGACCAGCATGGGGCCTGGCATATGGCACACGGCACACGGCAGGCATGTCAGGGAGTGAAGGAACTAAAACCTGGCACATGGCATGCAACACCATCTCGTCACATGACTTGTGAGTCCTGCTCTGAATCCCAGGGCGCAAACCTGGGCTGCCCACAATTGGCACTTGATTCTGTTTCTTTTTTTTTTGAGATACACTCTCACTATGTTGCCCAGGCTGGAGTGCAGTGGTACAGTCATAGCTCACGATAACTTCAAACTCCTGGGCTTAAGTGATCCTCCCGCTTCAGCCTCCCAAGTAGCTGGGACTACAGGTACCTGCCACCATGCCTGGTTTTGATGCTGTTTTGTACTTTGCTCTTGGGAATCATGTTCTCACGGTTTAGTGGGTGAAGGCCTTACCACCAGCCAGACTCCAGCACCCCAGGAGCAGGCATTTGCTCACAGAGTTTTAAGAAATCATACCCTGATTTGGCGGAAGTGGCTTAAATCTCCCAGGTCATCGGAGATAAATCAGTGATAACCAGTTTATCAGCTTCTCTTTGCTGCCAGTGGAGTTGTGTGGTGCGTTTCCTCCCTGTGGGCGGGCTGCAAGGTGGTGTGGGAGCCAGGACACCTGGGCTCTAGTTTTAGTCACGCCTGAATTGCTGTGTGCCCCTAGGGAAGTGAACCCTGTCTCTGGGCTGCAGCAGGAGCAGATTGGCTGGGAGTGCCGCCCACTGGGTGGTGGAGTCAACCTCTGACCATGAGAGGCCAGGTGGCCTGAGAGGGGAGCTCCTACAGCAGGCTCCCAGCGTGTCGGTTCCGATGAATCCCGACACACTGGCAGCCGGAGGCCGAGGAGGGAGACACACACCTCCACTCACTCTCCTTTGCACCTTAGGGCTTTTCACAGCTCTAAGGTTACCAGCGTGGCTTAGAAGCCAGGCAGAACAATACCTGTGAGACCCTGGGCAGGGTACCTCCCAGTCCTGAGCCTCAGTTTTCTCATCTGTAAATGGGATCAGGACATGGCGGTACTGTAAAGCTTAAGTGCCATAATACCGTACTGTGTGCCAGGCACCATGCTGAGGACATTACACCTGTGGTTTCACTTAACCTCTCCCTGGAACTCAGTTTTCTCATCTGTAAAACGGGATAATAACATACCCTAAGGGTTTCTGTGATGACTCACTAAGAGAGGGGATGCAAAGTGCTTAATGCAGTCCTGGCCCAGAGCACAGGCTCAGCAAATGATGGCTTATACCCAAAAAACGACTGGAGGCTCTGACTGGTGTGTGCAGTGGATGTGACATGGGTGTGCAACGTGCTGTGCTTGGTGGCAGGTCACACCCCACACATGGGAGGTACTGGATTCTCTTGTTGCCCACTGGGTGGTAGAGTCAACCTCTGTCCACGAGAGGCCTGGGTGGCCCACCCCAGTGTCCTCTACCTTGCCCGGTTCTGACTTGGGAATGGCTCCTGAGATGCTGGGAGACCCAGGAGCAGAGACAGAGTGCCCTTGGGAGTCATGAGGACTTTGCCCACAGTGGACTGACCTGGACGGTTTCCGCAACTTCTCCCTCCCTGCTTTCCTTCTTTTCTTGAGACAGGGTCTCACTCCATTGCCCAGGCTGGAGTGTCGTAGTGCAATCTCAGCTCACTGCAACCTCCACCTCCTGGGCTCAAGCGATCCTCCCACCTCAGCCTCCTGAGTAGCTGGGACTAAAGGTGTGCGCCACCATGCCCGGCTAATGTTTAAATATTTTGTAGAGACGGGGTTTCCCCATGTTGCCCAGGTTGGTCTTGAACTCCTGACCTCAAGTGATCTGCCCACCTCGGCCTCCTAAAGTGCTGGGATTCCAGGCATGAGCCACTGTGCCCGGCCCTCCCTGCTTTCCTAGCTTCTATCCTGATCTTTTAGATTGGAAGTCAAGTCCCTCCTGTGCTCAAGACTTCCCTGCAGCCTCCACCTCACTTAGGATGCAATCTGCAGCGCTCCTAGCCGCGCTGAGGTCCTCTGGTCCCTGCTATACCCATAGAGCTTCATTTCCTACCCCCAACCCCATGCTGGCCTCAGAACTCCCCATGCTGCCTTGAGCCTCCTCTAGCCTCCTCGGCCCCGGGTTCACCACCCTCACTCCCCCGGACTCCCTGGACTCCCAGGTCCGGCTGTTTCTAACCGTCTCCCATGGGACCTGCTCTGTCTGCTCACTTGCTGGAGCAGAAATTCTCACACTGCCTGAAAGGCATCCAGATACACGTCGAGATGCATGAGAGAATGGTGCTTGGAGGTCTTGCCAAAGTGTGTGGGGGTCACCCACAAAGTGTGCTCGGTGCTGGACAAGTGGCTGTCACTCAACACAGTCAAGGAACTAAACGGAATTCAAAGAGCACCCTTGCATTTCTCCCCGCCGCTTTAGGGTCTGCTCTTTTATTCCTCTCTGCCCACACTCCTGCAGATTAAAAGTCTCTAGAGAGGCAGAGAGGAATACTATTGAACGGGCTCTAACCATGTAAAGCTCCCTAAATATATCCTCTCACACTTCTATTATAAACAAGTATAGGTGCTAGGATAAGCCCCAATGTACAGATAAAGATACTGAGGGTCAGAAAGGCCAATTATTTGCTTAAGGACATATAGCTGGTAACTGGTAGAGCTGGAATGTGAAGCCCGGGACACTGGTCTCCAGTTTCTTTTTTTTTTTTGAGACAGAGTCTTGCTCTGTCGCCTAGGCTGGAGTGCAGTAGCACAATCTCTCCTCCCTGCAACCTCCGCCACCTGGGTTCGAGCAATTCTCCTGCCTTAGCCTCCCGAGTAGCTGGGATTACAGGCATGCGCCACCATGCCCAGCTAATTTTTGTATTTTTAGTAGAGACGGCGTTTCACCATGTTGGCCAGGCTGGTCTCGAACTCCTGACCTCAGGTGATCCACCCGCCTCAGCCTCCCGAAGTGCTGGGATTACAGGTGTGAGCCACCATGCCCAGCCTGGTCTCTAGTTTCAAGTCAGGCTCAGGTCTAAATCCTTGCTTGTGGGCTTGGGCAAATGGCCTGGCCTCTCTAGCGGTTTCCTTAGCTGTAAACTGGGAATAACCACATTAGCCAAAAAGAACTGACCTGACGGCCAAACGAGGAAGGGCCTGCGGAGGTGCTGGGCCAGTGCTTGGCCCACGATGGCACCCAGTGGGTGAGCATTCCCTAACCTCCTTCAGGAGGGCCCCAGGGTGGCAGGACGGCCCCTCTGCTTACCGCGCCAGTGCTCTGCTGCCGGGCGTCCAGGGCTCCAGCCAGGCCGTCTGTTGCTTGGGGGGCTTCGTATTTTACTCTGAAAGAGAGACCACCAATCCACTGGATACTGCCCTTACCGATGGCTGATGCGAGAACGGAGCGGGCTGGGGGGCACAAGTTGAGGGCTCCCACCCTCCAGGCCTGCCTGGAAATGGTAGAAAGGGTCTCATTTCCTGCCTCTGGAAATTAGGATCTGACAAGTGACCTACATGACAGACAGCAGCAAAGGCTGGAGAGGTTAGGGAGGGTGTTGCTGGCCAAAGACTGAGACCAAGACCACCAATGGCTATGACCAGGGTTGGCCAAACTCAGGAGACTGAGAAATAGCTCCAGTGCCACTAGGCTCATGGAGAATTCCCAGCAGACCCTTTCCTGAGCAGGTCTTGTTTCCTATTTTATAGGCTGTGGTTCTGTATGAGGTTGTATTTGAATGGGGGATTCCATTCTGCTGCTGAAAACACATCTATAAACTACTGGGTGAGGTGCCATCTTGTCTTGCACTGGGCTCACCAGCACAAAGATGACTCCGCCCCCACCCCGTCTCAGCAGCATGGGAGGTGGCTTGGTTACAGCTCTTCTAAATGTCCTCTGGGGGATGCCACAGCCAGCTAGGCAGGGTGGGGAGGCAGGAACTGGGAGGGCACGCAAGGCTGATGGGCTGGCAGCGGCAGAGGCTGACCCTGCAGTTGCTGGGCAGATGAGGAGAGGCAAGGAGGGGCATGTTGTGTGTGAGGTTAAGGCTCCTGGGGAGCAAGAGAATAGCCTGAGTGAGAGGAGAAGCTGGCGAAGGAGGAGAGGTGGCTATGGTGTCTTTCCCAGCTGCTACAATGGGGGTGTCCAGGGCAGGTGTTGGGGGCCCAGCCCTGTTGCAGGGAAAGAGCCCTGTTATTCTCGCCCTGAACTGCCGGCAGAGAGGACTTCAGCATTGGCTCAGTGCAGCTTTGAGGCGAAGAAGTAAGCCACAGAATTCTGGTCACAAAGGGAAAGGCCTGCGATTCCTGTTAGGAACAAGGCCACCTGACACGCTAGTGAAGTGGGGGCTGGTCTAACTGTCGGCTTCAGGAACTGGGACTGCATCACATTTAACTCTTGCAATACCAACTTGCTTTCCTAGGAATGGAGTAGGCTGGCACTGAAAGGGGCTTCTTGAATACGACCCCCAGTTCCCACGCAGTCGTTTTGAAGAGTGCTGCTGTCTGGTCCTTCCCACCAGGGGCAGAGTTTGCTGGTGGAGTGTGACCACTAGCTGCGGCGTTCCCTGGTTACACGGCTCCCATCCATGGCAAGTGGCCCAGTGACTACGGCAGGGCCCTGCTGGAGCCAACCTTAAAGCCAGTGGCGGGGGAGGTGGGGCGTCAGGTTGCTCACTTCTGCCCCAGAGAAGGCCTGCTAACCGAGGGTCTGGAGGTGGCATGTTGCTGTCTCTAAGACATGCTTGGCGCATTGTGGGCAAGGCTGAAGAAGGCATGCCCAGCCCCAGAACACGCAGAAACAGATGCTTTCCCTTCACTCAGAAGAACTATCTGGGCCGGGCTCAGTGGCTCACACCTGAAATCCCAGCACTTTGGGAGGACGAGGTGTGCGGCTCACGAGGTCAGGAGATCGAGACCATCCTGGCTAACATGGTGAAACCCCATCTCTACTAAAAATACAAAAAAATTAGCCAGGCGTGGTGGCGGGTGCCTGTAGTTCCCAGCTACTTGGGAGGCTGAGGCAGGAGAATGGCTTGAACCTGGGAGGCGGAGCCTGCACTCTGCAAGCGCCACTGCACTCCAGCCTGGGAGACAGAGCGAGACTCCGGCTCAAAAAAAAAAAAAAAAGAACTATCTGCCCTTCCTAAGCGTTCCTCACCACCCCTGCCTTTCTCTCCTGCCCACACGTGGCCCTGAAGCCCGGCTGTCCCTGAAGGCCACGCCTGTGGCAGTGGAGGGCCAAGCACTTCCCTGGAGAAAGCCCGCACCTCCTGTACCGGGTGGTGGCCCCTGGGCCGGGGCCTGCTGCCCCCTGCCCAGCGCAGGAGGGCGGAGGGTCACTCCTTAGGTGGTTCTGGTGGGGCTGGTGGGCAGGTGCTGGACCTGGGCCACTGGGGTGACACTTGTCTAAGTGCTCGTTGCAGAGAAGGCCTCTGTGTACAGCAGCACTGACGAAGATGCGGACAAAGGGCGGGAAGGACACCCCTGTCTTTGTGAAGGCCTAGCCAAGGTGTCTCTGCTGCGGCTCGCCCGGAAGCCCTACTACTCCTTGGCATTGAGTGGACGGGACTGGCTGCAGGAAAGGCTGTGATGGTGCCAGCTGTGGTCAAGGCTGGAGCAGAAGCAGCGGCTGATAAGGAGCTGGCTTCCCTGCAAGCCAAGGCAGAACTGGTTGCAGGCTGGTGTGAAGTGGGGAGCCAGGCAGGTACAGGGAGGAGCGGGCTGGACACCAAGCAGGCAGAAAAGGCCGGTCAGGTGACCAGAGCTGGAAGATCCACCAGAAGCATTTAAGGGGGCCAGCCAGGCAGGAGAACAAAGGGAAGAGGAAATGGATGCTCAGGTCCACGCCTGACCCTGCTGGATGTTTTCTGCCAGGGTGGAAACCAAGCCCTGGGGAGGGCCTGCAGGAGACCCAATGGCCTGAGAAGGTGCATGATGTCATTTCAGCTGTGCCCAGCTGAAGGCAGTTTCAAAGATGAAAATCTGATAGGAAAAAAAATCCTTCCCGTGCTCCCTCCTGCTCATGTTAGAATAAAATCAACTGCCTCTGTGTAGCCCAGTGGGCCCCGCCACCCTCTCAGCATCCTGCCCCCTTCCCTGTGTGAAAGGCGTCTTTCCCAGCTGCTGTGCAGGAGCCAGGGCACCTCTCTCCCGCCCTGCTTCTGAGCCTTTGCACATGCTGTTCCTAGTGCCTGAAATGGACTTCCTATCACCCAGCACCTGGTCCAGCTCTGAGTGCCCTCCACAGAGTTGCAGGTCCCCTCCTCTGTGTCCACAGAGCCTGGTGTCCCCTCCAGGACAGCACTTAGCCCTTCACAGCGGTGGTCCCGGTGCATGTCACTCTCCTGCGAGACTGCAGGCCCTAGAGGACAAGCTCCTCGTGTGCTTTTCCCTGTCCCCCAGGGCCTGCTTCCAGAGGAATGATGGCGCAACAGCAAACCTCAGCCAGGCTGGTGACCAGGGCAGGCACCAGGGCTCTCCAGTATGGCCAGCAGTGTTGCCTGCTGGGGCCTCTGTGGACGGGCCTGCCTGGCTGCAAGTCCCATCACACTCATTAGCTTGCCTCTGCAGGGTAGCCTCGGCAGCACTCCTAACTCCATGGCAACAGCTGCTGGTCCCAGGGTACCTGGGCTTAAAAGTACAGACTCTGCCCAGACTAAAGAAAGATACAGCTAACAGCCAGGGCAGCCCTAAGGACCTAGCAGGCTACAGCCTGGACCTGGATTTGTGGGTGTGGAGAGGTTATCCCTGGGCTCTCTGGAGGCCCATTGACAAAGTTCCAAAAGACACCAGAATGACCTCTAAGGAGCTGAGTGGGGTCAGTGGGAGGATTCCATAATCTAGAACTTTCCTTAGCTATAAGAATCCTGGCTGACCACAGCTCAGCCCTGGGGGTCACAGTGGGCAAAAGGCTGAAGAAAACATCAAGCAGACTGTTCCTCTTACAAGCCTGTATGGGGCCAGTTCTCCCGCAGGTCCCGGCAAAGGGTCGGACCCTGGTGGACACACTCAGGCCACGTGCCTATGCTGCTGAAAGCACCCCCCGAAAATGCACGGTGCACAGGGAAGGGCAGAGCCCCAGCTCTGGGGCAAGGCTGACAGAACCTGCTTAATCTTCTCTGGAAATTAACGGTGGCTATGGAACAACAGAGAAAGACTTGACTTGAAAGTCCCTGAGGATTTATCAGGAAACTTCCCTGCTCCTGGAGGGCTTACTAAGCCGTACACAGTGCAGGGAGGAGGGGCTGGGCGGAGACACCGTGTTTTGGAACCAGACAGCCCTAGGCTCCTAACCTAGTGCTGCCAAATATTAGCTCCTTGACCTGGGGCAAATGAGCCTGCCCCTCTCCGTGCCTCAGTTTCCCCCTCTGATCAGACTGTAAGATTCTGGCATACAGTGGGTCATTAGTACCCCCTCCCCCACCCAGCACGGCCTGTGGGGAACGCAGTCTGTCAACTGACCACAGGGCTCCCAGGCCATGCTGAACTGACTTAGGGGACACTAAGGGGGTGCAGCGGGGGCTGTGTGCCCTTCCTCATGGTGTGCTACCATCAAACCGGGTTCAAGAACCCCGAGAGAGCCACCCAAACTGCAGGGGACCAGGGCAGGGCCAGGCCACTCACTCCTTCCGTTGGTCAGCCAGTGAGCTGCCCCGTGTCAGCGCAAACATGTCAAACTCATCTTCCAGTCGACCAGAGGCCTCCAGAGACTGCAGACCAGCTCTCACACTGCTGGAGCCCAGGTCTGCAGGGACAGAAAGGCCACGTGAAGGACCCATCCACATGCTGTGCTTGTGTGTGAGCTGCTGCTGAGCCACCTGCTGCCAGGTCCAGGGCCTGGTGCTGGGGAAGCGGCACGTGTGGGTGGGGGAATGTGCGAGGCAGGCCACCTGCTGCTGGCTGTGGGGCCTTGGGCAAGCGGCTTCCTCTTTCCAGCTTTAGTTGACTCACCCCTCCTGGGGCTGCCGTGAACGTTAGAGAACAGGCAAAATGCTATCCATTGATTCTGCTAGGGGAAGTGGCTGGGCAGGAGGACAGTAATCAGATGGGTAGTCGATTTTTTCAAAAAGTATAGCATTAGTGATGCAAAATGGGGTGCTAATGATTGCCTAGGGCTTGGCATGAAGCAGACAGTAAATTACATTAAAACCTATCACAGTGATAACAGTGACAATGGCCAACTACTCAGCCAGAGTGCAACCTGGGCCTGGCATGGTCTAAGCGCTTCTCATACACGAGCTCCCTACTCCTGTTACAGAGGAGGAAAGAGAGGCTCAGGAGGTTTAAGGAACTTGCCCAAGCTCACGCAGATGACTGAAGCCATGGAGAATTCAGTGTAGAGGGCCAATCCTAGGATGGTGGCATTTCTGAGATCCAAGGCGGCTCAGGACTTGTGGGGCTGCCAGGGGCAGTTACCCCGAGTGCCCCACCTTGCAGCAAGATTCAGCCTGGGACCCTAGCAAGGTGGGGTCCAGACTGACATTCTGCTGTGGGTATATAACAAGGGCACCCCCCAAAACTGCAGGGGTGCCCACAGTACCATCATGTACCCTCAGCTGGAGCCCTCCAAACCACACTTACTCATTCCTGCCAGCTGGGATGAGAGGTTGCCGGTGGCTGCTGGGTCAGGGCCCATGTCGATCAGGTCAGCTGCCGGCTCAGCCTCACTTGGGGCCTGGTGGGAAGGGAGATGCCCTAATCATCCCCTCTGTCTGCACCTTCGTTCCTTTCTGCCCCAAGCACTGGGGCCGCAGGCTTTGCTCAAGGATCTGTCACCAGGGCCCCAGAAGCTAGGTAGGACTGGGCATCAGGGAATTTCCTTCCTCCCCTCTGGCTCCAGCTCAACTGGACTCCCTGGGAGGTTGGGGAGACCCTTGGGCATCAGGTGGTGGCGTAGCCTTATTTATCTTAAAGGGACAGGGGCATAAAAAGTTAGAAGGGGATTTCTCTATGGGCCTGGATAAGACAGCACCACCCTGTCCAGTTTACTGGGGGAGGGAGGTGAGAATGGCACTCCTTCTGTCCATGAACAGGGCCTGATCTAGTCACAGAAAAGAAGGCTTTTACCTTGGTGGTCTGGCCTGTTCGGAACCGTTCAAACCTACAAGATAGAAAAGACACGAGTTATGGAGACAGACTGAGACAGGTACCCGCACACGGCCGGGCAGAGCTTTTCAAACTGTGGGTCTCAACATCAACACGGTGGGTTATGATCAGGGTGATGACACGTCAGGTGTGCCCTGGACAGATCCAGTTCATGCCTGCTGTCCCTGGATAACTAACACTGCTCCTCTTTCCCTTGCAAAAGTGTCCCAATTTGGATGATCAATTATAAGGCAACCTTAGTCATGAGTAGCATGAAACAAACAAACAGGAATAGGTTAGAACAGCAAAGAAAATAGGAATGCATGGCACACAGTAAAGGTAAGGGCTGTCTTATGAAACTTGTTTCAATTACATATTTGTGTGTAGGGGGGGTTAGTGGCTCTCTTCAGTGCTGTAAGAAAGATACACGTATCTCTAACCTTGCTTTATGGAGCTACTTAGGGGCCGGTGAGATAGATCGAGAAGACTTTAGTCTGGGGTCTGTTCGAGTTGTGGCCTTGTCACTTATCACATGACCTTGGGTAAATTATGTTCCTTCTGAACTTTAGTCTCCTTGTCTAGTATCTGCGGGCACCTGCCTCGCAGAAGTGGTGAAGCCCAAATTAGGACATGGGTATAAGTGACTGTGAACTTGAAAGCACTGTCAGATATTAAGCCTAATGACTGTGGGTATCCAAGGGTACCAGCTGCTACCAGACGGGGCCCCTCAGTCACCTCACAGCCCATATCGCAAAATGGCAGGGAAGAGGCCTTTCATTCCACTGGGCCAATGAGCAGGAGAAGCTAGGCAGATGTGACCTGCAGGGTACCCCCTACTCTCCACTGATTTAGAATCAATCAGTGAGTGTCTTTTGATGGAGAAAGACACAAAAAATGAACAAGGGGCTGGAGGAGGCTGGAATAACTCGTCAGTTATGAGACACCCTGGACTGCTAAGCGCTTTACAGACACTGTTTCATGGACTCTCAGTTACGCCACGAGCCTCATTTTACAGATATAGAGGAGGTGTGATGGGCACACAGTTTCTGCAGACCCAGCAATCCTTCTCCTTCTCTTTCCTTTTTTTTTTTTTTTTTAAGACAGAGTCTTGCTCTGTCGCCTAGGCTGGAGTGCAGTGGTGCGATCTCGGCTCACTGCAACCTCTGCCTCCTGGGTTCAGGCAATTCTCCTGCCTCAGCCTCCCAAGTAGCTGGGATTACAGGCACCCGCCACCACCTCTGGCTAATTTTTTTGTATTTTTAGTAGAGACGGGGTTTCACCATGTTGGCCTGGATGGTTGCAAACTCCTGACCTCAAGTGCTCCTCCTGCCTCGGCCTCCCAAGGCTAGGATTATAGGTGTGAGCCACCGCGCCCAGCCCTTCTCCTGCTTTTGTAATAGCACCTAAGTGTTCTTTAGAGGAACTGCTCCTCCCCCATTTCACATCATCCCGGTGGGGCTGCCATCAAAGGGCCCTCTCCCCTACCCCAGCTGGTAGGCACAATGAAGCTAAGCCAATCTAAGTCTCTCTTGGGGACGTGACTTTTGAACAGAATGATACAAAGTGGGCAGGCGGGTGTGGTGGCTCATGCCTGTAATACCAATGCTTTGGGAGGCCAAGGAGGGAGGACTGCTTGAGGCCAAGAGTTTGAGACCAGCCTGGGCAACACAGTGAGACCCTTGTCTCTGCAAAAAAGAAAAAAAAATTAGCTGGGTGTGGTGGTGCATGCCTGTAGTCCCAGCTACCTGGGAGGCTGAGGTGGGAGGATTGCTTGAGCCCAGGAGGTTGAGGCTGCAGTGAGCTGTGATCATGCCACTGTACTCCAGCCTGGGTGACAGAGCAAGATCTTGCCCCCAAAAAAAAAAAAGGTGGGCAGGTGTTTGTGGACAAGTGTTGAGCTGATGCATTTATTGATGGCAGCACCCTGGGGAGATGGTCCAGGAGTTTCTGCTCCTGAGACATCTGAGCTGCCCTGGGATCCATCTTTCTTGCTCTGTTGGGAGACATCAGTTTCACTTTTCTCTGGATTCTGAAAGCTACCCATTTAATAAAGATTATTATCCTAACAAATTCTTTTTCTGCCTAAGTTAGCCAGAAATGTTTTGTGTAGCTTGCAGCAGTGAAGTCACTTGTCTAAGGCCCCAGAACCAGGAAGTGGTGGAGTGAGCAAGGACGCACCAGGCCAGTCTGGCTGCAGGGCCATGCTCTCAGCTGTGACCTGTGACCATCTCCCAGGGCTGGACTTGGGCACAGGCAGCAGGGCTAACCCTGGAAAGGAGATGCAGGGCGGCTGGAAGGAGGGGCCCTCATAAACGTCCTGGAAGAAGACAGCTGACGGCACACGCCCTTAGCAGCCTGCCTTGTGTTTGAGAGGAGGACAAGAGAAGGCTCAGATGGTATGAGACCAGGAGAACAGGGAAGAAGGGAAGGGAGAGGGTTGGGGCAGTAGGCCAGAGGCCAGGGGAGGTGCTGGGGCTACCGTTCATGGCGCAGGAACACGTTGTTGAGATTGTCATTGACGATGAGCAGCTCCTCGGTCAGCTGCTCGTTGGCGATCTGAGGGATGAGCTCCAGGACCCGCTGCTGCATGGCTCGGCACGTGCGGTTGAGCTCCTGCCGGAAAAGGAAGTGAGGCAACCACAGTCACGTGACTCAGAGTGAGGCCATCTCTTTTTTTTTTTTTTTAAGACGGAGCTCTGTTGCCCAGGCTGGAGTGCAGTGGCGCGATCTCGGCTCACTGCAAGCTCCACTTCCCGGGTTCACGCCATTCTCCTGCCTCAGCCTCCCAAGTAGCTGGGACTACAGGCGTCTGCCACCACACCCGGCTAATTTTTTTTTTTTTTGTAGTTTTAGTAGAGACGGGGTTTCACCATATTAGCCAGGGTGGTCTCGATCTCCTGACCTCGTGATCCGCCTGCCTCGGCTTCCCAAAGTGCTGGGATTACAGGCATGAGCCACTGTGCCCAGCCAAGTGAGGCCATCTCTAATGCACGGGCCTCCAGCCCCTGCGCAAGCCTTGGAGGAGGGTGAGGTGCCCAAACTGGACTTCAAGGTTCCACGGAACAGCTTTTTGGGTTCTACAAACATGAACTTGAACTTCACTTCCAAGTGTTAGATGCTAAAATTTAATCCACAGGAAACCATCAACATGTCCAACTGTGCTGCCGGTTTAACTTGGCTTCGTGCAGATTCCAGAATAAAGGTTGTGCCACCATCTTTGCTTAGTCAAAAAAAACTGAGTCTGCAAAGGGGGCTGGCTGAACAAACCGCAACTTCTGTGGGTATGCTGTGATTTTTGCAACCAAAGCATACAGAATGAACTAGATGACTGCAACCATTAGCCACAAACCTCGATTTCGAGTTTTTGCCTCACTTTTCTCACTGGCTGATTTTTTGTCTTTTTAAACAAACTTTTAGCTTCAGAATAATTTTATATTTACAGAAGAGATGCAAAGATAGTACCACAAGTTCCCATATATCCTTGACCCTGGCTTCCCCTTAGTCTGGCATTTGTCAAAACTGGTAAACTACTATTAAACATTAAAACTGGTAAAATACTATTAACTAAACCGCGGCCTTTATTCAGGTTTCACTAGTTTTTCCTCTAATGTCCTTTGTTCTAGGATCCTACACTGCATTTGGTTATCACGTCACTGACTTTTAACCAGTTAAGCGTCATATTTAAACTTATGAAAAATAAAAAAATTGGCCAGGCCCAGTGGCTCATGCCTATAATCCTAGCACTCTGGGAGGCCGAGGCGGGTGGATCACCTGAGATCAGGAGTTCAAGACCAGCCTGACCAACAAGGTGAAACCCTGTGTCTACTAATAGTACAAAAATTAGCTGGGTGTGGTGGTGTATGCCTGTAATCCCAGCTGCTTGGGAGGCTGAGGCAGGAGAATAGCTTGAACCCAAGAGGCAGAGGCTGCAGTGAGCCGAGATCGCGCCACTGCACTCCAGCCTAGGTGACAGAGCAAGATTCCATCTTAAAACAAAAAAAAAACAAAAAAAAAACCCAAAAACCATAGCCATATGGGTTTTCATCTTTAAGATTGGTCAATTGTTTCTTCAGGTATTTGCCACCAGGTGAAGGTGCCTGGGTCATGGCAGGTGTCTGGGTCCTGAGGTCCAGGGATCTGCCTGGCATTGCCGACTGTGGCCTCGCGCCAGCATGCCTTTCTCCTGGAGGCAACGCTGAGGCTCGGCACTGCCCAGTGTTTATTTTGGCTGTCAGGTGGACCCTGTCCCCTGCCCCCTCCAAGGTCAGGCCTCCGGGATTTCCTCATCGCCCTTAGCACGGGGACAGGGCGGGTGCCTTTCAACATCCTGTGGGCTCCCCTCCTGCTGTCGTGACCAAGCGCACGGCGGCTTTGCTTCTGCTTCCCTGCTGGCCCCTCTCAAGAGTAGAAGAGCAGCACTTGGAGCCAGGCCCCCAGGTTCAAATCGCAGCTCTGCTACTTACCAGCCATATAACCCTGGACGTGTTATCTGATCTCCCTATGCCTGTTTCCTGACCTGGAAAATGGGAGTGGTGAGGATTACATAAGTGATGTGAACCAAGTGTCCACATATAGCCTGGGGCACGGGAAGTGCCTAATGCATGGGAGCTGTCCCTGCGTCCACCTTGCTCAGGCTTCTGAGTCCCCAAACTGCTCACATCTCACAGCCTTGGCTTGGGGCGTACGAAGCTGCCTGCGCAGTCTTCTCTCTTCCGGAGCCCTTACTGGGTTTCAAGTTTGTGTATTCATTTGACTCTGAGGCTGCTCCTTTTCTCCCCACCCTGCACCACCAAATGAGGACCCCTGCAGAGTCGGCTCGGTCAGGCACATAGACACGTGGTGAGGAAGACACAGCGCTGCCCTCAAGGAGTCTGAGGCCTGGTGGACGAGCAGTAGGAACTCAAACAGTTACACGAAGCGCTCTGTCCCCTCATGGATTCTGCTGGCTCCTGGGCCTTGGGGATTCCTAGCTCTCTTGGTGCCTCTATGACTGGCCTCCATGGGGAGGGTGCTTTTCGCCAAATTCAGTGTCCCTTCTGCTCCAGTGACCCCTAGTCTGGGCTGGGGCCGTGGGAATACCACGTGACACATGGGAGCAGGAACCACTAGCTCTACCTGCCTTGGCTCCCCAAGACCAGTGGCTGGCGCATCTCAAGGCTGGCACCACCCTCTCACACCTGCCTGCTGAGTCTCGGATGCTGAATGGTGGAAATCTCACCTTCCGGCTTTTTCTCAGGACCCCTTACTGGGTGCTCTACTCTGTACCAGGCACAAGCCTGGGTGTTTTTTATGCAATGCCTTATTTAACGCTCACCTCAAACCTGTGCCATGAAGGCTATTGTTAGAGCAATCTTACAGATGAGGAAACTGAGGCCGGGGGGCTACTTTGTTCAAACCAGAAAGTGGTAGAGCTGCGATCTGATTCCAATCTGATGGCATCCAAAGTCCCTGGTGGTAACATGTCCCCAACTGTGACCAAGGAGTATGGAGTAAGCCATGAAGACTGTCATGAGGATTGGGAAAGAATGCATGTGGGCAGCTGGCAGGAGTCATCTGAGCCCCAGGGGGTGGTGCCATCTGCTCACCTGCAGCAGCTCCAGGTCTGCGGGCTCGGCCTGGGTGGGCACCAGCTCTGTCAGCATCTCCGACATCACCCTCACGTTCCCACTCACCATCTCCAGCTCACTGCGTAGCTTCCCAATCTGAAACACACGGTTGGTCGTGGTGAGAGAAGCCAGGGGTCTGGAGCCCATGTCACTCGCAGGGACAGAACCCAGTACCACCAACCCTGGGTGCAGCACCGGGGAGCCGACCTCCCAGCAGCCTCTCTCCCGGCTCCCAAAGCAACAGCTCTGTACTAGAGGCCTGCCCCACCCCTTCTACAGACCCCTCACAGAGGCGCTACCAACCGTTACCATCTCCACACTGGAATGAGCCACCAAGTGTGGCTGGAAGACTCCAGCATCTCCTGGGTCTAACACGGCAGCTAACAGGGCCCTGGAGGGTGGCTCCCCACAAGGGGAGGAGGGAGGCTGCAGGCCCTCTCTCTCTCTCCCACTAGAGGACTGGGATTCCGCCCTCTCTCTCTCTCTCCCACTAGAGGACTGGGATTCTGCTCTCTGTCTATCTCTTAGGAGGACTGGGCTTCTCCCTCTTTCTCCTCCTAGAGGACTGGGATTTTGTCTTGTTTCTGATCTATTTTGGTGTCCCAGGCTCATCTAAGGATAGTCCTTGCCCTGTCCTCCACCTTGCGTATGAAACTCAGATTTAGCACTTGTTCCAAGGGATGTGGGCAGGTTTTCAGTGGTCAAAGGGTTCCAAGGAGTTGGGCTTGGGGAAACATTTTCTTTTTTTTTTTTTTTTTGAGACGGAGTCTCGCCGTGGCCCAGGCTGGAGTGCAGTGGCAGGATCTCGGCTCACTGCAGGCTCTGCCCCCCGGGGTTCATGCCATTCTCCTGCCTCAGCCTCCCGAGTAGCTGGGACTACAGGCACTCGCCACCTCGCCCAGGTAATTTTTTGTATTTTTAGTAGAGACAGGGTTTCACCATGTTAGCCAGGATGGTCTCGATCTCCTGACCTTGTGATCCGCCCGCCTCGGCCTCCCAAAGTGCTGGGATTACAGGCGTGAGCCACAGCACCCGGCCTGGGGAAACATTTTCAATAAAGCTGCAGTCTCCTCAAAGAGGTTGGCTTGTGAAAGGCCACTGGTATAAGGATCTTATGCTGTGGGACCTTGTAGGGTGTTTAATACCCTCATGCACACTGGGAATGCCTGGGGAAAGATCAGTATGAAAGCGTCCAAGATTTATTTGACTGAAGAACCTTTTTACGTTTTGAGAAATGCTGGTACATTCTAAATCATGTGGCTGAGTTATAGTTGATTTCAGAGTGTCACTACATACATTCATGACTGTGACAGCAGCTACCATTTATAGACTACCTAATAAGTGCCAAGCGTTGAACATATATTGCTAACTTAATTTTTTTACCATAGGTAGACATCAATATCCCTGCTTTTATAGATGAAGAAATGGAGTGTAGAGACTAGTAGTATATCCACTGTGGTTCACTGACACCTTCCAAAACCTGCAAAATGTTTGATCTCTTTGGCTTACTTAATGAACACTCTTGGTATGAGTGAGTGGAAAAACTACTGATCACAAACCCCAAGTACCCAAATCAGATGGGACTTAATTACAAAGGAGTCTGGGAGTAACATCACTGCACACCTGATGTCTTACCGTGTCCCAAGAGACAAAAGGGGACTCTTGAATTAAAGAAAGATTAGTTTTGTTTAGCAAGCACCTTCTTGCATTAGAAGTAATTAGCGTCTTAATCCACACAGATGCCAGACTTCAGGCAATTGGTTAAAATCGTAACTGAGTTAGACAATCACAAGGTGGTTTTACAATTTTTTTACACACTTTTAACCCATTCAGAAAAAAAAAGTGCAGCTCGCTGTCAGCACTCATTTAATTTTACATACACATGCTCTTTGAGGCTGAAGTAAACCCGACTGATTTTCATCATGAAAATAAAACATAAAAACTGTTCTTGGAGTTATTTCTAAATGGAACTTGTCTCCAATCCTAACATAACAGAAATGTATATGATGTTACATTAGGATTAGAGACAAGGGTATTCTTGGGGCAAACGGGCAGTGCGTTAATAATTTTGTCCAGTTAGCAAAATCTTCTAGTAATATCTGTAACTCTGGGGGGTGATTTCATAACTTGCTATGAGAAAACAAATCATGGAAGTTTCTCTTCAAATAGGTTAGGGTGAGAATGAGTTCAAATGATACATAAAGTGGGCAGTGGGGACGCTTATTGGGAAAGTTAAGCTTCACTTTTCTTTCCATCACACATCCGTGTCTAACTCACCAGCACACTCAGCAGCTCCGCCTTTATGCTCCGCAGATGTGATGGGTCTGACGTGTGTACAACACCTCTAACGTGGGTCCCCCACAGTGTGCAGGCCTCTGCCCCCACCCCAGAAGCCAAAAGTCTAGAATGACAAGCCCCCAGCTCTACGAGCTGGTCATGGCTGTAGAAGTCACTCAGCAGATACAGCAGCCGTGGCACTCCACAAGCAGCTCATGGCCCAGTGGGCAAGCCGCCCCACCTCCAGCCACAGGAGGAAGGAAGTGACATGCCCAGGGTGCCACCTGCTCTGAGGTAGGTAATCCTTCAAAGCTAGTCAGAGGGCTGGGAAAACCTGTCCCCTAGAATCTCATACTAAGCCTCAAACCTTCTTGGCAGGGTGCGGTGGCTCACGCCTGTAATCCCAGCACTTTAGGGGGCCAAGACGAGTAGATCACTTGAGCTCAGGAGTTCAAGACTAGCCTGGCCAACATGATGAAATTCCATCTCTACCAAAAATACAAAAAATTAGCTGGGTGTGGTGGCTCATGCCTGTAGTCCCAGCTACTCAGGAGGCTGAGGCAGGAGAATTGCTTGAACCTGGGAGGCAGAGGTTGCAGTGAGCCTATATCGTGCCACTGTACTCCAGCCTGGGTGACAGAGCAAGACTGTTTCAAAACAAACAAAAAAGCTTCAGACCTTCTTGAGACTTCATGGGAAGCAGCATGGTACAATGTACATATGTTTTTTATTTTTTGCACAGATGTTTGGAAACTTTTCAGGCAGAACTTCTGTTCAAATGGAGCCTTTTTTTTTTTTTGAAACAGGTCTCTCTATGTTGCCCAGCCTGGTCTCAAACTCCTGGGCTCAAGTCATCCTCCTGCCTGAACCTTTGAGAAGCTGGGATCACAGACGCACGTGACCATGCCCAGCTCAAATGAAAGCTGTGTGTAAGAAACCACACAGGTGGAGCTGGCCTGAAGGGGCCGCCTACAGGACACCTCTCCATGGTGCTGTCGGAGGGCCCTGCAGAAAACACAGGTTGGAAAACGGCCAGGATACAGGGCAGTGCCTGCCAGGAGTCAGACAGACGTGAGCTTGAATCCCAACTGTCTCTGATGACTGTGTGCTCTGGGCAAGTGAATGGACCTCTCTGAGGCTCATCGCTCAAACAGGAAGAATCACACATAACCTGCAGGATGCTGTGAGGAAGAAGTGGAGGCTCCGTGGATGGTAAATTCTGACAGGGGGCCCTCCCTGATGTGTGTGGCCCACCTGCCTGGACCTGACGGTCCTGACCCCAGGCGCGTTTACCTGCTCCGGGGTTGGTGCTATGGGCGTGTCACCGGAGAGTATGGGCGGGGCGGGCAGAGGGGCAGTGTGCTGGCCAGAGTCCTCTTGCTGGCTGGAGTCAGTGCCCACAGAATCCTGTCCTGATTGTGTCTCTGAGTTGAACACGGTCTAGTGGGAGGAAAACAGGATCAGTGAGGGCTCTTGGGAACATCAAGAGCCCAGGAAGACAGGGGCCAGCTTGGTGATGTCTCTGGGGATGAATCCTGCCTCCCTTCCCTTGGTTCCCGGTACGGCAATTCTCTCACCCTCTGGGGTGTGTGGATGGGCGACAGCATGTCCAGGTCAGTCATGGGGAACTCCAGGCCTTTCCTCCGCAGGTCCTCATAGATGGTGACCACACCTGTCAGATCGGGCGAGCTGCGGAACGCGTCAGCCCAGGACTGAGAGGAGACAAGGGGACACAGCCGGTAACCACAGCTCACCTGTGAGCCTGCCCACCTGGCACCCAGACAGAGAACAGACATTCTTTCCCTGCTTTTTTTTTTTTTTTTTAACTACATCTGCCCTGCCCACTCCACAGCAAAGCATGCATTTGGCAAGCCTCCCTTCCCCCCCACAGAACTTCCCACCAGCAGACAACCGAGACGCCCCGAAATGAGAAGTGGAGCCTGGGACAAACACGATGGCCTCAACTCTCCACTGGGCAGGAAGCTCCTGCGCTGACAGCTCTTCCTGGCCCTGCCCTGCTCTGTCCTGGCACTCACCTGGATGAGGTTGAGCACCTTGTCATGCACGATGGTGGGTGGGTTGTTCTTGGGCAGGATGGTCCTCACCAGCACACTCTCCACGAAGTCCTGGCTGGCCACCAGCACGTGGAAGCGGTGCCCGCAGTTCTTGACACAGGTTTCTAAGACCTGGAGGGCCGAGAGGTGCCGTCGAGCACCTTGGTCAGAGGAGAGGCGGTGCTCAGGACCCCCACCCTTGTGGCTCCTCCTGTGACCCAGAGGGGAGGCCCAGGAGAGGAGATGGGACTTCCTGGAATGAGACCCTTTAATGTGGAGGACTGGGACAATGCCAGGACTGGGGGACTTGTTTACTGGAGGGCACGGCCTAGGGTGGGCAGAGGTGTGGTGTGTGGGCCGGACTTCCCTCCCTGACTGGCATCAGTGCACGTAGAATCCCGACGCTGTCTCTGAGGTGAACACGGTCTAGAGAGAACGGGCTCTCCAAGAGGAAATCAAGGAGCATCTGAGATGTCAATCGACTGGTGAGCCTGTGGCCCAGGGAAAAGGCACTGAACTTCCCTCCCCACTCTCCACTTCCCACTGCAGGAATTGCCTTTGCTTTTCACTTAAGCCAATTCACCTGGATATAAATGCTGCTTGTGGAGGAGGATGGGACAGCATTTATATCTTCCCCAGCCAAGCCCATGCCGACAGCTAGGAGGCCCACGCGTGTCTGACCGTCCTGAGATCTGGGCTGGTTCAGTGGTGTGGGCAAGACTGTTCCCAGCCACTGGTATTTATTTTACATTCATTTGCCAGAGCACCAAAGTGCCGGGCAGCACCCAACTCAGTCGGCCAGCCTCCCTGCCCCCACGGAGGCCTGGGTTTACTGAGCTTCAATGTCACCCGCAGGTCCTTTGGCCCAGGCTCTCCCTGCCAGTGGTTCTGGAGTGATGTAAGCATCTGTTCCCATGCTGGGGGATTGGGGAGAACCTTTCCACATGGCCTCTTGCCATTCTGCATCCGCCTGCAGTGTAGACAGGACAGTGCGTTGCCTACAGACCTTTCCAGCTCTCAAATGAGGGGCTCAGAGGAGGCTGGGAGTCCTGCTGGGTCTGAGGGGAGGTGACTTTCAGTGGACCATAGTCCTGCCACAGGACGGACGGATGGGGCACTCACTGTGAGAGCCAGCATCACCTCGTGGAAGTTCTTATTCCCCACGATTCTCTTCTTTACTGCTCGGAGGGCATCTTTGGGACTAAGAAGGAGGACAAGAAAAAGGGTGGGCTTAGGAATAGAGCCCCCTTACCCAACACCAGAGGCCCTGGAGAGCTGGAACAGTTCTTATTGGCCCATCCTCCCTGTGCCCCACCTGTTTTGTGTATCCAGCCAGGTTCTGATCACATCAGAATCTTCCTAGCCCATTGCTTAGCAGGGACTCACAATGTATGGCCCCTGGACCTCCTGCAGCACAGTCACTTTGAGAAAAGGTGAGAGTGTTTTGTTAAAAGTGCAGAACCTGGCCAGGTGTGGTGGCTCACGCCTGTAATCCCAGGACTTTGGGAGGCTGAGGCAGGTGGATCACTTGAGACCAGGAGTTCAAGACAAGCCTCGCCAACACGGTGAAACCCTGTCTGTACTAAAAATATAAAAATTAGCCGGGCGTGGTGGTATGAGCCTGTAATCCCAGCTACTTGGGAGGTTGAGGTGGGAGAATCGCTTGAACCCAGGAGGCAGAGGTTGCAGTGAGCCAAGATTGCACCACTTGTACTCCAGCCTGGGCAACAGAGTGAGAGCCGAGATTGCGCCACTGTACTCCAGCCTGGGCAACAGAGTGAGACCCTGTCTCAAAAAAACAAAGGACATTAAAAAAAAAAAGCAGAACCTAGGTCCCCACCCTAGACCACCTGAACCAAATTCTCAGGGAGTGGGGCCCCTGAATCTGAATGCTTCTCACGCTCCCCAGGGGTTTGTTATGCATGCTCAAGTTTAAGAACAAATAACCTGGAGGCAAAGTGTTTTCATTACAAAAATAGAGATGGGGTCTTGCTATGTTGCCCAGGCTGGTCTCGAACTCCGGGGCTCAAATGATCCTCCCACCTCAGCCTCCCAATATGTTGTGATTACAGACATGAGTCCCTGAGCCCAGCTAGCACAGTGTTCTGATGCCCCGTCCTGGCCAGCTGCTCTATCTGTCCATTTATCCTTCCATTCAAATCTTTTTTTTTTTTTTATTTTCTTCTGAGACAGAGTCTCACTCTGTCGCCCAGGCTGGAGTGCAGTGGCGCAATCACAGCTCTCTGCAGCCTGGAACTCCTGGGCTCAAGTCATCCTCCTGCCTCAGCCTCCCAAAACGCTGAGACTACCAGTGTGAGCCACCATGTCTGGCCCATTCAACTCTTATTAAGCACCCAATACGTGCATGGCACCATGCTAGGTGCTGGGGATACAGTGGCAAACAAGACCATATGGCCCTGCCTCCTCCCCACCTTGCGGGGAGATCCAAAGAAGAGCAAGGAATAAGCAGGTCCTGGAAAAAGAGCAGAGGTGAGGATGGGGGTGGTCAGAAAAGATCTCCGAGGGGGTGGTCTTGAAGTCGGGCCTTGAAAGATGGGAAGGACCAGCTGGGGGGAGTGGGGGCAGAGCAGTTTGGGTCAAGGTCAGAGCCTGGACCAAGGTCTTGGGTGCAGAGCAGCTTGGTGCCTTGGAGGAACTAAGAGGAGGCCACACTGAGTGTGGGGGAGGTTGGGGAGGGCTGAAGAAGCCTAGGGGTCACGGTGTTGGGAGGCCCCTGGAAGCTGGGGTGCCAGCCTGATCTCCCTGTCCCCTCTGTGATTCCCACCACCCTCCACCCTCGGCCCTATACAGGTATACTCAGTGCTGCCTTGACTGCTCTTGTCTAAAAGCCTTTTACACGGCCCCCACTTGCACCCTGAAGGCTCCTGATGTCCACATCCACAAGGCGAAGCCTTGGTTAAAATCCACCCCATCCACGACACTTTCTCAGGTCCTCCAGTCTCCCTGGCCTGTTCTGCCCTGCCACACTGAACTGGGGGCCCGCCCTGGGTAGAGAAGAAGCCTGCCAGAGGGCAGGGATGCTGTTCTCTTTGGACAGCTTCCCTTCCTAGAGCCCATCACACTACTGAAGCGTAAGTAACATTTCCCAGCCTGGCCAGTGGCCCCTGGGGCCCATCCTGCTGTCTGCCTGGCTGTCAGTGCTGACCCCATCCAGGATTAAAGCAGGAGAGCCTGGAACCCTGGCACTGGTTCTCAGCAGGAGCGAAGGCAGAGGCAAGGCTTCCTAGGGACGGAGCCTGCCTGGGGGCTAGAGCTGTGGATGCGGTCAGGCCTGCGGTGGAAGGGACACGGTGGGGAAAGGGATGGTGGCCCACCAAGGGGGGTCCTGGCCCAGAAGCCTGAGAGCAGTTTCCAACCCTTGCCTCCCTGGGCAGCCCCTCGCCTGTCCCTGGCTCCTGGTCTCAGCCTGGCCACTGACCCACGGGCTACTTCAGCACTTTATAACGACTTCTTTCCACCTCTTCTAGGGTGGCCTAGAGACAAGGGAATCAGAATCATTCCCTGGCGTGTTCCGCCATGCGCCACTGACCTGGGGGCCCACCCTGGGAGAGAAGAAGCCTCCTAGAGCGCAGGGACAGTGTCCTTGTTGGACACCTTCCTCCCTAGAGGGAAGCACTGGGAATCGGAAGTTCTGGCCTTGCCACTGCTGTGGGCCCATGGTGTCTGGTACTCTGCTAGGGGCACAGAGTGTATGACAAGGAGGCCACAACCCAATGGGGGAGACGCTTTAGTAATGAGGCTAAGTTTAGGTGCCATGCTTGGTGAGGTCAAGGGTCACACCTGCCTTTGATCACTGCTGGGTCCCTAGTGCCTCTTGTGGTGCCTGGAACACACAAGGTGCTCAAATAAATAGCAACGCACCTGAACAACGCTGAGCCCGTTCCTCCCATGTTTATAAGGGACATGGGGGCAACGTCCATGAGGCTCCCAGGCCTGTCTAGAGACTTGGTGAGGTTTTCTGCCTCCTGCTTTCTTTCTTCTGACCTCTGCCCACCACTCCTTCCCTCACCCTCACTCTCATGAGTCCTTGGCAAGACCAGGGAGCAGGTTCCGGCAGCCACTGCCCTCTCCTGACTGGGCCTTGACTGTGTGACTCAGATGCCCACAGCCTCCCTCCAGCTCAGAGCTGGGCACTCCCTGCCCTCCACCTGCGTCCAGCCTGCCCCTCTCCACGCAAAGCCCTCCTGGGCTGAGAGGAACCCTGCATTGGCTGCGGGAGAGCTGGATGATCCCAGCGAGAACTGGAGAGGGAAAGGAGGGTCCACACTGATTTCTCAGGATGGAGGCCCCGTCTGGCAGCACTTCCTGCTCCCCATGGCCCCCACACCTCTCCCCAGCCTTCACTGGGTTTTCCTGAGAGGGCAGGGACCCTCGCATCCTCTTTCTGCTCCCTCCAGGGACTCGGGCTTATTGCTGGAAGGATCTAACAGAGCACCTTCGAGGACAAAGACCTAGAGAGGTAAAGTGACTTCTGAAGGTCACACGGCTGGTCAGTGACAACGAGTCAGACATCGGAGGCCAAGACCCCAATCCCTCCCCCACACCACGTGCCTTGGCAGGGCTCCTTGGCACTGAGCAAGACGATAGCGTGACCCCAACACCAGAAATGCCTGGCAAATGCCAGTGCTGTTCAGGCTCACGGTTCAGCTTCACTTTCCCTGCCATCCTTGTGCTCTCCCCTACCCTCCAGGCTGGTGTCAAATCTTAAGGAAATGGAAGTCTGTTTCTGCTCACAGAAAAGCCAGAGTCTCTCTAGCGCACACTCCCGCCTGCAGAATGCAGATGACGCCTGGGGTCAACAATCAGAGTCTCCAGCTTGCCTCGTCCTAGGGAGATGCTGCATACAAGGCTGGGCTTCCAGATCCGTGTGGAATCTGGGCTGCCACTAAGAGAGGCGGGGTCGGGTGGCAGCCCCCAGGGGCCAGCTCTACTCCTGCTGTGAATTCCTACCTTGGATGGGGCTCAGATGGCCTCTGCAGCCAAGTGGGTTGGGTGAGACTTGGTGGCTATGGCAGCAATGGGGCTGGGGCAGGGGCTCCCTGGAAGGGTGCAGGTGTGTGCTGCGTGGTGGATGGCCATCTCTGCCTGTGCCCCACGACCTCTCCTTGGGGGGCCCTTACCCTTCCTCCGTCTCGTTGATGATGTCGCAGATCTCCATGTTGAGGGCCCAGTCCTCGCTCTGCAGGGAGCCATCTGTGGCTTTCTCTGAGAAGAAACCATGAGTCATAAAGGCATGAGGGGGTCCTGAATGGGTAAACTCAAACCACGGGTGGGAGAGGAGGGGGTTGCAGGGCCGGATGAGATGGGGAGGAGGAAGATGACAGACGCTTCCTGGGCACAGGGCCTGGCCCTGTGTGAGACTGCTCTACACACATCGTCCCGTCGTCACTAGATTCTTGTAGCCACTGAGGCCGGGAGTACCTCTGCCCTTCAATGGATGAGGAAACCGTGACTCTGAGTGCACCAAAGGGATGCGCCAGAGGGGAATCTAGGCGGGCCTCCGTGTGCTTATTCCTGACATGACAATATGGAGACAGTGCTTTGCTTCATTTCTGTAGATAAGATGTTCTCCCTTGACTTTAGAATTATCTTTTGAGCTGGGCGTGGTGGCTCACGCCTGTAATCCCAGCACTTTGGGAGGCTGAGGTGGGTGGATCACCTGAGGTCAGGAGTTGAGACCAGCCTGACCAACATGGTGAAGCCCCGTCTTTACTAACTACAAAAAAGTAGCTGGGCGTGGTGGCACATGACTGTAATCCTAGCTACTTGGGAGGCTGAGGCAGGAGAATGGTTTGAACCCAGGAGGCAGAGGTTGCAATGAGATTGAGCCATCACACTCCAGCCTGGACAACGAGAGCGAAACTCCATCTCCAAAACAAACAAACAAACAAACAAACAAAAAAGAATTATCTTTTGAGTTGGTAACCATTCACAGGATACAAAATCTAAAAGTTCTCAAGTGGTATACAATGGAGCTAGGTATATCTATCTCTGTCCCCTGCCCCAGCTCCCTCTTCCTAGAGGCATCCCCTGTAACCAAGTTCCTCTAGAATCTCACAGAGGCCTTCTTTACCTAGGAAGAAAAGGCTCCATTACTAACAGGTCACCTCGCCCTCCTGTACCCTTCTGAGGCACCCACGGAAGGCACCGATGCCGAGCCACCCGGCAGAACTGCCCCAAAGAGAGGTGATGATTCATGCAAGGTATCAGCACGGCAAGGTATCAGCACGGTACGGGCCCAAAATAAACACTCAGCAGGTGGTGGTGGTTCTTTTTAAAAAAAGTTGAGGCGAAAGTCACATAAAATAAAACTAACCATTTTACTGTGTATAATTCAGTGGCATCTGGTACATTTGTAATACTAAATACAACCACCACCACCTCTATTCAGTTCCACGAAATTTTCACTTTGTGGCAGTTCCTAGGGTAAGATTTCCAGGCCGGGAGTCAGCTGCAGGGTTCTGGAAGCCTGTCAGGGCCATGGCCGGGACCACTGGCTGCAGGTCTGCACGGTAGCAAGTACCGGGCTTGGCAGCCTTTTGTAAACCGTAGTGTGGGAGGCACTAATTGGTACTACATGAATGATGAACGCGGGAACTCGCAATGCTAGCACCTTCTTAAACAGTCTTTAGGAAAGGGAGGTGCTGCATGGCCTGTTTTTTGTTCTCTGCGCTTTCCTAGATGCTATCTTCACGCGTCAACCACGTGCACACAGGAAATTTTGTGCCCTGTTTCTTGCAGGTAACGTTCTATTACGCACATCACTCTGGCTGGTATGTATTGTGACTACATGGAGGACTGTGTGATAAGACAGGCCTTGCTCAGCATTTTAAGGGTGAGACCCTGTTCTGATGCAGGGCACTACCCAAGGCTCCCTCCCCTGCAAGTGTCACATGCAGAGTACTCATCCGCCTGCTGCAGCCATCCTGCCGGCCTCGGCACACCTGCTGGCTGGCGGGCCTGGCACTTGGACACAGTACTGCTGGCTGTCTATTATCTGTCAGGAGTGTGGGCCAGAGTAGGCATGTAGAACTTGTTATTCCACGTGATGTCACGCTGTCCTGCAAGGGAGGCTGTCTCCTCACGGCTGTGCCCCAGCTTGGGGAGGGTGGGTGACTCCTCGCTTGCTACACAGCTATTTGTAAGCCAGGCCGGTTCCAGGCACTGGGATACCATAGTGGACTCGGTGGGCATGGTCCCTGCCTTAAGGTGCCCAAAAGAAGCCACAGTGCATGCTAAACCCAGTCTGCCGGAGGACAGAGGAGGGCAGCTTCTGTGGGACTGGACAGGGCCCTCTTCTAGCCAGGCTGGCTCAACCAACTGTAAAACTGTGGCTCTGAGACCTTGGTTTTGCAATTGGCCCAACTTCAGTTCTACCCTCAGGTCCTGAGCCAGATGGATGCCAGGGTGGCCCAGGACACATGCCAGGCGGCTGAGGCAGAGGGCGGTTGCTTTACCCCCAGATCAGGCCTGGAGGAGGGGATGAGGAAGGCTCCTCTGACAGGGCTGAAAGACAGAGTCGTCCATCCTGTGAAGGTTTACTGAGTGTGGCTTCTTTGTACCACACCCCTGCCCTTTGGGGTTCCACACTTACAGAGCCACCTGGGAAGAACAGAGCGGGCTGAACAAGTGTCCCTCTGAGCAGAGGGCCACGCCCTGCTTTGGAGGGTTTTGGGGCAGGGGTTAGTCATGTCAGTCAGTGTTAACCTACAGAACCTGCTCCTCTGCCACAGGCCACATCTCAGCAAGCGCCAGTCACACAGGCCAGAGGATTAGTGTCATCTCCCTCCCTACCCACACCTAAAGGCCGCGAAGTCTTGCCAAGTCAGCTGCCAAATCTCTGTCCATCACACTATCCCCTTCTCACCATCCCCTCTGCCACTGCCCCTGCCCCAGCCTGGCCACCATCCTCCTGCTAGACCACCACCTCAGCTTCTTCCCTCCTCCTGCCTCCCTCCTCCCACCCATTCTCCACGCTGCCCAGAGGGAACTTTCTGAAACCTGAAAATGACAGTGTCCTTCCTGCCCAAATCCTTCCGTGTCTCCCTAGTCTTCGACCTGGCCTGCATGCCCTTCCACAATAATAATATTTTAACTTCCCAAGTTATATGCCATAGAATATCAAGCAGCATTAGCTGTTCACATGAAGAATGAGATTTAATTTTCACACGCTGTAAGGTGTGCATTATTGCCCTCATCTCATGAGGAAACTGAAGCACAGAGAGATCACCAACTTGCAAAGGGCACACAGAGGTAAGGGCGGGGCAGCCGCTGACTCTGTGGCGCAGGTGCCTGAGGCTTCTGTGCCATCCGCATCTCTCAGCGGGGGCGGGGAACTCTGCTTTCCCAGAAGTGCCCTTCCTGACCATGCAGGCAGTCGGCCCTCTCCTCCCTGAGCTCCACCGGCAGGCCTCTCAGTGGTCCCCCCCATCAGATCCCCTTCTGTCCCCAGTGCCTCCTGAAAAGGATGGGCACCTCTCATCTCCTGGAGGAGGGAACATCAGTGTTTCAGGAGAGGCTGTGTTTTGGAAAGGCAAGCAAGTGGCTTTGAAAGGGAAGCGGGTACATTGATAAATAAGAGCAATCCCATACCAGGGAATCAGGTGGGTGCAGAAGGATCCCGCGCCCCCACCCCCGTGCATGAGTCTGATGTGACCCAATCAGTGCGGGCAAGCTCCTGAGCCCTGAGTGGCAGCAGACAGCAGTGGGCAGAGCCAATCAGAAGATGGAGGTGTTCTGCGGGGTGGGAGGGGACATGTGGCCTCAACGAGAAAGGGTAGAGGAAGAGGAGGAGGAGACAAAATCCGGACAAGGCCGATCTGAGCAATTTCAGTACAAGACAGCTGTTGGGAGGCTGTGGGACACATCTGCCCAGACCATCACTTGCCAACTCCTTCTAGGTTCCTCCAGGTCCAGGTGTGGACAACGGGATTGGGGAGAATCATGTGGATTTCCTTCAGATGCCCACAGGGTAGGCATATGACATCAGGGCAGAATTTTAAACCCACAGGAACCTGGCAATATTTGTTTTGTTTTTGTTCTTCACCACAGAAGTAATTCAGCTTGCTATTTTAAGAAGGGGGAATAAAAACACTGACAGTGGTTACCAGTTACCAAGAGAATGACAACTGATTCCCAGACCTCGGAGCTGTAACCTTCAAGGGCCTCTGGGTAGCAGCTGTGCTCTTGTCTTCCAGCTCCTGACAGAGCCGGGCCCTGCAATCCTCCACCTGTCATCAGGTGGCTTTGTGGTTGTTTATGGATGGCAAGCCTGTGGCTTCGGATCACTGGGCACCTGTGCGTCCTTACAGCAAGCAGTCTGTCCTCTCCCTGTTGGGCCTGGTGCAGATACCACCTCCCTGGAGGGCTCCAGATAATCTGCCTGGCACGATGGCAAGACCCACCTGGCCCCTCATGGAGATGAGGATGGAGTGGTACGAGTCTGGCCTGACCTAACTCAGAGACTGTGGGCAAAGATCCAGCCCCTCTGAGTCTCTGTTTTTGCACCCGTAAAATCAGGATAAGACTGCCTGCCTCACAGGATGCGGTGACCTTGCAGCCAGACAATGTCAGTATGACATCAGGAAAGGCTAGCAATGAGTAACCGAGCTACAATGACTGACGGGCCAAGAGAAAGAATGAGTAGTCTCCAAAGACACGCCACACCACGGGCAGGATCAGAGATGGGGGCCTTGGTATGGTATCACCCCTTTCTTTCTTTCTTTTTTTTTTTTTTTTTTGAGACAGTCTCGTTCTGTCACCCAGGTTGGAGTACAGTGGCACAATCTTGGCTCACTGCAACCTCTGCCTCCCGGGTTTAAGCGATTCTCCTGCCTCAGCCTCCCGAGTAGCTGGGATTACAGGTACCTGCCAACACACCTGGCTAAGTTTTGTATTTTTAGTAAAGATGGGGCTTCACCACGTTTGTCAGGCTGGTCTCGAACTCCTGACCTCAAGTGATCCACCCGCCTCAGCCTCCCAAAGTGCTGGTGTTACAGGTGTGAGCCACTGCCCACTGTGTCCGGCCAGTATCACCCCTTTCCACACCAGCCTTCTGGGAAGCAGCCTGGAGCCCTCTCGCTCCCACCCTGCACATTCCAACAGTCTCACGATCACTGAGACAGCTCTGGCTCAAGCTGCCACCTCCCCAGGCCTGCACTGCCACCTCCACACTCTACTCAAACATAACTCCAAGCACAACTTCCTCTGTTTAAATATTGTCTATCACCCTCACTGCCTGAGGATCAAAAGCCCGAACTCTCCAGGGGCTGGCGTCAGCCACAGTCAGCTGTACCCCCTCCCTCTATGTGGCTTGTCCTCTCACGCCTCTGAGATCCTGTCTGCAATGCCATTCCTCATTCCGTCAGGCTCATCCAGTTCACATGCTCATCTGGCACTCAGCATGCACCAGGCATGGGACTAATAAGCACGTCATACCCTCAGTCACCCATCACCACAACCTTTAAGACAGAGGATGAATAAACTCAGGGGCATGGAGAAGTCAGCAATTTGCCTGCAGTCACACAGTTTGTGAGATGCAGAGCAGATTCAAAGCCAGAGAAGTCTGGTTCTCAAGTCCATATTCATAACCACTACGCTATGTGCTTCTCAAACATTCTCAACACTTGTCCAGACTACAGGGAGATGTCAGTGAGCAAATCCAGCAAGGGCCTGCCCCAGCCGTGGTTTATAGTCCAGTGGAAGGCCACAGCTGACAATTCCAAGAGGTCAAGTTTCTATGGCAGGAAAGACCAGGTGCTGAGACAGTGCCAGGCATGCTGATGAAGAGGAGGAATGAGTCAGCTGAACTCCCCTTGTCTTTTTTTTTGTTCTTTTTTTTTTTTTTTTGAGACGGAGTCTCGTTCTGTCGCCCAGGCTGGAGTGCAGTGGTGCGATCTCGGCTCACTGCAACTTCCATCTCCTGGGTTCAAGCAATTCTCTGCCTCAGTCCCCCAAGTAGCTGGGATTATAGGCGCCCACCTAATTTTTTTTGTGTATTTTTAGTACAGATGAGGTTTCACCACCTTGGCCAGGCTGGTCTTGAACTCCTGACCTCGTGATCCACCCGCCTTGGCCTCCCAAAGTGCTGGGATTACAGGCATGAGCCACCGCGCCCAGCCGAACTCCTGTCATCCTTTTTTTTTTTTTTTTTTGAGACTGAGTCTCACTCCATCGCCCAGGCTGGAGTGCAGTGGTGCAATCTCTGCTCACTGCAACCTCCACCTCCAAGGTTCAAGCGATTCTCCTGCCTCGGCCTCCCGAGTAGCTGGGATTACAGGTGTGTGCCACCATGCCTGGCTAATTTTGTATTTTTAGTAGAGATGGGGTTTCACCATATTGGCCAGGCTGGTCTTGAACTCTTGACTTCGTGATCCACCTGCCTTGGCCTCCCAAAGTGCTGGGATTACAGGCATGAGCCACCGTGCCCAGCCGAACTCCCCTCATCTTCTAAGCCCCATCCAGGGTTGGGTCCTCGGTGGTGCCTCCTTCTGGGTAGACCGTGCCACTCCTCATCCCGCACCATGACAATAACAACATCATGGAGAACAATGACAAACAGCCATCATTCAGTGAAGAGGCGTCAGCCTGTGTAGGATGCTTGGGGGACCTCCTTTTGTGTCACCTCCCCACATCCCCGACTGTCATGGAGGCAGCCAATGTGCGGAGGTTTGTGACTTGCTAGATGCAAAGCCAGGCCTGCGTGCGTCAAACTCCTGTGCTCTCCACTCTGCTCTGTCCCCGTGAAGACTGACTCTGACTGCCTGGGGCAGACACTTCTGGGGCCCACCTTCTGGTGCAACAGAGCCGGGGGGGTATTACATACTTTTGGAATGACAGACTGAGGCTCTGCACTGCCTAGGTGCTCAGTTCGATGCTGACTGCCCCTGCCTACCCTGCCTTCCCAGAGCAATATTCACTGTATTTCACTGATTAGCCACCAGGCTAAGGACAGAACAAGAAAGAGTCTGGCTGTTTTGAGACATCGTGGAGCTGTCAAACCCACCCTGAAACTGCCGACCTTCAGGCTTCTTGCTAGGTAGACAAAGTGCGTTGTTGTGGTGGTTTCAGACTCTGCTGGTTGGGTTTCCTGTTACCTGCAGCTCAAAGTATTTGTGATTAATATTCCGCTTTAAGGAGTGAGGTCCAGCTGCCCTGGCCTTCCCACGGGACTGCTCCGTGGTGGACAACTACGGCATGGACCTGAAGGCACCGGGCTCCACTGAAGCCCTCGGGAGCCGGCACTGAGACCTGGCCCAGTCCTTCCTCCCACTCCCTCTCGTCACCAGCTCAGATGACTGCCTGCACCCGCCCCATCACCCTCCTCAGGCTTCTGTGCCTCTGAACATGCTGCCCTTCTTCCAGGAAGAAATGTGCTCCTCCCCACCTCAACTCGTGCTCCTAAGCCCAGATCAAAGGTCAGGTCTGGTGGAGTCCACCCTGACACCCCCCACCCTGCCAGGGCCTATTCCTTCCAGCTAGCGGCCGATAGCATTTTCCACAGACCACAACTCTAAGCACTGCTTAGTGGAGTGATTAAAATAACTCTGTTGGGCGATTTCTTTGTTTCTACATCTCTCTCTCCCAGGAGTCTGTGAGCTCTTTAAGGGTGGCGGTTATAGCTCACGAATGGTCCAATTGTCTACCCCAGCTGGGACCTGGCCCATGATAAACCTGCAGTACCTGTTTGCTGAATGACTGAATGAAAGATGAGGCCTTATTCACCAGCACAATAAACCTTTATAACGGTGTAAATGAAATGGAACACCTCCACACTTTGGCACTCATTGATCCCTTAGTAGCTATTGTGTGGAAATCCTAATCTTTCTTCAAACTTGCAATCCTCTGAATACTTTTTTTTTTTTTGAGACAGAGTCTCACTCTGTTGCCCAGGCTGGAGTGCAGTGGCACGATCTCGGCTCACTGCAACCTCCACCTCCCGGGTTCAAGTTCACCTGCCTCGCTCGGCCTCCCGAGTAGCTGGGACTACAGGCGTGCACCACCATGCCCGGCTAATTTTTGTATTTTTAGCAGAGACAGGGTTTCGCCACATTGGCCAGGATGGTCTCGATCTCTTGACCTCGTGATCCGCCCGCCTTGGCCTCGCAAAGTGCTGGGATTACAGGCGTGAGCCACCGTGCCCCTTTGAATACTTTAAAAAAGTACCACGTCCCTCCTTAATCTGTCCTCCAACATCCTCAGGACCTGTGACCACTCCACTCTGGTAATGATCTCCGGAGCCTTCACTATTCTGACCGACCCCTCTGGACATAGGCCAGCCGTGCTGTCCATCTGGAAATGCAGTGTGGGAACCCACACGCCACACTTACCTGTCCTTGCTAGATACTGTATTTCTATTACTGTACTCAGTGTCTATGTGAAATTTTTATTAACCCCACCATACGGAGCTGACTCCAATAGTTGTGAAAGATGCTTGCTCCCCCCGGGCTCCCAGCATTTAGATTTTCTAGACCCCCTTGCAGCCAGAAGTAGCCCTGGGACTTCTGGCCGCTGAGACGGAAGCGGGTGTCTCTTGGGCGGCTCCTGGGGAAGGTTTTGCTTTCTTGGTAACAGAGACACAGACAGCTGGTACTTTCACCTGTGCTTCCTACCATGAGAACGCAAGCACGAGGATGAACCCAACGTGGTGAAGAAGGTTAGGCAGAAATACAGAAGGAGCCACTACTGAACGAATTCATTCTAGATGGACACAGATGTTTTCACTCAAAGGGAAACCCAGTAGGTCTCTTAGTTCTCTTTTTTTTTTTTGAGATGGAGTCTCACTGTGTTGCCCAGGCTGGAGTGCTGTGGCACGATCTTGGCTCACTGCAACTTCCGCCTCATTGGTTCAAGCGATTCTCCTGCCTCAGCCTCCAGGGTAGCTGGGATTACAGACGCCCACCACCACGTCCAGCTAATGTTTGTATTTTTAGTAAAGATGGGGTTTCACCATGTTGGCCAGGCTGATCTTGAACTCCTGACCTCAGGTGATCTGCCTGTCTCGGCCTCCCAAAGTGCTGGGATTACAGGTGTGAGCCACTGTGCCCGGCCTCTTTCAGTTCTCAGGGGGAATCAGTGAGATGGAAAAGTTGGGAGGATGGGATGCAGACACAGACAAATCCTGCCCAGACTCCAGCACCTACCAAGCTGTGTGAGCCTGGGTGACTCCTCGGCCTCTCTGTGCCTCAGTTCCTCCTCTACAGAATAAAGATGACCAAAGCACTCACTTTCCAGGGATATGTGAGGAGGAGAGTATACATTTCAAGCACCAAAATAAATGTTATCCTCTACAAACATATCAACCACAACATGATTGAGAATTTCAAGAACCCCATAAGAGATTTTTAAATCACAAATATGCAGAAGCCATTTTTTTTTCAGCCAGAAACTTGTCTTGAAAACTATTTTCCAAAGGAATAACTCTTTCCAGACCCAGCGTGGAAAGTTCCATCCATCTCCTAATTTGCTGAGCCACCCTTCCTCAAAACCCTGGCTGCCTCTCCCCTGTTATTTTTTTTTTAACCATAACCACAAGAGAAACCCTAAAATACCTTACAGAGGGTATTGCTTCTGCAACCCACAATTTTAAAGTCGATGTAACTAAGTATAGTACCTAAAAAAAGGAAATGTCAGTGAGATAAAGAAAGGTTTTCTAAAACTCCCCAGGTAAGAAGAAGTGAGGCTGTGAAGGCAGAGGCTTGAAGTGGCTGGCTGAGGTACAGATGGCATTTGTTTTCACTCCCCACTTGGGAGTGTAAAAGGTGTTGCTGACAATCTGGATGGTCAGGGGTGGAGTGGGGTTTGTATTAGTCAGGGATCTCTAGAGAAAAGGAACTAGGCTGGGCGTGGTGGCTCACACCTGTAATCACAGCACTTTGGGAAGCCAAGGTGGGTGGATCACGAGGTCAGGGGTTCAAGACAAGCCTGGCCAACATGGTGAAACCCTGCCTCTACAAAAAATATAACAATTAGCCAGCTGTGGTGGCATGCACCTGTAGACCCAGCTACTCAGGAGGCTGAGGCAGGAGAATTGCTTGAACCTGGGAGTTGGAGGTTGCAGTGAGCCAAGACCGCCCCATTGCACTCCAGCCTGGGAAATAGAGTCCGTCTCAAAAAAAAAAAAAAAAAAAAGAGAAAAGGAGCTAACAGAAAGAAAAAGAGATAGACACACACACACACACACACACACACACACACACACGAGAAAGAGAGAGCGAGCACTTAAGGAATTGGCTTATGCAGGTGTGAAGGCTTAGCAAGTTGAAAATCTGTAGGGTGTGCTGGCAGGCTGGAGATCCAGGGAACAGACGCTGTCCGACTGCAAGGGCAAGGGGAGCCTGCTGGCCAAATTCCCTCTTGTTCTAGGGAGGTCATTCTTTTTCCATTCAGTCCTTCAACTGATTGGACGAGGCCCACCCACGTTATTGAGGGCAATACGCTTTACGTGGGTCTGGTGATTTAAATGTGAATCTCATCTAAGACATACGTTCACAGAAACATCTAAAACAATGTTTGACCAAATATCTGTCGCCCGTGGCCTAGCCAAGTTGACACATAAACTTAACCACTACAGGGTTTATACTGCACCAACACAAACAAGTTCAAACAGTAGACCCCTCTGTCTGTCCCTAAATTTTCTGTTTGTCTCAGCCCCTGCGGTCTGGCTGGTTCTTCTCTCCCCCTCCCTTCTCCCCTGGCTCAATCCTTCCCTTCTCTACTTTCCCCAGCAGGAGTGAGGCCCAGTTCCCCTCCTCAGGGCTTGCACGTTGGTTCTCCACTGCACTTTGCAGTGCTCTATCAACTTGTAAGTTTCCCGTGTCCCTTGAGGTGGAGACCTGGGGGACGCAGCTGGGAAGGGGCGGAGCTGGCACCTGAACCCAGCTCTTCTGATGCAGAGACTAAGCTGTGACCCCATTTCGGGTTGCTTACGTCCCAGTGATCAAAATGAGCTACCTGGGATCACACCAGGTGGGCTCATGGGCAAACTTAAAGACAGTTTTAGAGGGACATTAAATTTTTCCTCTCCTGCATTATTTACTTTAATGCACAATAGGAAAAAAACACGAACATCAAAGCCATGATTTCATGGATATAATTACATAAGATGAGGTCAAATTTTAACAGATAAGCTAATGAAAAGAAAACCCCATGAAAATATCAATGAAGGTGGCATGGGGGTAGACACAAATCACAAAGGAGCTACATGAAAGACAGAAGTTTGGGCCGGGCGCAGTGGCTCACGCCTGTAATCCCAGCACTTTGGGAGGCCGAGGTGGGCAGATCACAAGGTCAGGAGATCGAGATCAGCCTGGCTAACATGGTGAAACCCTGTCTCTACTAAAAAAATATAAAAAAATTAGCCAGGCATGGTGGCAGGCGCCTGTAGTCCCAGCTGCTCGGAGGCTGAGGCAGGAGAATTGCTTGAACCCGGGAGGCAGAGGTTGCAGTGAGCCAAGATCGTACCACTGCACTCCAGCCTGGGAGACAGAGTGAGTCTCCATCTCAAGAAAAAAAAAAAAAAAAAAAGACAGAATTTTGGAGGGCACTGGCCTAGATCAAGATCTCCTTAGTAAGGCAGTAAAGAGTTAACTGTCCTGAATCCCCCTGCTTCTCATGGGGTGATGGCCTCAAGCTAATTGGGAGACACTGAGGGTTTGGGTTTTTTGTTTTTTTTTTTTTCTAAAACCAGAAGAGTGGAAGTCTGAGTCCATACTCTTATTTCTTTGAGCTCACTAAGGGAATAAAACCTATTCACCAGTTCTATCCATAGGGGCAAGCAAAGGCCTTAATTTCCATGTAAGAATCTGCTCCTCCCCACAGCCTGAAACCTGACCTGTCTGTGAATGTGGCAGCCACCCAGCCAGTGACTGCTCATTTGCCAGGGACACAAAGACCATCACAAAAGCTGCACTGGAGTCAGAATCTTGGGCTGGAACTCAGCTTGGCTACTAACTTAGACTGGGTCCCAGGAATGATAACACCAGTGAAAAATCACAACAGCTAATAATTACAGACACTTCCCGTCTGGCAGGAAGTGCTCTACAGCACAACAACACAACAGCCCTATCTGATAGGTGCTATTATTATCCTCATTGTACAGATGAGGAAATCGAAGAACAGAGAGGTTAAGTAACTTGCTCCTGGTAACAAAGCTGGTGAGGACTGAACCAGGACTCAGACCATTCAGTCTGACTCAAGCTCACCTTGGGCTCTACAAATATGTGTACAGCTGATACAAAGCCCTTTCTAGACAAAGCTCTGTCATCCTCAAGACAGAAACTTGGGGCTCTAACGTGGGTCCTGTACTTATGGATCAGGAAACAGAAGCTTCAAGATATTAAGGCTCTCGCAGGCACACTGTAGGGATAAGCACCCTCAAGCATCCCCGGGGTGGGTGCTCTGGTACCCCACTTTGAGGAACAGTGTGCTCCATCATTCTGCCTCTGGCCAGCTGCTCCGATTCAGAAGTCAGCAAACTATGAACCCATATGCCAAATTCAGTCTGTTTTGTATGGTCCTTGAGCTACAGATGGTCTTTATATTTTTAAATAGTTGCAAAAAAAAAGCTGAAGAATAATATTTCACGATACGTGAAAATTACAGGAAATTCAAATTTCATTGCCCATAAATAGTTTTATTGGAGCACGGTCATTCTGATTCATTTACCTATGGCCTATGTAGCTGCTTTTGTGCTATAATGGCAGAACTGGGTAGTTGCAGCAGAGACCATGTGGTTCACGAAGCCACAAGTATTTACTATCTGGCCCTTTATAGAAAAAGCTCACTGACCCTGGTCTAGTCCACTCTGCTAACCGACGCAGGAATCCTTTTTATAGTCGCCCTCCCCACCCCGGCTTCTGCCTTCACACCTCCAGTGGTGGGGAGCTCACTACCGAACAAGGCAGCCAGTTCCATCTTTGCAAGGCTCTAGGGATAGCTATTTATACTGAAACCGAACTGCTTATTCCTTTTGTTTTTTTTTTTTTTTTTTTTGAGACGGAGTCTCGCTCTTTCACCCAGGCTGGAGTGCAGTGGCGCGATCTCGGCTCACTGCAGGCTCCGCCCCCCGGGGTTCACGCCATTCTCCTGCCTCAGCCTCCCGCGTAGCTGGGACTACAGGCGCCTGCCACCTCGCCCGGCTAATTTTTTGTATTTTTAGTAGAGACGGGGTTTCACCGTGTTAGCCAGTATGGTCTCGATCTCCTGACCTGGTGATCCGCCCGCCTCGGCCTCCCAAAGTGCTGGGATTACAGGCGTGAGCCACTGCGCCCGGCCCGAACTGCTTATTCCTGTAAGCACACACTCTGCCCTTGGAGCCTTGCACATTCAGTTCTATCAGTCCTCCCCAGCAGCCATCAGTTTTTTTTTGTTGTTGTTTTTTTGAGGTTGAGTCTCGCTCTGTCACCAGGCTAGAGTGCAGCGGCGTGATCTTGGCTCACTGCAACCTTCACCTCCCGGGTTCAAATAATTTTCCTGTCTCAGCCTCCCAAGTTGCTGGGACTACAGGTGCGCGCCACCACATCCAGCTAATTTTTGTATTTTTAGTAGAGATGGGGTTTCGCCACGTTGGTCAGGATGGTCTCGATCTCTTGACCTTGTGATCCACCTGCCTCGGCCCCCCAAAGTGCTGGGATTACAGGCGTGAGCCACCGTGCCTGGCCCGCCATCAGTTTCTTTCTTCCCTCTGGCATCAAGTCTTCCCTGTCCCTATATATGCCCTCTGTCGTTCCTTACCAATCCTCTGGGAAGCAGGAGAATGACAGCACCTCTGTGTTGCCAAGAGGGGAGATGGGCGATGGAGAGGGACCGTGACACAGTGAGGAGCAGAACCAGAGCTGGAACCAGGTGTCCCGCCTCCCAGCCTGGTGTCTCCTCAACATCACTTAAGTGTCCACTTTCCAGCCCATCATTCCCCAACTGGCCCCCAACGGCCTGAAGTGGTCTCTCACTTCTGTGATTCCTTCCTGTGGCTCCCCCGGCTTGGCTTTTGTGGATTCAAAGACAGCTCTCTCTGACTTTTTCACTTTTCCCCTCCAGGGCTCAGTCTTCAGGCTCTGGGCTCTTCTCCCCTCACACCCAGCTCCCACCACCCCAACCGCTGAGGCTCAACCCCAGGGACGGCCCATATTTACCATCTCTGTTGTTTGCAACTTACTGTCGGCAATCAGCTAGGATTTGGACTCCAAGTGCTTAGGGGTGAGCTGACAGCTAGAAATGGAAAATGGGATTCTTGACATCTGTCTATAAAACAGAGCCAGTAGGCCGGGCGCGGTGGCTCACGCCTGTAATCCCAGCACTTTGGGAGGCCAAGGCAGGTGGTTCACAAGGTCAGGAGATCGAGACCATTCTGGCTAACACAGTGAAACCCCGTCTCTACTAAAAATACAAAAAATTAGCCGGGCGTGGTGGCGGGCGCCTGTAGTCCCAGCTACTCGGGAGGCTGAGGCAGGAGAATGGCGTGAACCCGGGAGGCGGAGCTTGCAGTGAGCTGAGATCACGCCACTGCACTCCAGCCTGGGCGACAGAGCGAGACTCTGTCTCAAAAAAAAAAAAAAAAACAGAGCCAGTAAGATTTGTCTGCAGAGAATACCTGGAAAGGGTTTGAAATCCTTGAAAGAAGAGGGCTGTGACAACACCAGCTGGTAAAAAGGATCAGGAATCCTCTCAGCTACGGGTGCTGCCCTTGGGAAGCTCCCCTACTCATCGATGAGGGAGAGGGGCCTGCAAGTGTAGGACCCATGTACATGTCCTTATCTGGGGGTAGAACAAGGGTTGTGGCTCTTGGAGGGTGGGACAGACATCAATTCAAAAGAAGCACTGGGCAGCTCAAGGCAGTGTGGTGAGGGTACAAAAGAAGACCTGGGTCTGGATTCTGACTTTGAGTGGCTGTGGAACCCTGGAAAGCGATGCTTTCCCTTAGACTGACTTTTGGTGAGATGGGAAAAAAACAGCAAAACCGCACAGGGTCACCATGAGATTAATATCCAGGATGCTAGCAGAATACCTGGCAGAGTTATTATGGTGTTTGCTCACAAAATGTTACTTTCCTTTTCTCCCTTCCTCCTTCCTGCTACGTGCCAGGCACTGTGCTAGGTGCTGAGGGTCTGGAGAAATAAGGCACAGTTCCTGCTCTCAAGAAGTTCAGCCTAGCTGTGGAGACAGACATGCATAACCACTAACAGAGTGGGACGGTGGCATATTAGTATAATGAGGGTAGAAATAATAAAAATAGGCCAGGCGTGGTGGCTCACACCTGTAATCCCAGCACTTTGGGAGGCCGAGGTGGGTGGATCACTCGAGGTCAGGAATTCAAGACCAGCTTGGCTAACACAGCGAAACCCCGTCGCTACTAAAAATACAAAAATTAGCCAGGCAGGGTGGCGTGCACCTCTAATCCCAGCTACTCGAGAGGCTGAGGCAGGAGAATCGCTTGAACCCAGGGGGCAGAGGTTGTAGTGAGCTGCGGCTGTGCCACTGCACTCCAGCCTTTTTTAAGACTCTGTCTCAAAAAAAAAAAAAAAAAAAAAAAAGAAATAATAAAAATGATGATGGTGATGATGACGGGAAGAGCTAACATTTCCATACACTCACACTGTGCCAGGCACTCTCAGAGGACTATCTTGTTTCATTCCAGCAACCACCCTGTGAGGCAGATGCTGTTAGCAACATTCTACCAAGGAGGAAGCGGAGAGTCAGAGCCCAAGGTCATAGAGCAAGGGGGCCCGAGGACCTAGGATAAAGGGAGAGTAAAAGAGCAACGTCAGGCTTGGGGCAGGCCTCAGGGAGGAGGTGATGATGCCCTGTACTTTGAAGGGTGATCTGGAGCTCCTCAGTGGGGTCACAGGAGTAAGCAACCCAGGCAGAGGGGCCAGCAAGCAAAAAGGTGTGTGTGTGTGTGTGTGTGTTGGGAGGGGAGGTGGATGAGAACTTTGTGATTCGGGTGACTGACACTCATTCCTGATTAGCATCATTAGAACCCACCATCTGAGGGATGTCAATTCCATATGGCTCTACAGCTCTACTATCAACAAGGGCATGGGAGTCGGCAGGCTTGAGAAGAGATGGTACTCCTGCAGCAAGGAGGGGCCTGGTTTACAGAATTATAAGCAGCTCTACTACGTCATCAGTAATCACAGCCAGTGTGCAGTACTTCCTCCGCCTCTTTATCTAAAAGAATATGGAATACTGAGGGGATTAACTCAAACTCTTAATTCTACTTTTGGAGCCTCTTCAGCTTTGGTTTAAATTTCAATGGCTCAGTTTTGCTGTCAGTTCACTGGGGTCTTGGGTGAGTCACAGCCTCCACTTTCCCCTCTCTGGACCTCAGTCTCAGCCAGTGTAAAATGAAGGGGATGGGCTGGAACAGCATTAGCATTACCTGGCAACTCATCAGAAATTCACATTCTAGGCTGGACACGGTGGTCATACCTGTAATCCCAGTACTTTGGGAGGCCGAGGTGGGTGGATCACCTGAGGTCAGGAGTTTGAGACCAGCCTGGCCAACATGGAGAAACCCCACCTCTATTAAAAATACAAAATTAGTCGGGTGTGGTGGCGTGTGCCTGTAATCCCAGCTACTTGGGAGGCTGAGGCGGGAGAATCACTGGAACCCGGGAGGCGGAAGTTGCAGTGAGCCAAGATCGTGCCATTGCACCCCAGCCTGGGCAACAAGAGTGAAATGCCATCTCAAAAAAAAAAAAAAAAAAAAAAAGCACATTCTAGAGTCCCACTGCAGACCTAGAGAGTCAGAAACTCTGGGGTTAAGGCCCAGACATTATTTGTTTTGACAAGCCCTCCTAGGAATTCTGATGAGAACAACTGGATTAGAAGATCCCCAGGTAAGGCTCTTTTACCTGTAAAATTCTATTTGTGCTCTAAGGTATTATGATTTAGTAGCATTCTCTTTGCACAGAAGTATTTCTTGCCCAAGAAAGGCAACACTTCAGGGTAAGAAGAGAAGTTTGCTTTGACTAGCTGAAATCCAGAACCCAGGTGAGCTTTTCCAGAAAGCCTTAAGAGTATGTGGCTGACTTTGAAGCCAGGTCTTTTATTTACTTGTTTATTTTTAAGTAGTAAGTCTTAAACTTGGCATGTGATAAAAGCAGTGGTTTCTGTAGTCAGAGAAATAAAGATGAGAGGAGAGCTGCCTTCTCTTTTCAGCTCCAAAAAACCATGACTCACTGTGGGGTGGGTGTGTGTCCAGGGGAGGGCAGGGGTCCTTTGAAAGGGCAGTTCCTCTCCCTGGTTCAGGAGCTTCCTGGTGTGTAAATCCTGGACTGCCACCTCCCCCTTGGAGAGCATTGATTACAAAACCTCGGAAGAGCCACCAACAGCCACGGTGGCGATTACAACACAGAGCCGGGTCGACAAGCTTTCGTGAGGTTTGGCAAGACAGTAAGAATGGAAAGAATGTCTCATCTTAAAAGTTTTCCCAGTCTGGACTTAAGACGAAAAGTCATCAAAAAAGATGAAGAATAATTTCACAGTAATGCGATGGTTTCTTCATGCAAGAATCGGGAACACCCAGACCATCCTCCGGAGAAGTGTGGCTGTTTGGGTGAAGACATGTCGGTTCTCACAGTGTTGGTGTCCAAGAATGAGCACCTATGAGACCTACTGCCCAGCGATTGCCAGGGATTCCTAACCTTCACTTGGTGATCTCACGAACAATGTGTGTGTGTAAATACATATAATATATATGTATGTGTGTATATATATGTACATGTATGTATGTGTATATTTATATGTGTGTGTGTGTGTGTGTGTGTAAGTGTTTCAAGAGATGGGATCTCCCTGCGTCGTCCAGGTTGGAGTACAGTGGCGCCATCAGGGCTCACTGCAGCCCTGACCTCCCAGGTGCAAGCAATTCTCCCAGATCTGCCTACGGAGTGGCTGGGAGCACAGGCACGCACTACCACGCACGGCTAATTTCTGTTTTTTTTTTTTTTTTTTTTTTTTTGTAGAGACGGGGTCTCGCCATGTTGCCCAGGCTGGTCTCGAACTCCTGGGCTCAAGCGATCTGCCCGCCTTGGCCTCCCAAAGTTCTGGGATTACAGGCAGGAGCCACCGCGCCCAGCCCAATGATAATAAACATTATAACTGTTTATTTTTTTATATGGCACTGGCCATTGTTCTAAGTATTTCACATTTATTAAGGAATTTAATCTTCACAACAAGCCCACGGAGGTGGGGTCCATTATTGCCCGCCAATTACAGGTGAGGAAACCTCGGCCCAGGGAGGCTGCGTCACAGAACTGTGAGTATCCTGTCACCAGGGTGCAAAGAACCACGGACCAGCAGACAGGCGCCAGGTGCCGTGGGCTCGGCTTGGCCCGAGTGCCCGGCTGCCCCACCTACGGAGCACCGAGGTGGGCTGACCCCGAGGGTTTCTCTGACCACTTTCTGCTCAGGTTCTGAGTCTGTGCGGGTCCATTTGAGGCTGGGTCGAGAAAAGAGCTCAGGCGGACACGTCCTGAGACCCGGGTCCGTGAGGCCTGGCCGCTGGCTGTCCGGCGCTGGGCCCCCTCTGGCCAGTCGCCCCCCAAGACGCCAAGCCCCGGGCTTCGCGGTCCTGGGAGAAGGGACTTCTAGCCCTTCTCAGGTGTCCGTGTCCGGAGGACCCGGTGAGCCAGGAAGGAGCTGGCCAGAGCCCAGGCAGCGGGACCCAGCAGAGCGGCCCAGCCACTGCCAACCACGCAGTCCCTTTAACCCCGAAAACTTTCTCCCTCAATTGGGGACCCCAGCAGACGCACATTGGCTGCGCCGTGGGCATCCGGACCCACCCTCTCTCCTTACCTACTGGCTCTCGTATATATCTATCACAAGCCAAGGCTTCCTAATGGCCCAAGTTTTTGTCAATCAACAGTGGGAGGAAAGCTGGGCGGGGCCAGGTCGGAAAGCTACACGCCAGCCTCGTTGCCCTCCCTGCCTCCGTGACTAGGCACCCGGAGGCTTCCCAGGGGACCGAAGCTGGGTGCGGAGCACCGGGGCGGAGCTGTGGGGGGCTCCAGGGACTCACCGATGCGCTGTCCCACTGGAGAGCTGAACGGGTTCCCCAGGAGAAAGTCCATTGCTGCTACCGCTGCTGCCACCAACCCCGGGAATCAGCTGACAGCAACCGCCAGCGCCACCGACCCGTCACGTGACGCACCCGGAGGCCGGCGAGGAGGCGTGGGCGGGGCGGTGGCACCGCGAAGCTCGACCACAGGCTCCGCCCTGAGACGCGAGGGTCCCGCCCCCGAGGCGGAGGGCAATGACCTCACTGCGGCTTCCTCGGCGGCGGCGGGCATCACACACGACATAGGGCCTGGGGTCGGGGCCCAGGAAGCGCGGTCCTCTTTAAGCCACGCCCTGACCTTTTAGGGCGAGGTCTAAAGGACCCTTTACACATTTGGGAGACTGGGTCGTAGACCAGGGAAGTGACTTGGGTGAGTTACACAGAAGCCGAGACTCTTAGTGTCATAGCCCTTAGTCCTTGGGACCTCACTGTGACTGCACACCTACCCTGGGTGACAGCCTCTCTGGGCTGTTGTCTCCTTGTCCCGACAGGACTCTTCCTGTTTGATGTCAAGATCTCCCCGCTCCAAGATGCACCCTGCTCGCAGCCCAAATTATCTTACCTTAAATCAGAGGCAAGGGCAAGGGGTTTGTCATCTCTTGAGACTGAGAGGCAATTTAATGAATTGCAGCGCAATTCCCTCTAGCGCCCAGGATGGCAGAAAGCACAGATGTAGTCACGAGTGGGGCTTTGATACCCGTCTGTGCCATAAATTTACTGTGTGAGCCAAACATAGCTCCCATTTTCTCTAGATACTGGAATTAGATCAAGGACTCGTAACCATTTTTAAAAAATATTTTATTTAGGTCACAGTCTCCTTTGAGAATTTGACAAAAGCCATGAGCCTTTCTGAAGAAAAAAGGCAGCGATACAATTTTGCTTATAACCTCAGGGAGTTTCTGGGGTCCCTGAAGTACAACCGTGGACCCCAAGCTAAGAATCTCAAAGGCCTTTCCCAGCGTTGAGATTCTAATCTCTTCAGCCTTCCTGGCTGTGTGTGGTGTGTCTCCTGACGCCTACACACTAGATATCTATCTATGGGTTACGACCTTTTCTTCTGGCATGTACTCCAGAAATACAGTAACCATGGCCTTAGTAGTCTGGCTACTGTGGGTGCTTAAATATTTATTGTGATGTTTGGGGTTTTTAAATCGGAAAGGTTAGTAAATTGACTGCACAAATTTTGGATGATAGAAAACCTAAATTAAGCAAGGCGTGGTGGCTCACGCCTGTAATCCCAACACTTTGGGAAGCTGAGGCAGGTAGATCACCTGAGGTCAGGCATTCAAAACAAGCCTAGCCAACATGGTAAAATGCCGTCTCTACTAAAAATACAAAAATTAGCCAGGTGTGGTGGTACACGCCTGTAGTCCCAGCTACTCAGAAGGCTGAGGCATGAGAATTGCTTGAACCCAGGAGGCAGAGATTGCAGTGAGCTAAGATCGTGCCACTGCACTCCAGCCTGGGTGACAGAGTAAGAGTCTGTCTCAAAAAAAACAAAAAACAAAAAAACAAACCTAAATTAGAACTTAATCACCTCTGTAGATTCACGTGTTTGAGCAGCCATGGGGTCTGATGTCTTCACTGTACAATATAAAAACTGCTTTGAAGTGTTTCCACAACTCATGAGACCTGTTCACAAATGCCCTTGCCTCCATGAGTCTGGATGTCCCTGGGGGCTGAGCTGCTATTTCTATTTTGCTCACCACTATTGTCTAACCCAGTAACTGGCATATGAAAGCTTAAATAAATCTACCTTTCAGTAATGGTATTTGGAGTATAAGCGGGGAGAAGGCCATTTAAGATGACCTTCAGTTCAAGGCACTTTCCATGTCTTTCTTCACTTAACCTTATTGCTTGGTCATATGGAGTATGTTTAGCATGAACTTCTTTTGGATTCTTCCATTAACCTTTATTTATTTATTTTTAGAGGCAAAGTCTCACTATGTTGCCCAGGCTGGTCCTTGAACTCCTGAGCTCAAGTGATCCTCCCACCTCAGCCTCCCAAAGCCCTGGGTTACAGGCAGGAGCCACCATGTCTGGCCCTTCCTTTAAGGTTTTAGCAAGTTCTTGTAAACTTTATTCTTCATGGTAAAAAAAAAAAAATCAGAAACAACTCATATACCCCCAAACAGGAAGTGGAATCATAAACTCCATGCAGGCAAGGCGCGGTGGCTCACGCGTGTAGTCCCAACACTTTGGGAGACCGAGGCGGGCGGATCACGAGGTCAGGAGATCAAGACCACCCTGGCTAACACGGTGAAACCCCGTCTCTACTAAAAAAATAGAAAAAATTAGCCAGGCGTGGTGGCGGGCACCTGTAGTCCCAGCTACTCGGGAGGCTGAGGCAGGAGAATGGTGTGAACCTGGGAGGCGGAGCTTGCAGTGAGCCAAGATTGCACCACTGCACTCCAGCCTGGGCGACAGAGCGAGACTCCATCTCAAAAAAAAAAAAAAAAAAAAAAAAAAAAAAAAAATTCCATGCAAACGGATTACTATGTAGCTATTCAAACAGAAATGGAAGTATATGTATTTATTTATTTATTTTAAAAGACAGCCTCTCTCTGTCACCCAGGCTGGCGTACAGTGGTGCAACTGTAGCTCACTGTAGCCCCAATCTCCTGGGCTCAAGTGTCCTCCCACTTCAGCCTCTTGAGTAGGTGGGACTACAGATGCATGCCACCATACCTGGCTAATATCTTTTAGTTTTTATAGAGATGGGGTTTTGCTACATTCTCCAGGCTGGTCTTCAACACCTGGCCACAAACGATCCTCCTGACTTAGTCTCCCAAAGTGCTGGGATGACAGACATAAGCCACTGCACCTGGCCAGTATATGGATTTTATCAACATAGTAGATAGGGATGTAAATGGCAAACATTATGTTAGTACAAAACTGATTAAAAGTGTCTTAAAAAAGTGTGCTAATAAGGAGCAAACTCATTTAGTAAAAAGTGTTTCAATTTACTTTTTTTTTTTTTTTTTTTTTTTTTTGAGACGGAGTCTTTCTCTGTCCCCCAGGCTGGAGTGCAGTGGCGCGATCTCGGCTCACCACAACCTCCACCTCCTGGGTTCACGCCATTCTCCTGCCTCAGCCTCCCGAGTAGCTGGGACCACAGGCGCCCGCCAACACGCCCGGCTAATTTTTTGTATTTTTTAGTAGAGACGGGGTTTCACTGTGTTAGCCAGGATGGTCTCGATCTCCTGACCTCGTGATCCACCCGCCTCGGCCTCCCAAAGTGCTGGGATTACAGGCTTGAGCCACCGCGCCCGGCCCATTCAATTTACTTTTTAAGTGTTTTAGTAATACTAATTTGAGGGTTAAAATGTTCAAATTTCTTAAGATTGACAATCTGCATAAATGTAATCTATTAAATCCTTTAAGCGCTCACAGACAAAAATCAAGATACCTTGCCTTCAAAATTTAAAGACAATAGTATGACAAGAGTGAAAGCCCGCCAGATATCTGAACAATGCAAAGATCTCAGAGGGCATTCCTACAATCACATTCACTCAGGACTTGAGAAAATGGAAAGCATTCTGATGAATTATATACATGATTTAAATCTGAAAGTAGCTTGGGGTAGAAAAGAGCCTAGGGTTTGGGGTCAGCTGTTCCACTCTTCTTAATCTGCCTTTGCCATTTACTAGCAGTATAAACTTAGGAAAAGTACTTTTTCGCATCTATAAAGGGAGATAATATTCATAAGGCTTTGGTGGGGGGATAAGTGAGACAGTATGCAAATCACTCTAATAGTCACTCAGTGATATGGTGGTCTCTTCCTTGCTGCCTTTCCATAAGACATTAGCCTTTTAATTAATCATATTATTTCACTATTTATGACTTTTAACACCTTGTGTTTGCACTGAAATTTTTACCTTGAAAGGTCATATCTCCATATATTCAATGTTCATAATATTATTAAACATTTATGTCAGGCTGGCTGGCTGCAGGTCTAGAGACAGGGAAGTGACTTTAAAATACACTATTCTATAGATGGGACTTTGGAAGCCTATAAAGATTAAGTAACTTATCAATAGCATTACTGTTATGCTAACAGGACAGTACTGAAACGTATCATTTAGCACATGATTCAGATGCAACCCTTATATAAGATTAATGAACATTTTCTTGATTTAGGCCAACACCATAATGCACATAGTTTCATTTGCCAATAAATGGAGGTGCAATTATCAGATTCACTAAATTTGCGATTTGCGAAAGAGAAAATGAGAGCCTCTACAATGTAAAAATTAATAGAAGCAGAGTAAGGTGTATATTAGGAAAATGGCTAAGATTAGAAATTTAATCTCTATTGTGGGTTGATTTTTTTCTTAAGAAAATTATGGTAGAATAGAGTGAAAAACAGGTTTTATAATTTCATAGCAACTATGATTATCATGATTAGCGAAAAGACAGCTGAGACTGGACTACAAATATTAAAAATGTGATTTTTAATAATATAAGTACAAAATTTTATTTCTTTATACAACTGTAATGGGATTTGGATCAAACCACTAGAATTTATTTAAAAAACAAAATAAAACAATGATATAAAAACTGCAAGAAGGTCTGAATCCAAAGTTTTTCCTCTAATAGTACCAAATACCACAAGGTACAGATTATTATACAAATGTGTACAAATTTTAAATACAAATACAATAGGGCTGGGTTTCAAAGGAAAACAAACAAAAAGCAGGTCCTCATCAGGATTTCATTAATGTATATAAATGACAATGCTAGGATTAATGTCTTCCTGTACTATCCATGTCTTCCCCGCCCCTCCTAGATACCCTGTGTCAAACAGGAAACTTCCAAAGATACAGAAGAGGCATGGTACAACGTTCTAACACATGAAATCAAGTTAAGATTTCTGTTCCTCTTGATTTTGGTTCCCAAACAATCCTGATTCTTTCTCTGTATTCCCAATTACATCTCAAAACTGCTCTGAGCTGAGAAAGGGATTCAGCAGCCAGAATACCTTTAAGCAACATAGCCCTGTGACAACACTGGTGGGGAGAAGAGAAGAAATTAAATAGGATACAGACGGGCTACACTGTCCCCAAAGATTTACTTTGATGCTGTAGTGCTCTGTCTAGGCCAGAAGAAAGCACAGTTAACTCAGAGCTTGGTGTTGGCAGAGAATCTCACACCAAATTTAAAAACCATCCTGAAGTGCTCAACTGCCTTCTTTCCAACTGGGAAACAAAAGTCTGGTTCTCTGGAAATAAGGGCAGCTGGGGACGGTAACGTTCCTCTTTATTTTACTTTCTAGACATTATTGAAGCCCATGAAGTTCTTTATAAAGAATTAGAATCCTAACACAATGATTCATTTTTGAGGTAAAATACCTTAAAATGTAGATGATTCAGAATTTTTGGAACAGACCAGGAGGAAGGAAGGTAAGAGGGAAGGAAGGGAGGGAGGGAGGGAAGGAGAGAAGGAGGGAGAAATGACAAATCTGTATCTTCCACATGCTGTTGCTGGTGGAGGCTTCTGTTATTAAATTATATATACAGAAATTTACAGGATAAATTAAAATCTAAGAGATTTTAAAGAGTTAAATACACATAATTAAAATACACATTCACACACACATAAATAAACCTACAAGAGAGTGAGTTTTGTTTTGTTTTTGCAATTCACTTACATGTAGAATGCAGAACACTGTGTATCTGCCCACCAGGGGAACTGATAAGATGAACCCAAAAATCATGCTGGGCAAAGTTTATCCATAACCACCGAGCAACTAAGCAGCACGGCTTGTGAGGACTTGGTGGCTAACTTCATGCTGCCAGTGAAAGCCACCAGCTCTTAGTTCTTCAGACTAAATATTCTGGGTTAGCTCAGATGTATGGAGGTCCAACTGGTGGCATTGACAGCTTCACCCCCCAAGGTGTTTTTTGCTGCCAGGGCTCACAGAACTCCTTGGCCTCTGTTGAGGCCGCCAGTGGTACCAATGATTACAATAAATTTTGAGACATGGACACCTATACAGCAGGAATTGGAATGAACCCCCTACTCAATTCACCTAAGCCACCTCCGTAACTATAATGGGAACAAATTTTATCACCTCTCACCTAGGTCACTTCAAATTGAAAGGCTTTGAATTTTCAGTCAACTGGCATCTTCCTGTTATCTTTCCTATTACATTTCAGACTAAGACAGGTAAGGCAAATGGTCAGTGATGGGTCTGGAGGTCCAACTGAGTTTGGAAAATAATCACATTTTAGCTGTCCATAAAGAGATGCGCTTGGCACCCAGAACAAGCCCCCAGCCCCCAAGTTACATTGATTTTTAAGGCAAATTTATCCACCACAGGAGAAAAAAGAATCCCAAGCCTGTATTCATGCCAAAATTTCCTCTTGGCTAAACCTTTGCCATTTCATAAAATTAATAAAAGCAAAGTAGTTACAGTCCTATGTATATATTGTACATTATATATATTTGTATATATGTATGTATAGATATAAAAATTTAAAACCTACACCCAGAGGCCAGTGAAGGAATCTGGAACAGTCATATATACACAAACCAGCAATGGTGTAGGATAAGGTTTCTGTCCCAGGATTCTTTGCTGTCACAGTCCAGGCATGATGTAAGCAATGTTGTCTAGTGTGTTTGACTGCAAAACAAAGAAAAATGTTCAACTGAAGAGTACTTTACCTTGGTTTCCTGAGACATGTTTCTTTGTTCAAGGAGAGAGATAAGAAAAATCAAATGGAGTTAGAAAAACAGGTGAGAATGAAGACGGCATCCTCTTGTTTGTTATGCTAGGAACTTTTCTGCTGACTTCTCCCATTAATCCTAGTAAAAAAGAGGGAAACAATTCCTGTACTGTCTTTGGGTGTAGAATAGCAAACAGGAAACACAGGAATTGCAGTACCTCAAGGGCTAGAATGCTTCTTTCTTAAGTACTGTTTTGGTAAATGGCTTGTTTTCTAGTTTCAGTGAAAGCACAGCATGCATTTGATAATATAGCATCATGTTCCATGGGCCAACAGATGAAGGAAGCACTGTGTGTCACAAAGCCTTATGTGTGTCTGACAGTGCTCATTAAGGCAGGGCATCTCTGACGCCCAATGGGTCTGACCCTAAAAATCCAGGGAAAACTCACCAAGACCTGTTTGGGACAGCCATTCAATTCAGGTAGTTGTGTGGTGAGACATGCCAAGGGGCCAAGGGCACAGATAATGGAATCCAGAAGCACTGACAAACTGCCAGACACAGCCACCATACCCTGAAAAGGAGAGGAGGTTGTTGCTTGAGTCACACTCCTGATGCTCTCTCTGTGTTCGGGCTGACATCCTCACACAGTACTTTAAATCCTAGGCAGTTTTAATCTTATAATTCGAAACTTTACAGCAGAAATGGAAAGTTTACTTTGATAACTGTAAGTTGTTTAGAAAGAAAACTTTTACAACACATTCCCAGGTTTCCTTTCTGTAATCCTAGCCCATCTTACCTTCTATGTGACCTTGGGGAGGTCAAATCCTTAACTTCTGTCTCCTTAACAGGAATAGTAAAAAATGCTTTACCTACTCTGGAGAGCTGTTGGTAAGATTTGTGATTATGTATGCAAAGTATATCTGTTATAAACTCCACAAATTAGCTCAGATGTGATTACTATGAGAATCCTACAACCCTGCATGTATGTAGCTTTTGATAGCTGATGATACAATATTTCTAGGTTGAGTTGTTCACTCTCAAAGTGAATTTGGTTCAAATTTTAACATTTTATGTAATTCATATTGTCTATTTGTGATTCAAAGAGATAAGAAACTGTTGCTGCTGCCCACTTCTTGTATAATCTGCTTTAACTAGAAGCAGTGTGAGGATATGTCGTATTGGGAAGCAACACAGCAGAGTCCTTAAGAAAATGAGCTCTGGATTCAAGACTGCCCGGGTCCAGATCCTGGCTCCACTACTCACTGTTTTGTACCTAGGCAAGTTGCTTACTATGCTGTGCCTGTAAAATACTAACAGCATCTGCAGCAGATGGGATTGAGAAAATAGATATAATATACTTGGGATGGTGCTTAATATATGGTTAAGTACTCAAAAAATATCAGTAATTATGAATATTACTACCAACATCTTGATATTAAAAATTGCATTTCTGGCTGTCTTTTGGGTCTCTCCTTTTGGATATTTCTCCATCTCAACTTGCTGTAAGGAAGAATAACCTTCCCATCCAAATCTAGCCTTCCTTTTAGCATCCATTTCTCTGCCACAGTCACCACCATGCACATAACTGCCGAGTCTCAAGGCCTAGCCATCACTGACTCTTCCTTTCCCTCATGCTTCTTGTCAACATCTCCCCTCTATACTTTCTGAGGGCAGCAGTACAGTAAGAGGTTAAGAACCCGGACCTTGAGGTCACATTCCAAATTCAAGTCTCTGCTTTACCAGTTAGGGGCTAAACTCTAGAGAAAGTGACTTCACCTCTTTAACTCTGTTTATTCTTCTGTAAAATGGGGGGAACAAAAATTCTGCCTCACAAAGCTGCAGTGTGAATTAAATGATATAATTCATATTAAGCACTCTGAACCAAAGCTGGGTAAGCCTTCAATAAAATGTTAGTATACAGGGAAGATAATAGCTAAAACCCCAAAAATGTTAGTAATTAGTAATATTATTCCATTACCTTTGCCCTATAGTTATTTATAGCTAATTTATCTTTGTAACATCTAGACTAGGATTATTGTTTTAACTTCTCCCCAATTCTGGTCTCTTTTCACTTCCAATCTAAAATAAAAGATATTCTCAGAGAAAAGTAAATGAGAGCTCTGATCTCATCCCTTTCCACTCTAAAAACCCCTGTAGTTCCCCAACAATAAAGTATACACACTTCAGAATGTCTATGAAGTCCCTCTGCAATTTGGGTTCTACCTTTAACTTTCTTAAGATACACATACACACACACACACACATTTTTATTTTAACTTTTTTTGAGACAGGGTCTCACTCTGTTGCCCAGGCTGGATGGAGTGCAGTGGTGTGATCTCGGCTCACTGCAACCTCCACCTCCTGGTTCAAGCGATTCTCCTGCCTTAGCCCCACAAGTAGCTAGGATTACAGGTGTGCACCACCACGACTGGCTAATTTTTGTATTTTTAGTAGAGACAGGGTTTTGCCACGTTGGCCAGGCTGATCTCGAACTGCTAGCCTCAAGTGATCCTCCCACTTTGGCTCCCGGGGTGCTGGGATTACAGGCACAAGCAACAGTGCTTGGCCTCTAGCCTTAATTTTCTAACTTTTGCATTGTATGTTCCAGTTTTACTGCTAAAATGATGAACATTAATTTACTACTGAATATATTATTTTGATAATTATATGTCCATTACGATGTACATTAAAAAATAGAATATAACCCTTGAGATGTCATGAATGTCACTGTAAAAGCACAGATGAGTTTATTTAAATAAAATTATGAAGTAAATAATAGTATTAAGTGGTATGTGGAAATTGTAAAATTGCAGAGATCTATGCAAATGATTAAATTCAGGCCAAAAGTGGATTAGAGGGAGAATGGGGAATAATTGCTAATGGGTACAGGGTTTCTTTTTTTCTTTTTTGAGGCGGAGTCTCGCTTCGTCGCCCAGGCTGGAGTGCAGTGGCGCAGTCTCGGCTCACTACAAGCTCCGCCTCCTGGGTTCACGCCATTCTCCTGCCTCAGCCTCTCACAGGTGCCCGCCACCACGCCCAGCTAATTTTTTGTATTTTTAGTAGAGACGGGGTTTCACTGCGTTTGCCAGGATGGTCTCGATCTCCTGACCTCGTGATCTGCCCGCCTCGGCCTCCCAAAGTGCTGGGATTACAGGCGTGAGCCACCGTGCCTGGCTGGTACAGGGTTTCTTTTAGGGGTAACAGTATGTTTCGGAGTGAAATAGTAGTGATTCACAATTCTGTGAATATACTAAGAATCACTAAATTCTGCACTTTAAAAGGGTGAACTTTGTATTTACTAAACTAAATGGAAATATCTGGGAAAATTCAGAATATGCTTAAAACAAACCGTTTTTACTTCTAACTTGTTACGAAATGTAAGAATGATTAAATATGAAAAATAAGGTCACAGAATATTCCTTCTGGAAATATCTATGTCCATTCAGATATCGAGCCTATATGAAAGTGCTAAAGTTCTTTTTACTACTGCTAAATTTTTAGAAACTAGCCAAAGAATTTAGATACAGCTTCAGCTCTTGTGGCCTTTGGCATTTTATTTGTTTAATAATTCAATTTCCACATTGAAGCAAGTGATTAGTTTTACATTCTTACATTAATTTCTTAGCTTACAAATGGCTTTAGTAGCTTAGACTGACTTCTTTGCTGAAATGTCTTACTAGAACTTGGTGGAAAGCGGAACTACTGAGTTAGCTAAGGGGACAATATTGTTAGAAACTGAATATGGTAACAGAAATGAAACACGACAGCTGTGCAGGTTAAGTGATTTTGAAATTGAAGCTTAAAAGGACAAAAATCTCCCTAGGGCATATAGCACTGTACAATTTAAGTGCAGAGTAATGGAGAGCTGGGAACCTTAGCTTCTCCATTTGTTACTTATTTTCAAAATAGAGGAACTCTTAATCTCCTATACAATTGAATCTCTATTCAAGACTTTGCTGGAAATGCACAGAAAAATTCAAAGTCTCTTCGAAGGAGACAGAAGTAATCAAAACTGCTATGGAATTTGTACTCATCCTTTTTCTTGCCTTTTTGTTTTTGTTTTTTTAGAAGAGATAGGGTCTTGCTCTGTCACCCAGGCTGGAGTGCAGTGCAGCAATCATAGCTTACTGCAGCCTTTGAGCTCCTGGGCTCAAGCAATCCATCTGCCTCAGTCTTCCGAGTAGCTGGGACTACAAGTGTGCACCACCATGCCTGGCTAATTTTTTAATTTTTTATAGAAATGGGGTCTTGCTATGTTGCCCAGGCTGCTCTCCAACTCCTGGCCTCAAGAGATCCTCCTGCCTCGGTCTCCCAAATTGCTGGGATTACAGACATGGGCCACCGTGCCCAGCCACCACTGCGTTTTTCTTTCTTTCTTTTTTGTGATGGAGTCTTGCTCTATCGCCCAGGCTGGAGTACAGTGGTGCAATCTCGACTCACCGCAACCTCTGCCTCCCGGGTTCAAGCGATTCTCCTGCCTCAGCCTCCCGAGTAGCTGGGACCACAGGTGCATGCCACCATGCCTGGCTAATTTTTGTATTTTTAGTAGAGACAGGGTTTCACCATATTGGCCAGGCTGGTCTCGAACTCCTGACCTCCTGATCCACCTGCCTCAGCCTCCCAAAGTGCTGGGATTACAGGCGTAAGCCACCACACCCGGCCCCCTTTTTATTTCTTTTAAATTTTTTGAATGTATGTATTTTTTGAGATGGAGTCTCACTATGTTGACCAGGCTAGTCTCGAACTCCTGGCCTTAAGCGATTCTCCCAGCTAGGCCTCCCAAGTTAGGATTACAGGTGTGAGCCACTGCACCCAGCCTCCACTGCATTTTAAAAAAATAAAAATAAGTTACGGGGTATTCCAATTTCTTTTTGTGCCAGTTTCAGTAGGATATCATTAGTGAAACTTTGAGAGCTAATAGGTAGACTGAATATCTCTATAGATATTTCTGTTATTATCATTATATATTCTATATCACTGCATCCTGAGTACCTGGCATAATTTAGCATAAAGTAGATGCTCAATACATGTATGTAAAAATGAGTGAATGAATCAAAATTATATGGGAAACTGTAGTCATGCTGCTGATAGTTGTATTCACCTCGGTTTCCTGCAGACGGTGTCCAATAAGGCTTAGGGACTCTCCCAACAGCTGAAGATGAGCAGCAACATCAATGGGCTCTGTCTCAGGGGCTTTGGCTGGTGAGGCTGGTAACAGCATGGTGGTGGGTGGGGACTTCTTCTGGGGTGACAGTACTCCTACAGAAGAGGCTGAGAACAGAGCAATGAGGCAGACAGGTAAAACTTGCCTATAGCCTTGAACAATACAAAGTTGTTCTTCCTGATTTTCCCTTTTTATGAATTATACCAGGCATTAGCAAAACTGTGGCCTGTGGGCTAAATTCAGTCTATGGTCTCTTTTTTTTTTACTGCCCGTGAGCTAAGAATAGTTTTACATTCTTAAAGGGTTATAGAAAAACAAAGAATATGTGACAGAGAATGCGAGAATGCATACAACACACAAGGCCTGTAATATTTACTCTCTGGACCTTTTTTTTTTGAGATGGAGTTTCGCTCTTGTGGCCCAGGCTGGAGTGCCATGGCACGATCTCGGCTCACCGCAACCTCCACCTCCTGGGTTCAAGCAATTCTCCTGCCTCAGCCTCCCTGGTAGCTGGGATTACAGGTATGCGCCACCATGCCCGGCTAATTTTGTATTTTCAGTAGAGACGGGGTTTCTCCATGTTGGTTAGGCTGGTGTCGAACTCCTGACCTCAGGTGATCCGCCCACCTTGGCCTCCCAAAGTGCTAGGATTACAGGCATAAGCCACTGTGCCTGATCTACTCTCTGGACCTTTAAAGAAAAAGTTTGCTGACTTCTGATTTGCATTTTCTAAATTTGAATATCTCTTTTTGGTAGCTTGTAACATTCCCAGGTAATAATACTTGGGAATCAAGGTCCACTTCTAATATTGCAAGCTTTTTTCCCAGTTTCTTAGCAAGGAAGCAAAATTCACATGCTTTAGAGAAAAGCAGGAGCGGGATGTGGTCACTACCTTTGACTTTCATGGAACCTTCTGAGCTGGATGCTTTCCTTTTCACAGTTGTGGCTTCTGCTTTGTTCTGTTTGTGCTGCAGATACTGAGCTTTTTGCTTCCAAATCTGCAATCACATCAGTGAACATTAAATTAAATTAAGAAGGACAAAATGTAAAAGGAAAAGCAGTCATAAAAGAACAAAATGGAGAAAAGAAAGGCAATAGTAGGAGGTAGGCAGACAAGGGTTAATGCTAACTTTTAAGCTGGGGGTCACTGAACTGATTTCAGACAGCTGACTACATTAATATCTTAGTAAAGGACTATAAACCTTCCTCAATGCTAATGGTCAAATCTCGGCACTGATTTTTAGATCACTGTAAGTTGAAATGTAAAATCACAGATTAAACATCTGGCTCAGTAAAATGTCTATGTGGTTCTTCTAACCTGCTGGTTGGCAATACCAACACAATAGCAGGATAACAATAACATGGAAAACAAAAACTAAGGATAATCTACCTGGGTGAAGAATGGTTGTTCATCTAGATGACATCTTGCTCCTATATGACTTTCGTATCATAAGTCTCAATGATTCAGATATGACTCTTCTTTTTTGAGATGGAGTTTTGCTCTTGTTGCCCAAGCTGGAGTGCAATGGTGTGATCTTGGCTAACCGCAACCTCCGCCTCTGGGGTTCAAGTGATTCTCTTGCCTCAGCCTCGCGAGTAGCTGGGATTACAGGCATGCGCCACCACGCCTGGCTAATTTTTTGTATTTTTAGTAGAAATGGGGTTTCACCATGTTAGCCAGGCTGGTCTCGAACTCCTGACCTCAGGTGATCCACCGCCTCAGCCTCCCAAAGTGCTGGAACTACAGGCATGAGCCACTGTGCCCAGCCCAGATGACTGTTTATCAGTGTCTTACTAGCTTCTTGATAGTAGAGTACATTATTTGGTAATGGTTGATGAGGATGATGACCTTGAACCTGGCTACCTAGTAATCACATTCTCATGTTTTTATTGTTTGCAGTGACTGCTGAGAGGATAACTTTCCTCAGTTCTCAGACCATGACTGATTACTAGGTGTTTGCAGTAAAGGGCTCTGATTTTAGAATTTCTTTTAGCACTTTAATTACTCCTCAACTTAGGTCATCTTTTGGCTCAAATGTAACACTGCTGGAAAAAACTAGACCAGGTTAGAAAAGACAGCCTTGCTATAGCTAAATCCTCATGTACAGTGAACTGGCACTAACAGTGTTAATGTCCTCTGCTAAACCATTTTCTATTGATTTGTAATTTTCTTCACTATTTTCAGTGCTGTCTGGCTGGCTGGTCTATAGAAGAATTACATATTTTGGAAGGCAAGAAGCACTGAAAAATATGTTTGTAAGAAAATGTACTTACCAGTTTGTCTTTTTCTGGCAATTGCTTCCACACCTCAGCCAGTTTTTTACTAAGTTCCCCAAAATCTGGCATAAAAGAGTAAAACACTCAATACAGTAAAGGGTTAGCTATTAACAAAATAGAAGATTGGTGGGCCGGGTGCGGTGGCTCACGCCTGTAATCCCAGCACTTTGGGAGGCCGAGGCGGGTGGATCACGAGGTCAGGAGATCGAGACCATCCTGGCTAACACAGTGAAACCCCGTCTCTACTAAAAATACAAAAAAATTAGCCGGGCGAGATGGCGGGCGCCTGTAGTCCCAGCTACTCGGGAGGCTGAGGCAGGAGAATGGCGTGAACCCCGGGGGGCGGAGCCTGCAGTGAGCCGAGATCGCGCCACTGCACTCCAGCCTGGGCGACAGCGAGACTCGGTCTCAAAAAAAAAAAAAAAATAGAAGATTGGTGAAAGTGAAAACTGGAAAAGGGTTTTGAAGGTCAGATTTAAATATTCCAAGATTCTTTCAAAAAACCAACCCCAATCCCATCACTTTTCTTTGATTTTTTTCTATAGGGAAAGGGATGTTTTGATGGTCACGAGACAGTCTCAACTCGTAACCATCTACTCCCTAGGGATTTATTCCTTAAGCATCTTTCTGGTGTCTTTTTTTGAGACTGAGTCTGGCTCTGTTGCTCAGGCTGGAGTGCAGTGGTGTGATCATGGCTCACAGCAGCCTCAACCACCTGGGCTCAAACCACTCTCTCACCTCTGCCTCCCAAGTAGCTGGGACCACAGGCGTGGGCTACCATGCCTAGCTAATTTTTTTAAATTTTTTTCTTTTTTCTTTTTTTTTGAGATAGAGTCTCGCTCTGTCACCCAGGCTGGAGTGAAGTGGCATGATCTCAACTCACTGCAACCCCTGCCTCCCGGGTTCAAGTGATTCTCCTGCCTCAGCCTCCAGAGTAGCTGGGATCACAGGCATGCACCACAATGCTTGGCTAATTTTTGTATTTTTAGTAGAGATGGGGTTTCACCATGTTGGCCAGGCTGGTCTCGAACTCCTGACCTCAGGTGATCCACCCACCACGGCCTCCCAAAATGTTGGGATTACAGGCGTGAGCCACCACGTCCGGCTATTTTTTAAAATTATTATTTGTAGAGATGAGGTCCCATTATGTTGCCCCAGCTGCTCTCAAACTCCTGGGCTCCAGCAATTCTCCTGCTTCAGCCTCCTAAAGTGCTGAGATTATAGGCATGAGCCACTGCATCCTGCCTCTGGTGTCTTTAATTTGATCCCACAATACAAGGCCTATCAACTTAGGTTAAAAAATATGCATAGAATCTGAAAAAAGATGTTAGGTTTTTACCAAATTTCTGAATGATTAGAACCAAAGAAGGATTTCCCTAGAGCAGCTCAGAAGCAATCCTCTAGATGTGTAATCTTACCCTTCCATTGTATAAGAGTTTTATGCTTTATAAAGCATATTCATGTGTGCCTAACACTGCAGCCTTTTGGAGTTGGTAGGGCAGCGATTTTACACATTAGGCAAATGAAATTTGTAGCGGTTAAGTGACATGTGTCCAGGATCTCTGGTATAGTGTTTTTCTCACCTCATTAACTTCTAATACAGAGACAAATACAGACAGTCCCTGACTTAAACGATAGTTTGACTTTTGATTTTTCAACTTTATGAGGATGCAAAAGCAACATGCACTCAGTAAAAACCGTACTTCTAGTACCCATACAACCATTCTGTTTTTCACTTTCAGTACAGTATTCAATACATTACACAAGATATTCAACACTTTATTATAAAACAGGCTTTGTGTTAAATGACTTTGCCCAAGTGTAGGCAAATGTAAGTGTCTTGAGCAACATTTAAGGTGGGCTCAGCTAAGCTATGATGTTCTGTAGGCTAGGTGTATTAAATGCATTTTTGACTTACAGTATTTTCAATTTTCAATGGGTTTATCAGGATGTAACACTATCATAAGTTGAAGAGCATCTTTACAACAATATAATACAAGACATCTAACTTTACATCCAAGGGCAGTTTAAGGAAAAGGCCAATTGTAGAATCTTGGAAATAAACAATTGTATATTTTTGTGCATTTATGTATGTGCTTTATAACATTTATTTTAACACAGTTTCCCACCTTATCAGTTTAAGAGATATGTATAGAAAGTTCATCTCTTTTACAGATGAGGTAAACTAAGGCAAAATCTAAAGTGATTTGCAGAACTGAGGAAAGAAACAAGATTTATGCTCTAATGCTACAGGAAGAAGAAATTAATTGCACTGCTTCAAGATATAAATGGAAAGCAAAAGCGCTACAGATCAGCAATGTTCTTACCTATACCTGGATGGTCAGCCACAATGGTCACGCGATACTCTTTACAGAACACCTGGTAGGCCGACATGTTCTTCTTTTTTGGCTAGTGCCGCATAGAAGATACAACAGGGTAAGACTTGATTAGAACCCAAGTTTAGTAACCCTGAATCCATAGTAATAAAATAGAAGGATACCTAAACTTTTTCATCAAGGGAAGAGTTCCAAACTACTAACCAGCTTTCCTAAACAGGATAATATTTTTTTTTTTTCTTTTTTGAGATAAGAGTCTCACTCTGTCGCCCAGGCTGGAGTGCAGTGGCCTAATCTTGGCTCACTGTAACCTCTGCCTCCTGGGTTCAAGCGATTCTCCTGCCTCAGCCTTCCGAGTAGCTGAGATTACAGGTGCCTACCACCACACCCGGGTAATTTTTGTATTTTTAGTAGAGATGGGGTTTCACCATGTTGGCCAGGCTGGTCTCGAATTCCTGACCTCAGGCGATCTGCCCACCTCAGCCTCCCAAAGTGCTGGGATTACAGGCTTGAGCCACCGTGCCTGGCCAGGAAAATACATTTTTAAGCCATGTTACTTACCACTCAGAGATGAACATCAGTTTTAATTTTAGTAGGTAAAAACCACATGCTAAATTATTTGTAAAGATCTTCCTTCTCCCTATATACAATCCCATGTTACACATTTCTTTCAGAATTAAGTGCTAAGAAAATCTTTACCTGGGGTGTCTATTTTTCTCATCTTTGAAAATCTGAACCACATAATTTCCTTTTAAACTTTGGAGCCAGAAACCCAAAAGCCAAATCTATGTTCTTTTTGCTTCTCTGGTTTTGATTTCTAATCTTGTAATTTCCCTCATCCTGCTTTTATTGTCATTTGTAGCTTCTCATTATTGGATTGTTCACATTTTTTGGGTTCAAGGTGAGAAGTGAATAAATAACTGAAGACAATTCTTTGGTAGTCACTGTCAGATGCAACGCCTTCACTTCAACAAACTGCTGTGTACTACCTGAGGCATGTTTGTTCTTCACTACATTCTGACAATGCCAAAAGGAATATATGATTTTTGAGAAACAAAATCAAATTATTTTTAAAGTCAGTTCAACAAGAGATATATAAAACAGAAGATTTGATTTCTATGCATTCCATTTTACAATTATACATGGTCTAAGGGGAAAAAGTTAAGTTTTTCCTATCTAGAAAGAGACATGCAATTAGATTCATCTATCCAAATTTCCCATTGTGAGCATGGGAAAAACTAAAGTCAGAGAAACTGTAACTTGCTGAGGGTACCACCACTAAGCTAGTAATAACAGACCCTGCCAGTTATAACCACAACCCAGGTAGCCCTGACTTTCAGGGCCATGCATTATGGGCCCAAGAAAGAACATATGTTGCTCCCTTACAGAGAAAGTTAACTATTTAAAATAGAAAGAGTTATCACTTAATAATCTTAATCTAACACAAATCTTTTCAGTATGGCTTTCCTCAAAAACTCATCTGGAAGCATCAAAATATGATTCTCCGTCTTTCATCTACTCCTAGTCCTTTTTGGCCCTACAGTTATTAAAATGACATGAATGTGGCCGGGTTGGGTGGCTCACACCTGTAATCCAGCACTTTGGGAGGCCGAGGCGGGCAGATCACGAGGTCATCCTGGGTAACACGGTGAAACCCCGTCTCTACTAAAAATATAAAAAAATATAAAAAATTAGCCGGGCGTGGTGGTGGGCGCCTGTAGTCCCAGCTACTCGGGAGACTGAGGCAGGAGAATGGTGTGAACCTGGGAGGCGGAGCTTGCAGTGAGCTGAGATTGCGCCACTACACTCCAGCCTGGGCGACAGAGCGAGACTCCATCTCAACAACAACAAAAAAATATGACATGAATGTATGGTGCTTTAAAAGCCCTTGGGAGCTTTTGTTTGCCTTAAGAGTCAGGTTTCGTGACAAAAACCAAACCAGCCATACAGTCCTGTCTCATAACTTCAGAGTTGTAGCTTGCTTTAAACAAAGCTCGATTGTGCACTCTGCCTAGCTGCCTTAGTTCTTCATGTTGTTCCCATAAAATAACGACCCTCAAAGGACAAAGACTGAGGCTGATGGCAATAAAAAGCTTATGTGATGACTCTGACTTTAATTCCAAAAGCGATTCGGAAATCATTTGATGAATAGAAACATTCCTAGAACACCTTCCAAGGTTAACTGCTTTGAATGAGATTGCACTTATTTGGAGATAAAATTTGTGGTATGTTTGTTAAATTTCATACTAATCTTTTAATAATGGCTTATCTATATGCCTGACATTTGCTAGAATACATGATGAAAGAATAATTTGTGGAAGTCTATATGGTGCCAAATCTTTCCCAACTGTACAATCAATCTCACTACAAAATACTGAGAATATTAGAAAGTATATATGCTTGAGAGATTTCATAGCTTGTTTGGCATATTATAAAACTTACAAGGAAGGCGTTTAACGTTTTCTCAAACACAGTACTGTAAAAGGTTAATGTTCCTATTCTATAAGGCTATCTATAGCTGTCACACTAATCACAATTTTTGGCCAATATACTATAGATCCAAATTCACATACTGAAGAAAAGGGTTTCCTTCATAACTCTTACGAAGGACTTTATTCAATTATGTAGAAAATAGATTAGCGTTTATCGAGTACCTGTGCTGGGTGGTGGTATAGCAAGTAGTTAGGAGGATAAGCTTTTGAAGCCCAGATCTAATTCTAAGGAAGTTAAGCTGCATAAAATAGTGGAAAACACATGAAATTTACAATTTAAAGACCCACAATCTTATCTCAGCTTCACCATATACTAATTATTGGATCCTGAATAAAACACATAGGAAGTGGATAGCTTTTCTAATGTGTGATATTAAAAGTATTTCGAAATTAGCCGGGCGTGGTGGTGGGCGCCTGTAGTCCCAGCTACTTGGAGAGGCTGAGGCAGGAGAATGGCGTGAACCCAGGAGGCGGAGCTTGCAGTGAGCCGAGATCGCGCCACTGCACTCCAGCCTGGGTGACAGAGCGAGACTCCGTCTCAAAAAAAAAAAAAAAAAAAAGTATTTCAATGGCAATGAAGGGAAAGCAGAGACTAAGATTTCAAAGGTAGTAGAAAAAAAGTAACCCATTAAAGTATTCTACTATTCATTTATTAATATTTACTGAGTATCCATATTGCCAGACACTGGGAATACAGATAAGGATCAGATGCAGAATCTAACAAATGAGGCAGTTAAATATGTCATTCTAATAAAACACAGTGCTATTATAGGGAAAGCATTGGGTGCTATGGGAACACGTAGTAGGAGTACCTTCCCAAGTTAGGGAGTCAAAGAAAGCCTTCTGGAGGAAGTGACATTTAATCTAAACCAGAGAGTTGGGTAGAAGTAGGCAGATGAAGGGTGGTTAAGAGTGTTCTAGGCAGAGGCAACAACATGGGGGCACATTCATCAAAGAAGAGAGAGGTAAGAGATGATGTTAGAGAGGCAGGCAGAGCCCATCAACTGAGGCCATGTAACCCATATTAAAGTGCATGGATTCTGTCCGGAAGATGCCATTCAAGTATTTTAAGCAGGAAGTTACATAGTCAGCGTGACACTTAAGGACTATGGAGAACAAACTGGAGAAAAACAAGAGCAAAGGCAGGAAGACCAATCAGGAGGCTGCTGCAGGAGTGCGGGGGAGTGATGAATGATGATGGCCCACAGTCAAGACAGTGGGTTGGGAGAAAAGCAAATAAACTGAGAAGGAGGAAGATGTGACAGGATTTATTAGAGATAGTGTGGCAAAATGGCTTTCAAGACCAGCGAATCTGCGTTAGAATCCTGACCATGCTATTTACTAGTTATGTGAATTGCTTCATTTTCCCGACATTTTGTTTCCCTACACAACTTGGATAACACCATTTAACTCAAAGGTGGGAATTACTCCATTGCTGTGTGGCACTTCAGTAGGTACTCAATGTTATTTTTGTGGTAAGCAGAATTATGAGATGGCCCCCAAGACCCCTGCTCCTGGGTTTGCATTCCCGTAAGGGTGGGCAAGACATGGTCATGTTATGTTATATGGCAAGGGGATTTTGCAGATGCACTTAAGGTCTCTAGTGAGTTGACTCTGAGTTAGTCAAAAGGGAGATTATCCTGACTGGGCCTGACCATAGCAGGTGAGCACATAAAAGAGACAAGAAGCCCAGCAAGCTATTTTGAAGACATCAACTGATTCTAAAGTTTATATGAAGAGGCCACAGACCCAGAATGGACAAGACAGTATTGAAGAAGAACAAAGTTGGAGGACTGACACTACCCTACTTCAATATTACTATGAAGCTACAATAACCAAGACAGTGTGGCATTAGCGAAAGAATACACAAATACATCAATGGAACAGAACAGAGGGCCCAGGACCAAATCTACCTAAATAAAGTCAACAAATCTTTGACAAAGGAGCAAGGACAATACAATGAAGAAAAGATAGTATTTTCAACAAATGATGCTGGGACAATTGGATATCCACATGTCAGAAAAAAAAAAAAAAAAGGAATCTAGACACAGACCTTACCCCCTTCACAAATTACCTCAAAATAAGTCTCAGACCTAAATGTAAAGTACAAACTATAAAACTCCCGACGACAACACAGGAGATGATCTTGAGCTTGGCAATTACTTTTTAGAAACAGAAACCAAAGACAATCCATGAAAGAAGGAACTGATAAACTGGGGTTCATTAAAGAGATTAAAAACTTCTGCTCTGCAAAAGACACTTAAAAAAAGAAAGACAATCCATAGACTGAGAAAATATTTACAAGGGGCATAGCTGATAAAGAACTATTATCCAAAAATCTCTCTCTCTTTTTTTTTAAGACAAGATCTCACTCTGTCATGCAGGCTGGAGTGCAGTGGTGCGATCATAGCTCACTACAGTCTTGAATTCCTGGATTCAACTGATTCCCCAGCTTCAGCCTCCTGAGTAGTTAAGATTACGTGTGCCACTGTGCCTGGCTAATTTTTTTTTTTTTTTGTAGAGATGCAGTCTTGCTACGTTGCCACAGTGAGACTTCAAAAAATTTTGAGACTGTACAAAAAATTAAAAAATTGGCTGGGTGTGGTGGTGCGTGCTTGTAGCCCCAGCTACTCAGGAGGCCGAGGTGGGATAATCGATTGTGCCGAGGAGTTTGAGGCTGTAGTGAGCTAGGATTGCACCTCTGCACTCCAGCCTGGGTGACAGAGTGAGACCCCATCTTAAAAAAAAATAACACTAAAAAAAATAACATAAAATTTAAAAGCCCCAGACCCCAGGTGGTGGTTTGGAAGGGGCTTAATGACATTTCTTGGGTAGACTCATTCCTAAAAATATTCAGTCACTCATTCTTTCAGGCAAGAAATATTGAAGGTATTGGGGACTCAATGGCAAATGAGACAGGCCAAGATCCTTGTCTGAATGGGGCTGAGATCCCATGGTATAGCCACTCTGGAAAACAGTTTGGTGGTTATGACAAAACTAAACATTCTTAACATATAATCCATCAGCTGTGCTCGTTGATATTTACCCAAAGGAGTTGAAAACTCCTTTGTTTTCAAAGGATGTCCACACAAAAACCTGCACTTGGAAGTTTATAGCAGCTTCATTCATAATTGCCAAAACTTGACAGCAACCAAGACGTCCTACAATCAGTGAATGAATAAATTGTAGTACTATATCTAGACAATGGAATATTATTCAGTGCTAAAAGGGAAAAAAGAAAGGTGTCGAGCCATGGAAAGACATGGGGGAAATTTAAGGACATATTACTAAGTGCAAGAAGCCAATCTGAAAAGGCCAGATAATGTATGATTCCAACTATGTGGCATTCTGGAAAAGGCAAAACTATGGAGACAATAAAAAGTTCAGTGGCTGCCAGGGAGGTAATGAATAGGTGGACCACAGGATTGTTAGGGCAGTGAAAATACTCTGCCTGAGACTGTAATGGTGGATACATGTCATGATACATTTGTCCAAACCCATAGAATGGACAACACCAATGTAAGAGGGAGCCCCAGTGTAAACTATGGACTCTGGGTGATAATGATGTGTCAGTGTAGGTTCATCAATTGTAACAAATGTACTAGTCTGGTGGGGGATGTTGACAGTGTGGAAGGCTGTGCATGTGTGGGACAGGGGATATATGGGTTACCTGTGTACTTGCCTCTCAATTTTGTTGTTGACCTAAAGCTGCTGCTGCTGTAAAAAATAAAATATTCAAGAGTTTCCTGAACAAATTTCACATGAATAGAAACCACATTGGCTGGGTGCGGTGGCTCACACCTGTAATCCCAGCACTTTGGGAGGCCAAGGTGGGCCGATCACCTGAGGTCAGCAGTTCAAGACCAGCCTGGCCAACATGGTGAAACCCCATCTCTTCTAAAAATAGAAAAATTAGCCAGGCATGGTGGCACGTGCCTGTAGTCCCAGCCACTCAGGAGGCTGAGGCACGAGAATCACTTGAACCTGGGAGGTGGAGGTTGCAGTGAGCTGAGATGGTGCCATTGCCCTCCAGCCTGGGCAACATGAGTAAAAGTGTCTCAAAACAAAAAAACAAAACAAACCCCCCCCGCCCCGCCCCACATCGAGCCAACATTAAGAAACACACAAATAAAATGAGACAAGAAGGCACGAAAGTCTCTGGCTGGTCTCAAATTTGAAGAAAACAAGTTGCCATGAGTTCTACAACTATAAGGGACTGAAAGCTGTCAACAACTTGAATGAGCTTGAGCCTCGGATGAGAACCCGGCTCTAGTGGACACCTCGATTTCAGTCTTGTGAGACCCTGATCAGAAACCCAGTTGAGTCCTCCAGGAGGAATTTGATCTACACAACTGTGAGATAGTAAATGGATGTTGTTTTAAACTGCTAAGCTTGTGATAATTTGTTATGCCACAAGAGAAAACTAATATGAGTTCTTTTCTATTCCTTATGCATTTTCCAAAATAGAAGCTGTGGCACCCAAAAAGCCAATACAAGCTTTTTAAAAAATAAAAATTGTGGTGAAGGAGGATAGGGTGAAATCATTTGACCTTTATTAGACAAATAGCAGCAAGCCCTTTATTTTAAAATTTTTCATTGAAATAGCAAACCAAACTAAAAATACTATTTTAGTATTCTTCTGGTGAAGCCAGTCCTGTTTAGAGATGGTAAAGAAGTGTGTTGTGGGTGCTGGATCTCCTTTATTAATTCAGTATCAGCTTTTTATCTCCTAATGTCTTAAGTGTTCTAAGGATCCTCTCTTTCAAATCCTCCTTTATTGGGCCTAAGATACAATGGAGAGGCACCACACGCACACCCAAACACATACACACGCTCGCACATGAGTTCATGTAAGGGGTACTCGTGGCCATTTGGTGGGGTGTGGTTTAATTAGTCTGGGTGTTCCACCTGTCACTCATTCCACTCTAAGAACCTATACCTTGGAGTGAGTGGGACAGGAGATATAAATCTATTCTCCCCAGATAGTTTCTATGTCTCTCTCAGTGTGGGCAACTCACTACACAAGTGTGATTCTGATGTTTGTAGCTAAGGTAATTTTAAAAATAAGGTAAAATCATGGTTCCTGAACAAGGCCAATGACTTCATCTGGTGGTGGAGAGAAAAATCTAGCTGCACTGGAATGATATTCTGTTGGGCTGAGACTCTGTCAGCCTTCAATGTGGAGCCTTTCTAAAGGATTTTCAAGGGAAACTGACTACTTACACTGTTCGCTTTACGTGCTGACTTAAAACCTAATCACTGTGTAAGATGCAACTCTAGTCTGTGGACCTAAAGTTCAGATTTCAAACTTAAGGGTTAAAAATTTTCCATGGCACATTTTTCTAAATTAAGAATATACAAATAGAGGATGATCTCTATAAATACAAAACATTTCCATGAGATTCCAAATGCAAGGCCAGTAATTCCACTCTAAATTTTCTCATGAAAGAAAACATACAGGATGGCAAGTAGATTACAGCTGGGATACACAAGACACTTCTTTAATTAACAAAATGTTAATATTTTAAAAACTTGGATACTTTATTATTAGTAGCAAATTACTTGCAACAAGTCCACTTAACTACATGTGACTCATGATGTTACCATTTTACTGCCAGGATCTCCTTTTAAATATTTGACGAGATATGTCACAGTATCAATAATATTCAAAAAACAACTTCTTTTTAAGCAACAGGGTCTCACTATGTCACCCAGGATGGAGTGCAGTGGCTCATTATGGCTCACTGCAGCCTTGAACGGGTTGAAGTGATCGTCCTGCCTTGGCCTCCCAAAACTCTGGGATTACAGGTATGTGCCACTGCTCCTGGCCCAAAATGCAACTTCTTAATGCTCTTTATAAAGTGTCCTGCTTAACTTTTTTGGGTCATAGAACTCTAATAACCTGATGAAAATCTCTCCTCATAACTCTAGTTTAAGGTCCTGTTTTAAAGAATACAATATTTGGAAGTTAAAGCACAATACTGCTTATGATTCTTAAAAATGAAATTTGGTGGCTGGACGTGGTAGCTCATGCCTGTAATCCCAGCACTTTGGGAGGCCGAGGCAAGTGGATCACCTGAGGTTAGGAGTTCACGACCAGCCTGGCCAAGGTGGTGAAACCCTGTTTCCACTAAAAAGACAAAAATTAGCTGGGCGTGGTGGCAGGCACCTGTAATTCCAGCTACCTGGGAGGCTAAGGCAGGAGAATCACTTAAACCCTGGAGGCAGAGGTTGTAGTGAGCTGAGATTGCACCACTGCACTACAGCCTGGGTGACAAGAGCGAAAACCCGTCTCAAAAAAATAAAATAAAATAAAATAAAAAGCAATTTGGTGATGTTAATACTACGTACGAGCCACTGTCATAAGACCTTTACCCATAGAAATTCCCTTAAACCTCATAACAACCCTATGAAGTAAGTTCTATCATTCCTGCCAGTGTACAAATGAAGAAACTGAGATCCAGACTCACAACTCCATGGAGTGGCGGGGCCACTAAACACAGGCAGCCTGGCTTTGGAGCCTGGACTTGTAACCATTTTACCACCTGATGCTCTTCTGAACTAACTTGACTGAGATCCCCAAATCTGATCTGGCTAAAAGGAAAACCAGCAGATAAGTAAGGTTTCTACACCAAAGTTTTTATTTTAACTTCCTTGAATGAAAATCTTTCTACATGTACTCTATACTTCCACTATCTCTCATACCACATCAATGAATATAATTTAACCACTTTCTGTATATTGAAATGAGTGTGGCTCTTGCAGTCATAAAAACCTGGGTTCTAATTCCTGTTCTGCCACGAACAGGTATGTCCTGGAGCATGCTATTTCATTTATTTAAGCTTATTTCTGTGAAACTGAGATGACAACACCTATACCTCATTGGGTTCTTGTGAAAATTCAGTGATATATGGTAGATAAAAAACTAGTGCAGTGCCTAGAACATACGAGGAACTCTACATGTACAGCTGTTAGGATTGTGCTTTGCCAATTCCTACTCAGTTCTCCTGCCCCTTCCTAGAAGGCCAGCCTGGTAGCAATTCTTCCTGCCTTCTACATACCTTCCGCTGGCTTCGCTTCAGTCATATCAACTTCCTGGGTTTCTCTGAACATCCTGTGCCCTCTGGCGTCTCAGGGCCTTCACAAATATTTTCCATTCCGTGACTGAGGTGCCTACTCCTATTTTCCACCTGATAATTCCTACTTGGCCTTAAGATTTGGTTCATATGACAGCTCTCCCAGGAAGCCAGCCATTCCGGGCTTTCCTTGCACTCTTTCAGTACTCTGCGCCCATGCCTCTGTTGAAGTTCAACACACCAAGTCCTTTCCAACCTTTTACTAGACTGAAAGCTCTTTGAGAGCAGACACTGTATCTTCATCTTTGTGTCCTTACCACCTGGGAGGATGTAAGAGCAGAGTAAATATGTACTATTGAATAGCAAAGTCTCAGAACTGTGCATGAAGAGGCCAAGTGTGTATTCATGTGTAGCACCTCATCTGATTTCCATGACATCCTTGTAAGTGAAGTAGGCTGGGTGCTAGTTCCCCATTTTAAGCATAAAGGAACAGAGGCAGAGAGGTCACAGGACTCACCTCACTGGTCCTTCTTTTAGTGACGATGAAGCTCTCTAATGAGCTGTAGGTTTTATAACATCTGCTTTTGCTCCTTAGAGGCCCTGTTTTCTTTCTGGTTCTTAACTATTTTCCAAATATGTGACGTAACCACAGATTTGGTTCCTAAAGGTAGGAGGTTATAGAAAGGTGGGTATTATATGCATAAAACATAATCTCCTTGCTTAGTCTAATATGTGAAATGAGTGGCTGAAAACAAAATTTTAAAAAGATGTTTTCAAATATATTTTGGGCTTCTGAAGAACTTAAGACATAAGCGAAAGTAACTGTAACAGCTGACATTTACTAAGCCGTGCCCTGTGCTAAGCATGTTACATGCACCACCTAATTTAATCTAACCCCAATTTACAAACGAGCAGAAGTGAGAAAGCAATCTCAGGAGAACAGACCTATTAAGTAGCAGACCAGAGTAAGAATCCAAGTCTGCTGAATTTGAGTCAAAGATGTATCATGGCACCGAGTAACCATGTCTTAAAGTTGTGGAAAGGCATGTGGCATAGTGGAAAGATTATAGTTTCTTCCTCTGTCAGTGGGGCTAATGATAATTATTAATCAAGAGTGGTAACATTGGGAAAATGCCTAGGAGAGGCTGGCACTCAATAGATGGTAGTGACTAATTTCTACCATTTATTGTTGCTGTTACTTAGCCTCAGGTTTGCCAGAGAGAGAAGTAATGTAATAGCATCACAAGTCTAGTTATGTTTCAGACTTGTGTTTATTAGATCAACAACGTCTGGGTGTGCCAGGCATTAGGCTACCCGGCCCAGCATTAGGTTCAGAAAAATGTGCATATTTTGGAAACACACAGATAACTAAAGGCATGTCTCTGAAATGGCAACATTACGGGATATTATTTATTTATTTTTTTTTTTGAGACACAGTCTCACTCTGTCGCCCAGGCTGGAGGGCAGTGGCGTGATCTTGGCTCACTGCAATCTCCGCCTCCCGGGTTCAAGCGATTCTCCTGCCTCAGCCTCCCGAGTAGCTGGGATTACAGGTGCGCACCACTACGCCCGGCTAATTTTTGTACTTTTAGTAGAGACGGGGTTTCACCATGTTGGTCAGGCGAGTCTTGAACTCCTGACCTCATGATCCACCCACCTTGGCCCCCGAAAGTGCTAGATTACAGGTGTGAGCCACCACGCCCAGCTATTATTTTAAGTGACAAAAAACGGGCTTTTATTTGGGGTAAAACCAAAAGTAAGGTATATTTAAAATGTAATTGTATCCTGCTCCTATATAAATGAAAAGCTTCCACTGTAATGAGATGATCTTTAGTGGGAAATCATCAAGATATTACCATATAATTTCTCTATTCTTCTTTAGAATGTAGGACTCAAAACCAATAAAACCAACCAACCAAACAACAAAAACCACCTCCGAAACAACTGAAAGGCTACTTTTCACCCAGGAAATAGTGTAATTTCCCTTCTTTGTGTCAGTCAAAATTCTCGAGTAAGAGCCCACCGCTGCTGCGTTCACTTCCACACCACTCACTCTTTCCTCAACCCCTGACCCAGCTCCATTCCTACCTACTGCACTTGAACTCCTTGGCCTCTCTAGCATGAGATCGTTCGACTCTTGAAACTGTCTTTCTCCGCCCTTCTGTGTTTCTCCTCCAATATAGCTGCCCCCTCTTCCTCCTCTTATATAAATGCCCCTGTATAAGTGTTCTACAAAATTCTGCTCTGAGCTCAATTTCCTCTTGTCCATTTACCTATTTCATTTATCATACATGAACACTCAATTTCTCACCCAAGTTCCAGCCAAATTCTGGGTCTTGAACTTCCATTGCCACTGAGATAATTATAGTTTTTATTGAATGCTCACTGATGTGCTGAGCATCGTGCAAAGACAAAGTTCTCCAATGTTCTTGGTTCACAGTGCTTATGTGGGTTTTCAATGTGGTAGTTGCTTTTTACCTCTAGAGCACACACACTTGGTTTTGAAAAGATATGGCACTACTGAAAAGAACGTAACATACATTGTTGAAACTGGGAATTACTTTGAACTAGTAGTTCATAAGGTATCTGGGAGATGTCAAGTATTGCTGTTTGTCTCAAAATGTATTTAAAATATCAAGCGTTGTCCTGGTGAGTTTGATGTGGCGTCCCAGAGCGCCTTGGCACACCGAGGCCCTGAACACTTTTGCATGTATTGCCTCATTTAATCCTCACAACCCTAGGAGGTAAGTCTGTTATTATCCTCAACTTAGAAATGGAGTTGTTCTGTAACTTATCCAACATCACATTGTTTGTAAGTGGTTGAATAGAGCCAGGAATTGAACTCAGGTGGGTTCCACAGCACACGCTCTGAACCACTTAGCTATGTTGAATCTCCCGATCTAAATCTAACTTATCTTCTTCTCCCAAACCAGCTATTGTTCTTAACTTCTCTATTTTTATTAGAGTCCTAGTCCTAGAATCTAAGGTAGAAGGGGCCCACAGAGGCCTTTGGCATTTCTACCAGTAGTTTCTCCAGTCTCTGCTCACTGTAGGTTGAAGAAACACTACTCCTAAATCATTCTTTTCTACCTCTGGGTGGACTTTGTCCCTGACTTTTTATTTTTTTTTGAGACAGGGTCTTGTCATATTGCCCAGCTGGCTGTGAACTCCTGAGTTCAAGCAATCCTCCTGCCTCACCTCCTACGTAGCTGAAACTCAGGTGCTTGCCACCGTGCCTGGCTAATTAAAAAAAAAAAAAAAAAAAAATTAAGAGGTAGAGTCTTGCTGTATCACCTAGGTTGGTCTCAAACTCTTGGGCTCTGGTGATCCCACCTCAGCCCCCCAAGTAGCTGGGATTACAGGCGCATGCCATTGTGCCTTCCTGTCCCTGACTTTTATACAGTTCTTTTTTACACTGAAACAAAACCCAGGAAAAGATATTTTTAAAAAGCTTTATAGGAATTTTTAACGCACAAATCAGGTTTAAAAACCACAGTATATACATTACAAATATTTGTTGGACAAATAAATGATTAAATTCAGATTATGACTACTTCAGATTTTTTGGACATCCAGTCAAATATTAACTCTTAAGGTTTTTGCTATAAAATTCATTTTTCACTAGCAACTGCTAGCCACATGGGCAAATTATAGATAAGTCATTAACTTTGAAGAGCTTATCATTTTTCCAATGTATCTAGGTTCAAAGCTGAAGAGGTATTTCTTAGACTCATTTATGTTTCTGGCTTCCCAGATACAAGCCCACTAGGTCAGCAGTCCCCAACCTTTTTGGCACCGGGGACCGGTTTCGTGGAAAACAATTTTCCCATGGACCTGGGGCAGGGGTGGGGGCGGAGTTCGGGATAATTCAAGTGCATTCATTACATTATGCACTTTATTTCTATTATTATTACATTATTATATTACATATAATAATTATACAACTCACCATCATGTAGAATCAGTGGGAGCCCTGAGCTTGTTTTCCTCCAACTAGATGGTCCCATCTGGGGGTGATGGGAGACAGTGACAGATCATCAGGCATTAGATTCTCATAAGGGGCCTGCTGGGGTTTGCGACAGGGCACAGCATGACAGTGTTTGTGCTCCTATGAGAATCTATTGCTGCTGCTGATCTGACAGGAGGTGGAGCTCAGGCAGTAATGTGAGCTCCCAACAGGCCATGGACGGCTACTGGTCCGTGGTCTGGGGATTGGGGACCCCTGCTCTAGGTAGATCTTGTCAATTTTTCCTTCAGAGCCTCTCCTGAATCAATCTCTTCAATTTTATTTTTCTCAAGCTTTTTTTTTTTTCTTCTTTTTTAAAGAGACAGGGTCTTGCTCTGTCAACCACGTTAGAGTGCAGTGGCACAATCACAACTCACAGAAGCTTTGAACTCCTGGGTTCAAGTGATCCTCCCACTTCAGCCTCAGGAGTAGCTGGGACTCCAGTCATGCGTCACCACACCTGGATCTTGCTAGATTGCCCAGGCCAGCCTTGAACTCTTGGACTCAAGCAATCCTCCTGTCTCTTAGGTTTTTATTACTAACCTTCTGGACTATAGTAACTCCCTTGGTTATTAGTCTCTCCCTAGTCTAATCCACCTTATACAACTCTATCATTTTATTCTTATCATTTAGATCATAACTAAACCTTGCTTATAAACCCCAAACTGCCTGCTGCCAAGTCCTTTACTTTGGCATTTAAGATTCTCTACAATTTGCTCCCAATCTACCTTTTCAGTACTATGTTTTCATCCACATATTCATTCGACATATAATTACAAAGTGCTTACTAAGGACATTGAGGAGTTCAAAATACTATAAGGTGATAAAGGAGCTTATGTTCTGCCCCAAGCAGACAGTGCTGCTAAGTTAAAGAAATTGGGTGTAGCCCCTTCTATGAATTCTATTTTGTTTGTTTTGAGATGGAGTCTCACACTGTTGCCCAGGCTGGAGTACAGTGGCACAATCTTGGCTCACTGCAGCCTCTGCCTCCCAAGTTCAAGCAATTCTCCTGCCTCTGCCTCCAGAGCAGCTGAGATTACAGGCACATGCCACCACACCCAGCTAATTTTTGTATTTTTAGTAGAAATGGGGGTTTCACCATGTTGGCCAGGCTGGTCTCGAACTCCTGACCTCAAGTGATCTACCTGCCTCCGCTTCCCAAACTGCTGGGGTTACAGGTGTGAGCCACCGCACCCAGCTCCTTCTATGAATTCTAAGAACCAGTCTTCCCTTATAGTCTTTAATAAGGGAAACAGAATATGTACAAAGATAATGCCAATGTAAGGAAGAAAATAAGTGCAATAAGACAGCAAGGTAATATGGGAGTTTAGACGTTAATTCTAATGGGGGGTGTTCAGGATGTCTTAGAAGAGGTGGCATTTGAGTAGGTCTTGCAAAGAGGGCAGAGCTTCAATAGGCAGGAAGAGTAAGGTCACTGTAAAAAATGAGCAAAGGAATAGAGGTAAGAATGTATGGGAAACAAGTCTGATTTCCACACAGTGTATGTTCAACAGACTAATAAGAGGTAAAGCTGAAAAGGGAGGATTAGGCTAAATCCAGACACTTAATGAATGCTGGGCCAAGGTTTGAACTTACCTGATATTTATTTCTTTGACAAGTATTTACTGACTGTCTACAATAGGCCAGATGGCAGGTTAAACACTAGGGATAGCAAGACAGACGTGGTCCTGGTCCTCTTGGAGCTTAGAGTCTACCACAAAAGCAGTAAGAATCCACTAAAGATGCAGAACACAGGACTGTCATCATCAAGGTGCTACTTAACATTAAGATTACTCTGGCATCAATGTGTGAGATTAACTGCACGGTAGAATAAAAAAAAAAGGATACTTATTATAGTAAGTTTAGAAACGAATGAGGCCTAAGACAGTGGCAGTGGTAATGGTGGAGCTAAAGGCTTGAAACATATTAAGGAGGAAGACTATCAAGCTTAATATTTGTGCAGAAATAGGTGGAGGGGAGTAGGGAAGGGGGAAATGTAAAAGTGAACCATGAGACTGGAAAAATCAGAACAGTTGTTGGCTCTGCGGTTAGGGATGGATTGGAGAGGGGTACAAGAGAGCTCTCTGGGATGATGGTAATGTCTGTGTCTTGACAGAGGTTTGACCACACAGGTGTGTGCATCTATCAAAACTCATCACATACTCAATATCTATGCATTTCACCATATGTAAATTTTATCTTTATGTT